>NW_019268520.1:5796328-5877083 GCF_002738365.1 Cucurbita moschata
TTTTTTTTTTTTTTTTTTTTTTTTTGGATAAGACAAATATTAAAGATTTTGGAAACTTGAAAGAATTTTATGGTCTTACCAGTTGCAGTTCCAATCCCCATCAATGAAGAGCCAGCATTTGCCATGATAGCTCGAACATCGGCAAAATCTACATTGACGAGTCCTGGTATCTGAATCATACAGAGTGCCCTTATGAACCAGAGCAACTTAATAGTTCTTTATAGTAAAAAGAAATATTAGCACAGGCAATCTCTCAGAACTTGCAATACAATATGCCCTTCCAGGAGTATGATTATATGTTTTCTTTGCACAAAGTTGTGCTATTTCAAGTTCACTCCAAATCTAACCAGAAGTTTTCACATCAGAAAAATATTCCATGTTCTTAAATTTTTTGAGAAAAAAATGATAATTGTCAAAAAGCCTTTGACATGGACTATGGCTTGATATAAAAGAATCAAAATAAGAGCATCTTGTTCAACTTTCTAACTAATTACATACCATAATTATGTCGGAGATACCGCGAACACCTTGGCGAAGAATATCATCAGCTAGGTTAAATGCTTCTGTCACAGCTGTTGATTGCGAAACCGCAGTTAACAGCTTGTCGTTTGGAATGACTATAAGTGTATCAACATTGTCTCTCAAAGCTGCAATTCCTTCCTGGGCTTGAACTGTCCTCCTTCGCCCTTCAAAAGAGAATGGAGTTGTAACGATACCGACTGTCAATATACCCATCGACTTGGCAATACTTGCTATGACAGGAACACCACCAGTTCCGGTCCCTCCACCCATTCCAGCCTACAAACAAAGACAATTTCTCCTCCAATCAGAAAAATACGAGGATAAGTCGAGGCTAGACATAAATACTCCAAAAACATAATAACGGATGGTTGTTTTTGGGATAAACATCAAAAAGCTTTTCCCTACATCCATTGCATGCCATTCTCATCAAGATTCACTGAGAAGTAGTGCATTATGAACAAAAAGACCTGGAAAACCACGAGTTTTCTGGATCAAATATAACATTATTTCCACACTGAGATGCTTCAATTATCAGTAAAATATATCATTTCAGTTAAGTTCATTGAAAAACAATGCTGTTCATACTGGCACGACCACCCGTGATGGGCGATCAACCCTCAAAAGTATTCTATTGGGAGTTAAATAGCCATGTAAACGTGAACTTACAGTGACAAAAACCATGTCTGCTCCATAAAGTGCCCCTTCAATAGCTTCCTTGCTCTCGTTGGCAGCACTCATTCCAACGTCCGGGTTCCCACCCGCTCCGAGACCCCTTGTAAGTTCCCGACCAATTTGAAGACGGTTCTCATATTGCACAGGGGACATTCTCAAAGCTTGAACATCCGTGTTGACAACCCAGAACTCCACTCCCTTCATTGAACTCTCTATCATACGATTGACTGCATTTGACCCACCACCTCCAACGCCAACAACTTTAATCTTTGCTTCACCATAATTACTTGGACTGATTGTGTCTCCCAAACTCTCAGTGTTACTTTCACTTAAACTATCCTGTCTTGGGTTACTCAACATATTGCTCCCATCTCCTCTAAGCATTGAAATTTCAGGGTGTAGTTCAAGAAAAGGGTCTCTATTTGGATATGAACCGACACTGTGAGAATGGGAGGCACATTTGAATTTACGCAGAGCTAACTTTTGGCCAACACCCACAAATCCATTCCCTTCTTCATGCATTTTAACGCAGCCAAATCTTCCGGACGAATTATAATTTGACATTGATACTCTTCCTCCAAGAACATTCAGTACGCCAACTGGGTTTCGACCATCAGAAAGAGCAAAATGTATCCACGTACAACTTGCCATCACAAAATTGTCAATGTAAATTCTAAAGTCGACTGTTCAGAAGAACTTCTTAACGGTTTAAAATCTCGAATCCAACGCAAACCTCTCTTTCAATGCCTATTCACAAAGACCAAATAGTCAATTGAGAATTATTTAACCATTGGGATAATCTATTTTGGCTTGACAAGCATAGAATAAAGTAAAACAGTCATGTGAATCGTACAATATAGCGAATATACGAGAAAAAACGATTTAAATTGTGCCTACAGCTGAAAAAGATAAATCATGAACACCAAAAAAAAGAAAAAAAATCAAGAGAAACACCGAGCCACTGGAATTCAGTCACGAAAACCTCCAAGCGAGTTCGAAACGTAAGGAAAATGGAATCAAACCAACATGAGAGCCTCATTCATCATGATATAACACGAATCTCCTTGACAATGAAAGAATGCAGGAAATTGAGAAATGCAACTGAATTCAATATTAAAAATACCGGAGAAAAGTGCAGAATGTGTAGCATTTGAGTTGTACTTGGAGCCTGAAATGGAAATGGTGGGCGGAGAGAGGGCGTGTTGGTAGCTTAGATTCTTCGCGCAATTATGAGAAAAATCCTCAGAAAAGTAACAAAAATCATGTGAAGAAGAAGGTTGAGTTGAACGCTGGCTTTTTGGAGGAAGGCGATGTGCGGGTCAGTGCCAAAAAAGCAGAAACGGATTGAAGAAAGCGTCATATCAGCCAAGAGATCGCATCTCACATTTGGGCTCCAAATTTGAAGGCCCATTTCCGAGCTCCCCATTCCAGTAAATTAGTCAACACAATCTTTACATATTTCATTTTGGTACCTCAATTTTATCTAAATCTCTATTTTAGTCCTCAAATTTACAAAAATAACTATTTTAGACCTTATATTATTATTTTATTTTTAACAAACTAGCGTTAATATAAACGTGATAGTTTAGAGACAAACATCTCACAATTAAATATTAAATTGAAAAGAATAATATATTTATTATTTTAAAGTTTAAAGAAACTAAAATAAGCATTAAAATAATTAAATTACAAATTTAGTCTTTAAAATTTATATTAATTTAGTCCTTAAATCCTACCTATTCCTCCTCTTTAAATTTTATAATCAATAAATTGCTGAGAGTTCAAAATTTAAAAAATATATATATATATATAAATATAAAATTAAAAGTTCAGGAGCTATTAGATATTTTTTTTAGAGTTGTTGGACACGGAAAAAAATAAATAGGATATTAAAAAAAATATTCATGTATGTTATATATTTAAAAAATAATTAAAAAGAAAATTACATTACAAATTTTTGTTGGTTAAATTTATGAATTAATTAAACTTAATTTGTATTAAATTTGATAATTGGGAGTAAATTTGGATATCCAAATTATTTTAATAAAGATTATCCAAAATCTGAAATTCCAATTTTGTCCCTCGCTTTTTCGTCTCCTTTTTAAGTCCAAACTCCCTTATGATTCGGCTCTTAACGAATTCTACACTTCAGTTGCCTCTGGCTGTGGCTTTTGTCATCTTTCTTGGAGATTCCTCTCGTAGTTTGTGTTGTGAGATTGATTCGTCGAACAAAGGCTTTCAGATTCTCTTCAAGATAATACGTATTCGAGCATTGAGGTAAGCTATGCAGATTTTTGCTCTTCGCTGATCTTGTTTTGGAAAATGGAGTTTAGAGTTAGTCATTAAAGAGTTAGAATCGACGTTCTCCTTCAATTTTTGGTATATTCTGCCTCTTTTCTGATGTTCTTGGACGTGGTACTTGAATCTTGAACTTTCATAGTTTAAATCTTTTTCGCAGTACTCCAGTGCTAGATTCGGTTCATTCTGTGAGCCGTGTTGATAACTCATTTTGCTTTTCTGTATTGTTTCTATGAATCTCGTTCTATTGGTGATTTTCCTATTGAAGAATTCAGGTTTCGATTTCTTTTTAACTTTCTTGTTGATCATGGACCAGTTTCTATTCGGCAAGCTCTCCGAGTTCATGATCTTCCCTAAATTGGCGCAACCTTAACCTGGTCTTCATTTTCTGCTCGTCTAATTAGACATGGAAGACCTTCCAGTTGAGATTATTGGAAAAGTACTGTCTCTTCTACAATCTGTCCAAGATCTGGCGATCGCTTCGACAACTTGTAAGAAATGGAGAGAGGCTGTGCGGAATCACCTCCATACTTTGAGCTTCCACTCGGATTATTGGCCAGGTTCTAAAAGCCTTTCGACGAGGAGATTGGAAGTTATAATAACACAAATGATACTTCAGACCACTGGACTTGAGAACTTATACATTTTTATGGATGAAGTAGATGCATTCTCGGCTTCCTCAGTGACTGCTTGGCTCATGCATACGAAACACACAATCGTTCGACTGCACTATAATGTCAACACTGTTCCAAGCATCAATATAATTGAGAAGTGTGGTCGACACAAACTAGAAGCGTTGGCATTGGCTAATAATCCGATAGATCATATTGAACTGGCTTATCATAAGTTCTCTTGTTTGAATTATCTATCACTCTGTTATGTCATCATTTCTATGCCAGATCTAAACCTTCTTATCTCTGCTTGTCCAAAGCTTAAAAGGTTATCTGTAGTTCACCCAGAATTTACGGGGACAGATGAGACGACAGCAATGGAAATTAGAAGTTCTTCATTGAAGGATATCTTCGTTGAAGATCTCGGTAAAGAGGATATCACGCTAGAGGCTGATACCCTTGAAATTTTACATTTAAAAGATTGTAGTCCTGAAGTATTTCAGCTAATTGGCAAAGGAACTCTGAGAGTTCTGAAGCTCGAGGAGGTTTCGGCTTTCGAACTGGGTATTGGAGATAACACTGAAAATCTTGAAACAGTGGATCTCAGCGGTACTGCACTTGTGTGGCAGGGATTCTATCATCTGCTCTCAAAGGCATCAATGTTGAAGAGGCTTCGGCTGTGGAATGTAAGAATTTATGATAGTGATGAAGAAGTTGTGGATTTGGGCTCAATTTCCACCAATTTTCCCCAGTTAAGCCATTTATCTATATGTTTGGATCTAAGACGTAGAGCCTTTCATCATAACTTGCGGAGATCTTTTCAGATGGAGAATGTGACCATATTAGAAGTTGGATGGAGGGAAAATAATGTTTTTTTCTCTGAATGGGTGGCGAAACTTGTTAAAATATGTCCAAAGTTGAAGAAATTGACAATCTTTGGGTTTGTATCAGGAGCCATGACCAATACGCAATGCCACACCCTATCGTGTTTTGCCACGGCTTTCGTCGAACTTATGAGAAAACATCAGCATATTCAGGTCGGGTTCGTCTTTGCATAGCATTTAGGCAACCAAATATGCGGCTGCTTAGGTAAATTATCACCGGAATTTTCATCATTATCACAGTTATGAGATTGCAAAACCACGCATCCTATGAAAACGAGATTTCTTTATTTTTCTTACTATCCTACATTTATTTCTTATTGGTTTCTTATCCTTTTGTTCTTTTTTCTCTTACCATAGTAATGTTTGCATTCGCCACTAAATCAACGTTCTGCTTGCCGCCTGTGGCTCCTGAAGATATAGTCTTGCTGCATGACATTATGATCCCCTTACTAACCACGAGAGTCTTCTTATTGTTGCCTTCCTGCACGAATTATGGTCCCTCGCTGTCATTCATTCTGCGCTCTTGGACCAAAGACCTCTGAAGAAGTCAAATCCGCCATCTTCCTAGCGTACAGGTAACCCTCTTCTTTTCTACTTCTTGGTAATTGATAGTATCAATTATCCAAACTAGAACCAAACTGTATTGAAATATAAAAGATGAGCTTGTTAGATTGAAATATAAAGATGAGCTTACAAGTTCCAAAATTCATGCGTTAATTCATTCACCAAAACAATGCTCTCCCCCCCTTTCTTACTTCATCTATAACAAATTGGCTAACAATAGTCTAATAACATTCCTTTCGGTAATTTGCGTGCTGTACATGCGTCGAGTTTGGTGTCATGAATATGCCAAAGCCAAGCGTGGTTGTTGTTTCCCGTCCCTTTTTTCTGCACCTGGGTTACTGGAGAAGAATCCCTAGTGGAGATGAAATTTTATTTGGGTTTGATTGACTTTTGAGGTTTTGAAAATTGTACCCATATAGATAAGACATTGAGGTAGATTAACACCGTTTGAGAGCATCGATTTGATGAACAAATCTGAATTTGAAACAAGCCCGATTAAATATGATACCACTATGGCGATTCTCTCTCCATTTTAATCTTTTATAGCTTACAAAGACCTGAAGATTTTATCAGATTTTGTGCAAATTATGCCTATCTACTACATAACAACACCTTGACAAACTCGTAAGAAACGAAAAACCTTGGTACCAGGCCATTCACCCATGCAAGATTCGAGTCATCTGAAGAAAAGAAAGACAAGCAAGCCCAATTTCCTGCTGGACATGCTGTTTGGCTCATTCATGCCAAATTCTCGAAGTCCTGCATGCACCGAGGTTTTTCTGTGAACCGTTGGAAGTTTCCTGCTAACTACTTGAGTGTGTTTCGTGTTTTGCCTTTTCCATGGCTGGAACTTAAGAGGATTTTCTTTTACAATGGGCAACTTGAAGTTCTCCTCATAACGCACAGCTTTTCCTTGGCCCTCTGTGCTTTCGTTTGAACAATCTTTGTTTCCTCTAAGTACTGCAAAAATGAAGGCTAAGATCAATTGCTAGATGTAGCTCAAACCATGATTTGCAAATACATAGATGGTGATCATAGAGAGGCTATCAGGTCAAACTCTTGGATTTAGAGCTCTAAAGAAGGATATTCAAGGAAATAAAATTTATACTTAAGAACTGCAAAACTAGGATCTATCAATCCTGCATTCATTTCTTTTCATATCTGATGGAAATGGCATGCAATTCTACCCTGCTATTGCTTCAAATTGTATAAATTCAGGTTGAAGCAGAACATATCAGATGGATTGTAAAACAAGGTACCTGTTGCTTTCTCTTCCTCTCTAACTCAGCCTATTTATGTTCCAACACAAAAAGGATGGAATATCTGGTTAGAATTACAGTAGTAGGCAATTTCTATTTGATATATCAAATGTTTTCACATGATACTTACCAAGGCCTGCTTAAGATGTGCATTTTCCTCTCGTAACTGGTTCAACTCTGCTTCTAACTCTACTGTGTATGCCTATTTCGAAGTAGGGAAGAAAATGCATATTAGCTACTTCAGCTTGTCATTTTATTGAAAGAAAATGACACTAGGAATAGAAAAGTGCACCTGTTTCCTAGCTCTGGACCTTGCAGCTGACTCCCTATTCTTTATCATCCTTCTCTGCCTCCTTTCAACTACTTTTTCAACTGGCCCATCAATTATTCTCTTCCTACCTCTTAACCCACCCATGTCCAACCCAAATTGATTTGAGCTATCCACCTGATTGGCGCACATTCCATCGGGGGAAACTGGACTCACAGGCGCCATCCCCATCGGTTGAGCCGGTGAATATCCTCCTACCCCACCCCCACCCCCTCCACTGTTCACCACTCTTCCACCATAGCAAACTGCAGGTGGAGGCTGTGATGGGTACACACTGTTTCTTTTACCATTGCCTGCATATCCTGAGGTATCGCCTATGGTAGAACCACCTTGGGGGACCGGTTGGTATGTCGTAATGCCACCGGCACCAGCAACGGCACTACCGCTAGCACCACCACCAGCTGCAGATGTACTGAGTCCCATAATAGGCCTGGGAACATAACCAGCACCAATGGTGTGGTTGCTATTCTGGTACATACCATACTGCTGAGGTGGTGGCAATTGCTGCAACACTCCTGCCCGGCCACATGGTTGTTCTTGAACAACCCCAGCTTTGATCAGAAAATCCTCCAATGTCATTTCCCCAAACGTTGGTTGGCGCGTGGCAGATTCTGGATTCTGATTGTTGGCATTACCACCACTGCTGCTATTTTGACTCTGCCCCTGCTGGCTCTTGTGAATCTCAGACCAAACCTCATCCACTGTCTTCCGGCACAAGGGTGCCGGCAGTGTTAGTGAACCTTGCCGAGGTAGGCTTGCTTGCTTCTCCATGTTGCGTTTCTCCACTCCGCTCACCGGCAAGTGAGCCTGAGCGTTGCTCAATGCCGCCACCGCAGACGTCGCCGACTGGCTGGCATTGAATGCTTGGTTTTCCTCCGCCGTCCAAATGCTGGTGAGGAACTCATCCATGTTCATGGAGCCAAAGTTCTTGCCACTCTCACAGAGAGTATGCTGGAACTCGTCCAGTGTAAGCGAATAAATGGAGGACTGCCTTCCAAGGGAAGAGAATCCATGGTGCTTGAGCTGCTGCTCCGACTGCAATGGCGATTCAACTTCATCATGTGACATCATTTCTGATTCTTTTAACACCATGTTTTCCTCTACTGGTGTCTATTAAGATCAGCGACGAGCTTGAAGCTGCCGCATCAATGGAAGCCAAAGAAAACATAACAATATGAGAGACTTCATTAACAACGGGAGAAGAACAGTATCAATCTTCTTGGAATTTAAAATCATCTTTAATCTTCATTGCTACTCGAATACTATAATCATCGACTTTTAAGATGTAATCAAAACCATCTTCAAGTTTTAGTGGCAAATATGTACTTGACAAGACCAAAAGTGTGTTTTTCTTTGAAGAAGGTTTATTCCATATCAGATCCCACTCATAATAATAATAAAAAAGGTAAATTATAAGGAATAAATAAGTACCATAAAAGGTAAATTACAATCAAAGCACAAGGGAATCAAAACAACTTGAAGTTATTTGTATTGATTTTCATCAAAAACCACATTAGAAGCGGCAAATAATTCATCCTTTTGATTTGTATTGATTTTCAAATGGGCATAAAAATGGCAGAGCAAAAGAACTGTATATTTAAAGCAGTAGAGCTCTAATGGCGGATTCAAAACAGCCATTGAAGGGTACCAGAGAGATTGAGAGAAGCTGAAGAAGATGAAGGGAAATGGAGACTTCTGAAAGCCTTGAGGGTTTAAAACATCAAAATCGTAGCTTTCAACCTAACAAAAGCCGCCATTAATGAAGCTTTCCCAAGCTCTGAATCTCTGGTACTCTGAAGCAAAAATACGAAGCTTGAAGAAGAGAGGGAACAGAGCACGAAACGGGACTAAACTGCGGTCTTTTCGCTGAAATGGGGTCCATTTATATATTGTAAACTGAAAATTATACAGCAATTTTGCTTTATATTTTTTATTTTTTATTTCAATTTATATAAATAAATAAATAAATAACCCTACCAAATAAATTTTCGCCGCAATTAATAATTTTAAAATATCAAAAGACAAAGTTAAAATTAAGTTACATACATTTTTTGGTATAAACTTTATGATTTGATCTCAAGTTTCGTTGACTTCAATTTTGTTTAAGATAATTTTTATCTTCCCATTATTTACCTTTGTCATATGGTTGGTTATTAAATAAAAATAAAAATATTTGAGATAACGCTCCAATATTCAAATTAAATACAAATTTAAAATGGGTCTATTTATTCGAATTTTCATATTTTTTTCGACTTAGAAACTTAAATAATTTTCATATGAACAAACCATATAATTTAGTATAAACCGTTAAATTTTAGTTCAAATTTCTCATTTTAGGATTAGAAACAAGTCAAAATTTATAATTTTGATTATATATATATATATTTTTTTTTTTTTTCTGGTGAATTTTATAGAGTTTTGTGGTTAAGTGTAGTGAAATTTAATGGTTGGTAGGGTAAAATATATATTAAAAAAAAGTAGTGAAAAAATGTTAAGAATTAAATAGATTCTATGGAATGGAAAGAGTCGTAATTTCACATTCATGTTATTCATTGTTTACATCACAATTCTTCCTCGTGAAAAGGCCAAAAATACAAATATTTTTGAAATGGGACCTTTCCTGTAAAAAACGAAAGTTTTGGGGACTCGTTTTTACAATTACCCTAGCCTTTTGCTGACATTATGCAGGAAGAGATAGAGTGAAAAAGAGAGATAGAGGTGGAGCCCACACTACCTAAATTCCTCGAAGTCAGAAATTATAGATATTTTATTAATAAATTCTGTTAAAAATATTTTTTTTTAAAAAAAAACTTTTCTTTTTCTTATTAAGTTATTTGAAGGAGGGTATCCCCTTTTTTCTTCTCTCTCTAAACCTATCTACGAGAGTCATTGACACGTGTAAGACACGTGGCATGGTTTAGCTCTTTTGATCCTGTCTGGACTCTCCTAGGCGAACACGTATGATCATGGCTTTAAGATGGGTGAAGATTCGGTGCAGCTGGCTCACACAAAGAGGGTGTAGCATCCGATAAGCGTCCTCCACGTTAGGCTGTCGTTTTATTTGATCGGTGAAAAGTGGGGAATTTTAGCAGTTTTGAGACTGTGATGACGTAGAGGAAATGTGGATTAGAGGGTACTTCGGATGGCGATATCGTCACATGCAAGTAGGGCCATAGCTGAGCCCTAGGCACGTGCTACTTTTTAGTTGGCTCTTTTTCTTTTTTCTTTTTCCTGAAAATTACAATTTAAGACTTTTTAAAAATAAATTCTCTAATATCTAATTATTTATTAAATACAACATTAAAAGATTGAAAGAAGTAAGACAACATTTTAATTTAATACTTTCCATTAGACTTAGGCACAAGTTGTCATCTCAAATCAGGGCGATAGGCTTAGATATACGCTGTCGGTTGGTTGATCCACTCAATGGTTTGAGTGAGTGCTGCGAAGTCGCTACAAACGTCCTGTAAAAACACGATTGTGACATTTAGTATATAATCAAATATTATCGGGTTCATGTAATTTCACTCGGGACACTGAATGGATAACAAAAGGATGGAATGACACTTTCAACCCTTAATTTCAAAGATCAATAAGAGAGAGCATGGTAAAAGTATCCATTGTCCTCCAAGCAAAAGTAGAGCTCAATACAGCCAAATGAGGACCGCTATAAATATAATGTACCAAGGGCGAGAGAGACAAAAAAAAAATGGAGTACTGAAGGACCACCAACCCAACCCAGAAGAAGATGTAATAAATAAAAGCCTATTTCTCGTTGAGAAGAAGGGCTTTGATGATGGATTCAGACATGCCATCAGCATTGGGAAATCTATGCCCAGCACCTGCTACCTCGTGATAATGAATCCATGGAAGCTGTTTGGCAATGTGACGTTGGAGGGCGAAAGGCACGATCTTGTCTTCATCTCCCTGCCATAAATGAACTGAACCTTCATTCCCTGGGAATGGGTTTTCCAGATCCAGGGGACTGAATTCCCACTTCCCAAATCCAACGTTCGCGTCCCTGTGGATGGACTCGTGTTCTCCTTGTTGGCTAAATATAGGCTGAAAGATTTCATCCCATCAACAGAAAACAAATATTTATCAGTGTGTTTTCTAAGAAAACAGCTGATTATAATGTCACCATTTGTTTTTCAAAGTTCAGCTATTTCCTCCCCGATCATAACTACTAGCTTGGTTTCTCCTTTACTTGATTAATGTTAAATAAGTCACCCACAGCTCTCAAAGTAATGTATTTTCACTTCTGAGTATTGTTGGGAGGGAGTCCTACGTTGGCTAATTTAGAGAATGATCATAGGTTTATAAGTAAGGAATACATGTCCATTGGTACGAGGCCGTTTGGGGAAGCCCAAAGCAAAACCAAGAAAGCTTATGCTCAAAGTGGACAATATCATACCATTGTGGAGGATCGTGATTACTAACACCAAAAACAAATACACGCTCCCAAATGCTTGGAAAAGGCTTCATACTCTCCACAAGCTACCAAACCTCTTAGTTAATACATTACCCACCCCTACCATATATTACAATTGGTCCACAACCTTTTAACAGTTTATACAAGAGACAGGTACTATTCTTACCTACCCTTATCCACACTCCTTGCACAACGGTAACTACAATTTCTCTCCTTTGCTAATTCAATATTGTTTATGGCAGATTTCTGACTTAAACCAAACCAGCACTTGAGGGTATGCTGTTGGTTTTTCCATGTTTACTCTCATCTAGCCTAACAAATTTGGCCAATAAATCACTTACTGGAATGAAACCTTTAATTTGACAGTCACATTTAGCACCATTTCTATCATACAGTCAGCATTAAAAGATATGATCAGAAAAGTAGCAAGCAAAATTTCATGAAGAAAGGTCACATACCTGACATTCTTTCCTTCCCACTAGCTTGGACTCGAGTTCTTTGTCTTGATGAGATAGATTCCTGGAACTAGCTGCAATAATACTAGAAGAAGGAAACAATCTTTGTGTATTCCACCAATAGGTAAGCCAGGGGGTGTAGTGAGCCACACGAACTGCCCACTGATCCTGTTCAGACTGTTGGTAGAAGGCTTCATTCGTTAAGTTTGCAGGGAGCCCAGACCACCAGTAGTTAATAGCTGGTGCCAATAGCGCTGCCCCTGCTAGCCTGTTAATATTTAAAAAAATTAAGTCCTTATCAAACACAAATAGATAAATCACTTTCCTTGTTCTCCATATTCTTTTACATAAAAATGAGGCAATGGAATATTCAATTTTAATTTCTTCCTGAAGTTCATTCTCGTTTTCTTGTAGGAAAGAATTCTTGACATTTGTTTTCAGGTGTGGCTTCATACCTGTTAGGAATATATTTTAGACAGCTCCAAACTACCTGGCCACCCATGGAAAATCCAATAACATAGAATTTGGATCCTAGCCCCAATTGATCAGCTAGCTCCTCGATATCATAAGCAGTGCTTTTTGGAGTTCGATTTGGATTTGGATCGCTTTCTCCATAACCAGATCTGTCAAATGATACAATGTAGATTCCTAAATTTTCAATTACGTCCTGCAAAGATTTCAGTAGAGATTCACCTTTAGACTGGTCTCATTTGAGTGTTTAGATGTCTTTCCAGAGCAAATGGATAAACATTAGAAGGTGAGGTATAAATGATACCGGAGAGATGGTATTTGCAACACCGGCATCGTGTCTGCAAGAACGGAAGCCATGGACAAAGATAATTTTGTATTTAGCTGAATCTTTTGGAACCCCATGCTCCTTATATGCCAAATACCTACCATCTCTAAGCTTTATTCTTGGTGCTGTGATGGGAGGGCCATCGGGGGAGCCACATATTTTTGGTGCAGGAGGCCGGATTGCCTGATAACCCCAGGCTAAAAACCCAAAAAAGAGCAGCACTGCTATATTCCTTACCAATCCTGTTATTTTGAGTTATAATCAGAAAAGCTAGTAGATACATACATCAAGGGAGAACCAATATCATTCTTTTTGTTTTAAAATGCATAAAATAGGGGGAAAGGTACAATGAAATTGAAAAATAGAAAAAGAATTAGAGAAAAATCATATTATTTGTTCTATAACATGGAGAAGATCTTTTCTTCTTCTTCTTCTTCTTTTTTTTTTTTTTAACAAGATATAACTTTTCAATGTATACGATGAGAAGATACAAAATGCTCATATAGCATGGAGAACATCTATAGTATGTAAAAGAAATGAACCATATCCACTCACATAAGATTGCACTGATAGATCACAAGATGAGTGTTAAGTTGTAAACAGTAACAGATCTAGGAAAGAGAGGCTGGTGATGTTAAAGAAATTCATTAACACCTGATCAACCTAAACCAAAAATTATGGGCTTGAATGGGCAGTTTAGGGTCAAACAACTTCAACTCGTAGGTTAGATTGGTTCCTGGTTGTTCTAATATTTACTTCAACTAAATAGAATCAACTCAAATTTGATGAAAAATCATGCCGGAGTGTTCTAAAGCTGAGGTCAGAAATTGAAAATAGCACCCTAAACTACAGCTTAGGTCGATTTTGGTCATCGCTACAGCTTACTCAAACGCATAAAAACCAGACGGAGAACTACGATTCTTCCTTCCTTCCAACTTCGCAACGAAAAAGGAAACAACGTAGATGATTAACATGCGAATTTCAGCATATTCGAATACAATAAGCACCAAAAAATTCACACAAGCAGTGGAGAAAAATAGAAAAAGAAATGGAGATAGGCCACCTGAAGAAATCGGGGAAGAACTGCTCCGTTTAGTTTTCCTCGTATGAGCTCTGGCCGATGCTGCCGATATCTTCCGGTTCACGCCCCCCGCCATTACAGCCCTCGGCTACCCACAGATCAGACCTCGCCCTGAATTTCGCAGGGAACAAGGGAAGGAATAGATCTGAAAGTAAAGCGAGGGCGTGGGAAAAAACAGAGAAGCTCAAGAACAACTAAAGGCGGTTTTTGGGTTATTTGTCAAAAACAGAAAGGCTGTGTAATTGGTTAATTTCTATTTCTTACACAATCTGATCTGGAAAATATTTAATTTAATTATTACTTTTTTGTAGTTCATAAAATATTTCTTTTAATGCGCTAATTGGTATTGGACATATATTTTTTAAGATTCAACTTATTTAAAAATTAAATTATACGTCGAAATTTATAGATTAAATTCAAGATGTACCCGAATAGAGTTCACAACCTAACTCATTTCTACCTAAAACTTTGAGTTAGTTGGGTTGGTGATCCAAGCAACCCGAACAGAGTTCACAACTCAATCCAACCATTTACATTCAGGTTTGGTTAGGTTAAGTTGTTGAGTTGTTTTTTTGTTTTTTAATTATATAAAAAAATAAATCTTACTTATCTAAAATACATGTTACATTAATAACTAAAATCTCATAAACTTCAAATATCAAATATTCACGGGACAAAAGCATCAATAATCTCAATTACAAAGTTGAAATATTCTTAATTTTCCTAATAATCTTAAAGACATGATAGTGTTAGGTTGGGTTGTAACCCTATTTTTTAGATTGATCATGTTGATCCAACAAAAAAAGATGTAACTTACAGACAGACATGAATGGTTTGTTTTTTAAAAATTCAACCAAATCCAAACCGACAAAAAAAAAAAAATCTAACACAACCCAACTTTTATGGTTTGAGTTTAATAATCCAAATGGATGAGTCACATGAACATTCCTAAATTAAATTATTAACTTAATATATTAGCTCAAGCTTCCACTAATATTGTATTCTTTAGGCTTTCCTTAATTTCTCTTCAAAAATTTTAAAACCCGCCTGCTAGAGAGAAGTTTCTACACCCTTATATATAATGCACGTTCTTCTCTCCGACCGATGTAATATCTCACAATCTACTTTCTTTGAGACTACCATCCTCGCTGACACTTTTATTTTCTCCGATCGATATGGGATCTAATAAAAAGCCTAAACGAGAGGGGAGAACATCTAAATAGCTTTCAACATGAATTAACCAAATATTTTCAATAGACATGGGCCCAACTTTTGACTTTGGGCCCAACTTTTGGGTTTGGGCTTTAACAAAATCTTTTTCAATAGACTCGGACTACTTAACTTTAACGAGCTCCAACTGAATTTCAACGTGTCACGCACGTTGTTCAATAAACACGTGGCACTATTTGATAATTTTTTTGATATTGAGATAATAGAAATTATTCGTTCGAAATTAAAATATGAATATCAATACAAAATTTTTAATTTTGTAAACATATTGATAAATATTTTTTAAATTATATTTTTTAGAAAAATTAAGTTATATGTTTATATTAATTTTCATATTCATATTATCTCCCATCCACGTATTTTAATCATGAAATTTAATATATATGTATAAATTTTGAGAGTCAAAATGTAATTTTAACTAGTAAGTGGGATGATGCCAAAAAAAGTGGTTCGAACTCGTCAGACTATGCTAAACAAGTGTCGAGATATAATATTTTTCTAAAATATTTATGAACCGAGTTGAAAGGTGGAACAACCTTCCATATTTGTTCTCGAATGGTCGAGTCTTTTTTCACTTTATTGAACGAATAAATATATTAGAAGAATCAGCATAGTTTGCATTTATTTGGTCACGTGTCGTTCTTTATTTCCATTCCTAATTTCTTTCCAAACATTTTAATTTTACCAAAATTTTAAAATTAACCTTGTATTTTTATTATTATTATTTATTTATTAAACATTCAAAATAGGTTATTACTTAGTAGAAATTAAAATAGATATATTAACTATTATTATACTAACACTAAATATGAAGGGAATAGAATAATTTTCTTTAATTTTCAATTTTTATTGGTTGCTAATTTTAATGAAGTAATAAATAATAAATATTATTATGTGGGTCTCGTACTAAAAAAAGAAAATCATTCCCATTATTTTATATACTAAGCTTCCGAATGTCACTTTCATTCCTTCAATGGGTAGGGATACCCTAAACCACTTTAATACTTTATTTAATATAAATTAAAAAACCTTATTTTATATATTTTTTTATTTATTATTATGCGAGCTATTCTTAGCGCACTTACATAAAACAATAACTCATTTAAATTGATGAATCTGAGTATAACTCAACTAGTTAAGATATATTACAGATTAAAATGTCAAAAGTTCAAGATCAAATACGTCAATTTGAATTTCTCTTACTTTTACTAGCTTAAAATGGCTTTCATCAGCTTGACTAATCATAAAATCCATTCCATTGGTTCAAAACCTTAAGAGTAAACCCATAATGAAAGCCTGAAGATGAGAACAATATCTGGTAGTGGTAGGCTTGAACTGTTATAAATGGTATCAGAGTCAAGCACCAGGTGATGTGCCACGAGGACATTGACCCTCAAGGAGAGTGAATTGTGAGATCCACATCGGTTAGAGACGGTAACGAAACATTCTTGATAAGAGTGTGATAAAACTTTGAGGGAAAGTCCATGTGCAGCCAAGTGACTGAGGTGAGGGTTGATTTGAACGTTCAAAGGGAAATGACGAAAAAGCCCATGGGAAAACATGGGTAATGTGGGGGGTATGTTTAGAAGGGTCACATGAGGTGAGGGGGGCAAATGGGGAACAAAAAAAATAATTTTTTTTTTTTTTAAAGGTAGAATAGTTTCTAGTTAGGGAAAAGAAGGGAGGGTGATTGGAATTTGCCAAACTTGGAAAAATTTGAATCTCCTTTATGCAAAAATGAAGTGACCACTAAAAGCACTTAGGGTTTTGGTGGAGTTTCCTTTATGCTTTCAGCCCTCAAAGCATCTATTTATATGGCAAATTCCTTTCTGATTGTCTCATGAGAGTTATGATTTGGGAAGGTTCCCAAACAAATTCCTTTTCTCTTTCAACTATTTCCCCCATTTTGACCTTATTTGCAAAAGTTGCCCTTTTTTTAAAATAATTAGAATCCCCCCCCCCACATAATTTAACTTCCCTCCTTCCCTCCTTCCCTCTCTCACATTTAGCTAATTTGGAAGGTAAACTCTCCAAATTGGAAGCTTTCTTTTGACTTTTGACTTTTTCTTTCGGCTTAGAATGTAGTGCTTCATTTTAAGACTATAAATTATTTTAATTCATTATATAATTTTTTAAAATAACAAATCAAAGTATTATTAAGGTACATTTTAGGGTTAGGAATATCTCCGAGTTTAAATATTTTTAAAAATATATTTTATTCATTATATATCTATACATACCCTCACTACATTTTTAGCTAATGACTTTTAAAGTCACTTTTTTTTATAATTTAATTAATAATGTTTAAACTAATATAAAATTTCAATTTATTCTTAACAATTAAGATTTTAAAAACACACAAAATTTGACCATTTGAGTAAACCCACAAAATATATATATATATATATATATATATATATAAAGTTAAATACTTTAGTTTATTAACACAAAAAAAATAAAAAAAAATATATTAAAAGTTTATCCATTTATTAAATACAAAATTAAAAATTAAAAAAAAAATGTTAAAACCAATCTGAAATTAAATAAACAGAAAGTAGGTTGATGTGACCAAGGAAGGAGAGAGAAAAAAATTGCATCTTTTTTTCTCTTATTCCTTAGCGTCGGCCATGTATGAACCTTTAATTCAGTGCCAACAGACACCAAGAAAGATCTGTGGCTATTAAATGAGCCTTTCAAGAACACTATAAATATGAGCACCAAATTTGAGCTTATAAAACATACCCACAGTGAAAGAAAGAGCCCTAATTAGCTTCCCTGTGTGTGTGCAATGGCAAGAAGTGTGTCTTCGGAGCCTCTTGTTGTTGGGAGAGTGATCGGAGATGTGCTTGATCCCTTCACCCAAAGCATGAAGATGACTGTTTCTTACAACAATAAGCAAGTCTTCAATGGCCATGAGTTCTTTCCTTCTGCCGTTGCTGCTAAACCTAAGGCTGAAATCCTTGGTGCTGACTTGAGATCTTTCTTCACTTTGGTGACATTTCTTCTCTCTCTATCAATTCTTCATTTCTATATACGATTTACCCCGATGTTTCTCTTTCTGTGTCTACGATGGACCCGATTGTACCTTATCAGATTCAAAATTTTAAGTTGTTAACCTGAACGTAGCTCACTAGTTTAAGACATGTCTCTGTCAAAAGTGCGAATTCTTCCTTGTTGAACAAAAAAAAAACTTTTTTTGAGTTGGGTTATTGTCTGTTTTGACCCGTTACGTATCACTGTTAGCTTTGCGTTTTTAAAACGAGTTTGTTAGGGAGAGATTTTCACATCCTTATAAATAATGTTTCGTTCTTCTTTTCAATTGACGTGGGATCTCACAATCCACCCCTTTCGAGACCCAATATCCTCGTTGGTACACTGCTCGGTGCCTAGCTCTAATACTATTTGTAAAAGTATAGACCTACTGCTAATAGATATTGTTTGTTTTAACTCGTTGCGTATTGACGTTAGTCTCACGATTTTAAAATGCGTCTGTTAGGGAGAGGTTTCCACACCTTTATAGAGAATGTTTCGTTCCCCTCTTCAAATGATGTGAGACCTTATGCTACTCATACCTCAATTAGTTAAGACAGTATATCTTGAAGAAATTATTAAATTTATTATAATCTTTCATTCACCAATTTAAGTATAGATCAGTTACTATGGTAGCGGGTAAGTTTTGAGAAATTATTGAGATATGTTTTCTCTCATCTCTCCATGATTTCATTTCATTTTTTCTTGTTTCAGGTTATGACAGACCCAGATGTTCCAGGACCGAGTGATCCTTATTTAAGAGAGCATTTACACTGGTAACTTTTTTTTTTAACTAAAATTCACACTGGTAATTAAACATTTACAGTGTTACTGTCACAGTTACATTACAAATATTGCATGTGCATGAAACCCACCAAATTTGACTTGACAAGAATTAATACTGAGAGAATCGTTGTCGTGTTTTATTGTCGTTGGAGGATGAAATTCTCTTGGATTTTAGCGAATTTTGCTTATTTATTTTTCTTTCATTTTCATGTAAACTAAATCAAATAACTTTTAATATAACCTATGGTTTGTCTTTTACATTTATTATAAGATATTTTTTTAATAAATACCACTATTATATAGTTGGAACTTGGAAGATCAGCATAATTAGTGGACTGGATTCCTTTGGTGTCTTAATTTAGACCAAATTTGTCAACTTTAAGCTTAATTTCAATTTTAGAAAAATTTAATACATGTCTTATTCAATATATATTGAGATGTCTCGAAGCCCTTCGATCCACGAGCAACATCATGACTATATTATTAGATAAATCTCTATTAATAAACTGATGTTTTGATTTTGAAACTATACCGTGCATTCACGTGCAGTACGATAAGAAACCACGTAGTTGTTAATGAAAGTTTTATTTGTTTGAATAATTATCGATTGATTTGTGTTAATTTGTAAACTTTTAATATAATTTATCCAATATTGTATTGAATAATTACGAAGGATAGAAAATAAATAAATAATTTAACAACCAAACCAAAATAAAGAGGTGGATTGAGTTAGGTTGTGAAAAATTTCGAGTTGGGTTGGGTTACCAATCCAACCAACGTCAACTTTTGAGTTGATCCAAAAAAACTCTCTCGACCCAACTCAACCCGACCCATTACACCCCTAATATTGCTTATATATATGTTAGTGCTTACCGTGCCTTGTGATAAGGAACTACCTAAGCTAGTAGCTAACTCCGATATGTAAATTTAGATATTCTCGTTGAACCACTTATTTAATGTCTAGCTTCTGGAGTGGGAGACAGTTGTGAAGAAGGGTTATTGGGTTTTTACAAAGGTAACTAACAGTTTTTACTGAACAATCTCTATTGCAGGATCGTGACAGACATCCCTGGGACTACGGACGCCACATTCGGTAACTTTTTTAGAGAACGTGGTAAAATGTTTTTAACTCAAAACAGGTAAATTTTGTTGATGAGGTTTGAATGAAACACAGGAAGGGAGGTAATAAGCTACGAGACTCCAAGGCCAAACATAGGAATCCACAGGTTCGTTTTTGTTCTGTTCAAACAGAAGCGAAGACAAACGGTGAGCGCACCCTCTTCAAGGGACCATTTCAGCACACGAGTCTTCGCTGCCGAAAACGACCTCGGCGACCCCGTTGCTGCCGTCTACTTCAACGCTCAGAGAGAAACTGCCGCCAGACGACGCTAAAACCGCCGCGGACGGCGGCCCCAGCTGATTATACAAGACAAAAAGAAAAGAAAAAATATATATATAATGATGGGTCTTCCATTTCCCTAAAGAATAATAATAATAATAATAATAATCACTAAAGGGAGGGAGTTTCAGATTTGTATATTATAAAAAATATATATATGTATGGATCAGGGTAAATAATTTGGACACGAAGAAAGGTGGAAAACGGCGTCGTTTTCTTTTCCTTTCTCGTGTGTCTAGTTGTGCATGTATTTCGCTGGCTCGGTTTAGTAACATTTCTATTTCTTGTTTCTTTTTCCTTTTTTTTCCCGAAAAAAATAATTAAAAATGAAAAAAAAAATGTCGCAAGAAAATATTTACTCTCAGAGAATCAAATTAAAAAAGAATAAAAAATAAAAATTATTCTAATTAGAACAAGTTGTCCAATAAAACTCTAATATTTGGTTCCAATTGATTATAAATATTTAGATAATAAATTAATTAAGTGTTAAGTGCAAGCTTACATTTCACTACTAATAATGCGTTATTATAAAATAAAAGATGTGATTTCTATTAAATAAATAAATATATAAATAAAAATATACACATTAATGAAAATGCCTTTACCTAAAATTCCGATACTCTTTTCAACAAATATTTATAATGAATAAATAAATTATAGATAAAATTTCAATATTTAAAATTCCAAAATTGAACTGTCCGAAGAATCCTACGTCAGCTGAATTAGGGTTTAGTTTTCTCATTGACCTTTTAAAAGGTGTTTGAAATCACAAATTCAAATGAGGATTGATGCTTTGTTTCTAAATTATTGTTTGTTAAAATATTATTTTAGTTTTTATAGTTTAAATTTTGAATAATCTTTTAATTTAAAATTAATTTTCGTGGGAGAAAATATAGATATAAATATATTTTCAAAATTTATTAAAAGAATGTAACTTATTTAATATTATAATTAATTAATGAATTGAATTTATCTAAAGTGATAGTGCTTTATTTATTTGTATTAATTCAAACCAACATAGAGTCTTCGTTGAAGAGTGTTGCATTTAAAAGGGGAATGAAAGTTGATATGACATTTAATATATAAAAATTGGAAAATACACGTGACATTGTTTATTTAGAGAAATTTAAATTCGTAGAAATTAACTTTATTTTACTAATATTTATATGTGTAGTGTCTCAAATTTATAATCCTCTTATACTTTATCTCGACGGTAGACTTTGATGGAGGCTTCTAAATCCTCAAAATTGTTATTATTTCTATATTAAATTAATAAAAATATTTTTTTGAAAATATTTTGAAACTTTTAAAAATTTCAATAATATCATACTTAAAAAAATATTTTTATAGAAGTTTATTTAAATTTTAAAAATTTTAATTAATACTTTTTAATTAAAAAGTACAAAAATACCCTTATTGTGTTTAAAAATATCTATAATTTTTTAAAATTAACATTAACACACTTCATCTTTATAAAAAAAGTTCACAAAATTATTACCATTTTATGCACCTCACGGGTCATCACAAAACTTTTTAAAAAAATCTAAAAGTGTAAGAGTATTTATTTTACTTTTGAAAATCTAAAAGTTTAAGAGTATTTATTTTACTTTTGAAAGTTCATACGTATATTTGAAATGTTGTACTAGCTTTTTTTTTTTTTTTTTTATAATTTTTTTAACCCGTTTGAAGGTATTTTCGAAGTTTTTTAAAAAGTTTGAAAGTGTTTTCGAAATTAAAAAAATTTAAGGGTATTAATAAATTTTTGAAAGTGAGAGGATATAGCCTCGAATGTTAACTATATATATATATTTATTTATTGTATAAAATATAAATTTTAAGAATATTTTTATCATGGGCTTTAGATGAGTTTTTTTATAGAGTTGGGATGGACTCATATTGGGCCCAATTTTTTTTTTATTTTTATGAATTTGGGCTTATTTGAGCTTAACACAAACCCTTTTGAATAGGCTTAAAATAGCACTAATTAGCAAAAGAAAAAAACACTTTTAATAGAGATCTTGTAGGTGGGAACGGAACATTCTTGATAAGAATATAAAAATTTCTTACTAAAAAACATATTTTAAAATTATGAAATTAACGACAATGAGTCATGAGTCAAAGCGGACAATATCTACTAGCGGAGAATTTGAGCTGTTACAATACATTTATATAAATAATAGTGAAATTATAAGACAGCGGATTTATACTCTTACAATATATTTATATAAATAACAGTATAATCGGAAGAGTTTATTACGAAGTATATCCTTATAATTAACCGGCTTGATTTCTCATGAATTCGACCTCAATTATTGTCGGTCAGTTTGTCATGAAACATAGTTATTTGATATATGAATGATAAACAAGTGACAACATTTAATGGGTCTATTTTAATTTAAATTTGAAAAAATGTGTAAGTTTATAATTGGTCTCAAATGTGTAAGTTAACAAGTTAAATCTAATAAAAATTATAATATAATTATATAATTATAATGGAAGTATAATTCAATTATAATTTTCGCGGGAAAATTCCCAAACCACAAAATCAGAAAACCTAACAGATCAATCATCCACTGCTTAACTTCATCTCCGATCGATTAATCAAAGCCTGACGAAGGCCAAAACCCAGCGGCAACTGAAAAGCCTTCTCCAGACGCGTCGGCTCCGGTGGCGTTGCAAATGGAAACATCTCAAAATCGGCGGAATCGGCCATCGGAACGGCATTGGACAAATCGGAGATCGGAAGCAGACAGTTGGCGAGAAGCGCGGCACCGCCGGTAGCCGTGAAGAAACCGTAAGTATCCTCGCAGAAATGCCGCGGAGAAATAATGCTGTTAACGGCCTCGAGATCGATCTCGAAGAGTTCGTCGTCTTCTTCGATTTCCACCGGAACTCCGCTGGAGGCCATGGATGCCGATGGTCGGTGGTAAATACGGCGGAGCTTCAACCTCATTATATAGGGAATGGAGGAAGGAGTGAGGAGAAATCAGGTAAGTGGAACGGTCCTCAACAAATCCGCAACCACCAAGTTCAGGTGCGAAGTTGCTCCCCTAATCCCAATCTGACATCAATCGCTCCTTTTCTTTATATTTTATTCAAGAAAAAATTGTTTTAATCGTTATATCAAAACCATATAACCTAAATTAGAAGGCCCTAAACTTTTATTTTTAATTAGTAAATTAGCACTAAATTGCTGTGATTAAACAATCACTTCAATTATTTAAATATTAAACTTTAATATCTAAAATTAATTTAGATGATTATTTATTTATTTAAATTGCATATCTAAATTATTTGACAAAATATTAGAAGAAATAATTGTTATAAAAAATTAAATCAAGTATAAGTAAACGCAAGTAAAAAATGTGTGTATAAAATATCCAAACACCCTTAGTTTCAAATTACAGAATTGTTAGTGGTTTGATTTTGAGTCTTTGAGTGGGGGATTGGTGGTCGAATTTTGTCAAAGGGTAACATTTATAAAAAAATCGTTTATTCATATATTTATTTTTTTAAAAAATGTTTGGAAGTAGTTTCCAAACAACCCTTTGGATTAAAAGTGAATCATCAGCAACCCTAAATTATTATCAATTTTGGATTAATTGGCCAGAAAAAACGAAATATTTCTTATAAGAGTAAGTGTAAAAACCTTTAAAAACCTTGAGTGAAAACCTAAAGAAGATGATATCGGCTAGTGGTGGTCTTGATGCTGTTACATAATATTTGTTAATGGTAGGATTGATGTTGTTGCAAATGGTATTCAAAGCTAGACTAATGTGGCAACACAACACTGAACCCTCGAGACTAAGCCCCTCAAGAGCAAGGGTAGATTATGAAATACCACATTAGTTTGAAAGAAAAATAAGACATTCATTATAAAGGCTCGAAACACCTCTTTGAAAACGAGAAACAAAGAGAACAATATACACTAACCAAAAATATTATCCTTAAAACTCTCTCAAATCTGTAAAATTTGTAAATATGAGGAGAAATAGAGATGATAAATAATAATAATAATAATAATAAACAAATCTGGGAGGATTTTTTCAATACTAATAAAGGCATCTTCCACAAACTAAAAATGAATTTCCAAATTTCCAAAACTTCTTAATGCCTGGAAAGAAACACTAGAGAAAATACTTCTAATTGCTGTTTCTCGTTTTTAAGCGACCAAGGCTAAAAAAGATCAACACAAAATGCCTTCCCCTCCATCTCTCATCAAATGATGATACCACAGAGATACATGAAGACTTATAATGCATGAAAATCTTGAGTAGAGTAATTATATATATATATATATATATATATATATATATGATGATCTAAATGATAAGACCAGCATGGCACAGAGCAACAATCAAAATGATTTCTTTATTCAAAACAACCTTCAACCTCTAGACATGAGCAACTTGTGGGTAACTGCAACAATTCAAGCCTACCGCTAGCAGATATTGTTCTCTTGGGGCTTTCCCTTTCGGTGTTCCCCTTAAGAATCTAAAACGCATCTACTAGAGAGAGCTTCCACACTTTATAAGGAATTCTTAGTTCCCCTCGATGTGGGATCTCACAATTCACCCCCGTTGGCGGCCCAACATCCTTGTTGCACACCGCCCGATGTCTAGCTCTTATACCATTTGTAAGAGCTCAAGCTCACCGCTAGTGGATATTATCCTCTTTGAGCTTTCCCTTCTGGAGTTCCTCTCAAAGTTTAAAAACGCGTTTATTAGGGAGAGATTTCCACACCCTTATAAGGAATGCTTAGTTCTCCTTCCCAACCGATGTAGGATCTCATAGTAACCTAATCTATTTCTTCAATATGGATGCACAAGACAACCATAAACAACAGATTATGTCAATAAAAGAGCCTACTACCTCTGCTAGTTAAGGGCAAGGGAATATTACACTTCGAGATCGGAGGTGTCATAATAGAGTTATACAAGGACATTGTAGACACAACCCCTCAAAGAAAATACCATCAGAGAGGCCCTAGCCAAAACGTAGTTCAGTAGAGAAAGCCAAAAGGCCAATGGAACATGCTACAATTTTGCCACATTGCCATCACTAAAACATTGAACATGATCCCGCTTATATACAATGCAGACGACAATTTGCAGAATTTTGAGGTTTATGCCATGAGACTCGATTCTTCCACAGAAAAACAAGCCTAGAGATGAACTTCAAATCTTTTAAAACAATGCATGAGGATGCTGTCTTACCAAGGCAAAATATGGTGCAAACAATGATCCAGAAGAAACAAGGGAAAGGGGAATTAAGGAGATAATAGAAACATCAAGATCAAATGCACATGCAACTAAACTTGTCTCCAAGACAATTGCTCATAAGGGCATTGCTATTTATTGAACCTTCAGCCAGAGGGAATCATTAACCAAACACATCATATGCACACTATACACTTAAAATGTAGAATTAGAACAATACGGCAGCTCAAAATAAACACAAAACTAGCTTATCTCTTACAGGATTAAGTGGAGAAAAACTGAACATTCTGAAGCACAAATAAGAAATTAAAAGAAATGGACTTCCCATTACTGCATCAAGTTTCCCTTCCCATCATCAATCATCAGTCTTCACCTACTTTCACGTAATCAATATAGTAACAAAAAAAAAATCAGTACTGAATGTTTTCTTCTTCTTTTTCAGTAAGAAGCAAAGAATGTCAACGCTAATCACAAAGCTGAAGTTGCAGTATTAGAACTAAAATATAACTAACAACGAAAAGAGAGTGAAAATCAAAAAACAAGCATATGCTATCAACCCACGGTGCTCATCCCCACCATCGGCAAGAGAAACCATGAGACTCGTACAGATCCTAGTTGCCCACAACACGAAAACTCCGGCGACTCCGGATCTCAATATACCGGCTTGCGGCAGGAACAAAGACACGGCCGAAAAAACCACAACAGGCAACATACAGTACCCAACTACGCTAGTACATGTGTGAAGGTTCAAATTACCATTTCGTCCAGCCAACATATTGAACACGACATACAGGAAGATGGAAGAAACCACGATCCATCCCAGTATCACGCCAAATTGGATCTTGCCGGCGAGCAACTGGAAGAGGCCGAAGAACATGTATAGGAGAATCGGTCCGGACAAATCCGAGTCCTTGTGCACATCGGGTTTGACCCGGAACGGATTCAAGATCGACTTGGTTTTCTTCCAGATTTGATCCGGGTGGATCCCGAGTTCATCGAGGAGGGGTTCTTCGTCTTCGAAATTAGCACCACCAGGGACAGACCCGCCACCGATAGGACCTCCATAGATACCGCCAGAGGACGTGGAAGCAGCGGCGGCGGATCCGATGTCGAAGGACATAAACGGAATGCTGGAGCCAGTCGACCGAGGAGGCTGAAATGGCGCCGTCGCCACACCCCGTTGGTGAAGATTGGGGTTGCCGCCAGAGGGGAAAACCACCGGTGGTACAGCGAACTCCTTCTTCACCGTCCCCATGGATTACAAAGAACAAAACCCCGAAATATGAAATCTCAAATCGATTACGAGTAGAAGTCAAAACCGAAGAACGATTTTGAGATTTAGGGATTCAACTCGAGATCGAATGCCCTACAGGGTAAAGGAAATGGGGAAAGATTAGCAAGAATTCGATACACGAGAAAGTAAAAAGAATAACATGTTAAAGAATAAAAAAGTTTATATAGTACAAAACAAGGAAGGGCATATCTGACTTTTCGTATTCCGTTTCGACTAGTTGATGTGGAAGTGGGGACGAGTGCAAGGCGAAACAGTTTTCGAAGTGTCTGAATGTGTATGTGAAACTACATTTTTCTCCCCCATCCTTCTAGAAAATACGAATTCGTATTTCTTGCTCCAAAAGGTTTGTTCGTATGGCGATAATTATTTTATTTTTTTTACTACATTAATATAAATATCTCTAAATTTTATATTTTTATCTAAAAAGGTAGTTTCAAACGCGTAACAAAATAGTTGGTTGTGCATATTGTCACAGTCATGTTTGTCCAAACCGTGTTATTTATGACTGCATGTCGAAGGTGTCGATCATGCTTATCTAAGACATGTTGTCCATGATCGCATTCCTATTTCAAACCCTTTTTACATGCTTTCATCTTAAATATGCCTCTACTATGTCAATACAGGGCTATATGACCATTCACCAAAAACATGTCCACACCTGCTATGGCTAAAATGTCTTAAAATATTCGGAGATAATAACTAATTGTTATTTTTTTATACTCGAATTATATGCTATTAATGTTGTTGTTGTCGTCTAATTACTTTTAGCTTATAACATTGCTTTCTTTAAAAAAAAAATTTAACGAATTTTCTGGCTCACGTGTTCTAAACACATTTCTCACATTTGTGATTCAAGGCTCGAGCATATGTTGACATTGTCCACGGAATTCAAATTTCTTCCGGTTGCACAATAGCTGTCCTGCTACCACAGAGGGAGGGAAAACAGGAGGAGGGAAAAGGTGGTTTGACTGATTATGGAAAAGGTGGTTTGACTGATTATGGAAAAGGTCGTTTGACTGATTATGTTCCCATATTGGGGTTAATTGAATAAATTGAAAGATAATGAGAAGGGAACTCTCGGACTTGGAGGCAATCCCGATTCAACTAGGCTTGCACGAGGTGGCGGGTGATCAGACACAAGGTGAATTCGAACTACGAGTTCAACGGAAAGCGGTTGAGATTCCTCTTCAGATCCAGTTGCGAAGAACAAATTCATCGAATGCTGCGCTTTAGGTTTGCTTGATGAATCGAACCATGGGGGAGGAAGGTTGTTCGGTCTCCAAAGAAGTGGAAGTGGCAGTCTGCATGGCTATGGCTCTGTTCTACGTCGCCGTTGTCCATTCTCCTGCTTTGATACTTCCGTCTATCACCTCCTCCTTCTCTTCAAGTTTACATGATTCGACGGTTTCTGTTCGCCATCATTTTCACCGCCGTCTCAGTCGTCGTCTGCGCTCTAATCCTTCCTGTAAGCCTCATTTACTTTTTTCCGGTCATTAATTTCTGAAAGGATGACTATATTGTTTGTATTTGTAATGCGTCTGCTCAGGAATCATCTCAACGTGGAATCACTTCTCCTTCTTCGAGTTTAACTGTTATTATTCGTTTATTTCTATCCGGAACAATCTTAAGAGAGAATAAACTATAAGGCTGTTTCGTTGTCAGGAAACGTGCGACTATGGTTCACCTAAGATAGAATGGTCAATCAATATCCTCGATAGACTGTTTAAGAATTATTTTATCATGTGAACTACAAGTAAACTGATCGGAATTTGTTAACATTATTATTTATGGTTTTAATTTGAAAAACGAAGTAGCTTTTGATTTAGAAAACGAATTGTTCATCTATAACATGTAGTCAGGGGCTATCAAGGTTGACTGATTAACGAATCTGTTGGATCCATTGTATCTAATAGACCTGGGAACAAGAACTCCATATAGACACAAACATAATAACCTTTCTCAGTATTTAAGTGAACCAATTACTATAGAGCATAAGATTAATCAATCAATCTATCTGGCAAATTAGAGATTTGAAATTGTTACTTTCTAATTACCATGCAAAGGAAGATATTATATAGACGCAACTTCTTGTTCGTAGTTCTATGAGTTTCAATTGTTCACAGGAATTTGTCACTCAGTGAAGCTTTATTAAACTGATTATAAGTGCTTAGTCCGTAATTTACTTATTTGGTTGTGCTAGGTTTCCATCACAATGCTGACTTTCCCCTTCTCATTTTGTTTCATGCTAGATAAGGAAAATGGAGTTTTCACTGTTATTAGCAGCTTGCGGTATCTGAGCAGATCATATTGTAAGTACCAATATTTTATCCTCCATTAAATAATACGCCATGGCATTAGCTAAGGTTTTCTTTGACATTTTATTCAATTTTATAATCTTGTAGTCTGCATATTGGAAAGGTGAAATGAATCCTAAACTTGCATCCTGAATTGCAATTTTATCTATGGAGCAGTGGCAAGCCGTGTTCTTTCCTCTTTCATTGACTTCTTTAATGTAGGTTGGATTAATGGTTTTAAAGTCTTTGTTATTGGTGGATTCATGGAGAGAGCATATGAATCACGGAGAAGGCTCCCTTTCGGACTGTGCTGAATTTTTTTGGACGAGTTCTTGATCGGGGACTATTAACAGTCTCAAATCTTTTAGCTTGGAGAAATTATGTTGTGGTGAGTACTCCTACAGTTTTTTCCATGCCATTTGGGTCCTCGTTGTTTCCCGTCTATTTAAGAGCAAAGAGATCACTTATAGTTAGCTTTATTGTAGGCTTCTTGTGATGAGTAACAGCATGCTAGTATATATTCTTGAAATATTTCTCTCAGCTGCCTTCCTTTCATATCCTGAGCAATGCTCTAGGCTTTACTTATTTGACAATTTTCTATGAGTAAGCTCCATGAGTTGGGTGGGAAAGAAAAATGTACGGCTTGGCTTTGCTCTAAATCTCACTTGCATACGTATTATATTCGAACTAGATAAGTAACGATAGTAACTTGATTTATGTGGTTACCTGAATCCTTTTACTCAATCACTGAAGATTCACAATTCGGTTGGGAAGGCTTTCACTGATGTCCAATGTTCTGAATTCCACTCGGGAGTAAAGGATGCTGTTATTTTGAGTTTTTGAGTTGACCTATCTATAAAATTCAAATAGATATCTTGTTTTCCTTGACACTAAGTAGCAAAGGTCATTAGATGTCAATAAATAATACTTTAAGCTGTGTCAAATGAACCTTCTTTACTTGGATTTCTTGGTTGACATTTGCATCACACATTCTTGGACAGGCTCCACTAACTGAGGAGTTGGTGTTTTGAGCATGCATGATACCAGTTCTTCTATCTGGGGGGATTTAAGCCAACCACTATGATTTCTCTGCTCCATTCTTTTCAGTCTGGGTAAGTTTGACGCTTCATTGTTTTGGCAGATGAAACTGCTACATGTATGAGTTTGTGCATGTAGCCTTATTTATTCATTTTGGGGCATGACTTTATGCTTCCCTGTACTATTTATTGTTTATCTGGAATTCTTCATGTTTTCCCCTATTTATATGAAAAGGGGAAAACATTGCAAGGGTTTAAGCTTAAGTTTTTCCCTTATTAAATGACCACTAGACTTGTACGTTATAAGCAAATTGATTTTAGCTTATGTTCTCACCAAACCTATTTATAGATGCTAATGGGAAGGGTGATGTTTAACTGACTCCTAATGTAAGCAATTAATTGTATTAATGTTAAGAGTACAGGGTAGGACAATATCTTTTGGTGCTTTCCTTTAGAACTTTCGTTCCAAGAGTTCTGTAATGTATATCCTTCTTTGAGCATTTCCAATTGGAATGTTTTCTCGCGGTTGAATGGAAGTGGCTTCTGTCTAGTCCATAACCTTCAATGATATGTGTGTATGTATGTATATTCCCCTTCCCCGAAAGGAAAAAATGACATCTAAGATAGTTTTTTGGACTTGGTTCACAAAGCCAGCCACTAATGTTTATGCATTTATCACCATTGCAACTGAGGGTGGATTTGATGGAAATTGGATGTGTTTAGTATACCTTCTAGTTTAAGCATTTTTAAAAAAAATATATTTTCAACAGAAATGTTTTATGCCTTACATTTTTTTTTAAATGGCTTAAAAGTGATTACATTGACTATTAAAATGTTTTGTTTTCATGTTACATATTTTGAAGATTTTTAGTTGATGATTGTAAAATCATTTATGGATAATGCATCTCTCTGTTTCTTTGAAAAGAGTTTTTAAAATTAATCCAACTTTCTGAAGTGTTTTTATTTATTTATTAAGATAAGATTTAAAAAAAGAACATTTTGGATCATGGAAAGGCAAACTAGACACTTCAATTATTAATTTTTTTCAAAGGTGTTTATAGAAAATTTTGATTATACTATACCAAACACACTAGAAGTCTGTTATAAAGAAATGTCACTAATGCCGGGATATTCCTTGCAGGCAATCTTCTTGCCCCGTTAGTTGCTCGTGTTTTTTGCAACCTTATGGGATTACCTGCTTTTTTTTCTCAAAGAAGAGGTACGTTTTATATTTTTGTGATCTGAGTTCATCAATAACCCAAGAATCATGATAATAAAAGAATCAAACTTATTCCCCTTCGCCTCTTTGTACAGGAGAAATATGTTCCAAATTTCTCATACTTATTACAATTCCATATGGCTACACTGATCTGTTTGCGACCTTGCTTTCTAAGAAGGTTCTCTCTGTGTTCATTGTCTAAATGCAAATAAGTGGTTGATATGGCGGTTAATGTCCGCCAAAAAGAATGTTGAAAGTTAAAACAATGATAGATCACTCTGTCTAGCACACAGGTCATTCTCATTTAGGATTGGATTTGAGTCCATAGAGGAAGTTGAATTGTTATAGGTTCATTAATAAGAATTCTTAAATTTTTCTCCAAATTAAATTCCACATGCAGCAATGCACCTTGTGGAATCTAATAAGCTGAACTTAACCCTTTGTGCTAAATTTCTGTTTTGGACACTTCTCTTTTCTCTGTTCATTTCTGTTTATGAATTTAACTTCGAGTTGAAGATATCTTTATCTAAACATCCAGAGGTGGCGAGCCTGGCATTTCTAGTTGGAAAGGCGGGGGGTTCCTATGGTCTGTTTTTCCCATGACAAGTCCACATTTGTTTAATGAGAGAACAAACATCTGTAGGTGTTGGCATGGATATTGCACTTGGAACTAGACTGAAAAATCTTCCGAGAAAATAATCCTACTGTAGATTAGACAGAGAGTTGGGACGAAGAGAGAAAGAAAGAGAAAGAGAAAGAAGTAGAAGAAGATGTGTTACTGTATCTACATTCTGCTGTATTGACCAATGTGCCAAGGCTGTTTATTGGGTATAAAACCTAAGAATATATCTTCTCTTGCTTGTGAGTTGTAATGGAACAAGAATTAGAAAATACAAGGAATTCAATGATTAAAAGACATTATTGATTGTTGTTTGAATGAAGGTGTTAGGCATCGAAGGATGTTGTTTTGGACCAAAGCAAGAAAAAAGGTTTGCGTACTGAACCAGTTTCCATTCAGCTTCTGAAACCCTTCCACTCTTGTAGATATTGTAATGATGGCCCCAAATCCGTAGGGTACCCTGCAAATTGAGGATCTACCCCCATTAAGTTATCTTCATCTTGTTTAAGTCGAACATCCTCCTCAAAGTTGCAAGAATTTCCATTGAAATTTCATGGAAATAGTGAAGGAGAAAGCAAATATAAGTCATACCGTATTTTGATCTCATATCATGTTAGTAGTGGGAATATGTTCGGAGTATAAGATTTTCAAGTTCTTTTTCATAGTTTATTTCTTCAAATGATCTTCTAGAATTACTTAAGTGGTTTTTTTCATTTTCAAAATCGTTAGACTATAAATAGTGGTCGGATAAACTCGATCTTATGAAACTTGTACATATAGGTCTTTACAAGTTAGACTTTACTAGATTCTTACAGCATGTTCTTTTATTCCATCCAAACATTATTAGATAAAGTTAGACATTTTAGTATTGAACTTATTGAAATGGTGAGTCAAATACTGAATGGGGTTAAGTTAGAAATCTTGAGCATGGTCAGAAAATCAAAGAAACAAGCCAAGAGAAGAAGGAAAATCTGAGGAAAATGATGACTATCTATGATGGTTTAAATGGACCAATTTGCTTGTTTTCCATGAAGAAGGAAGAGAAATTCAAATGGGTCATCATTTCTTTGCCTTTCTTCTCAAATTTGATCTCAATGAGTTCTTGAAGCCTCAGAGGCAGGGCCTAGAACAAACAGCCTCAAGCTAGGCCTGTAATTCAATGGAGTTTTGGATTGGACATTGTTCTTTATGATATCTTTATCTATTATATATTTCTTCTTTTTCTTCATTTAAAAAAAAAAGAACTTATAATAATGGTCAACCTGGCAACACAGAGCTACGTCATGTCCATGGGTTTCATATTTTATTGCCTTTTTTTATAGATTTTTTTCCAAAATTTAATGAACTCTTTCATTGACTTTTTCATTTGATTTTTTTACTCTTTTTTTTGTGTGTCTGTGATGACGTTTACCTACTGATTAGATCCTCCCATCACTTTCTTCTCAGATGGAATCCGAATGAAAAGCCCCCTTTCTTTTCTTTCATTTATTTTGCATTCTTTTAAAATTTATTGGGGGAAGTCATTAAATTGTGTACTAATTTTCAATCTTCATTTTATAACTTTTGGTTTAATGTTAATGCAAAATGAAATATGAAAAAACAGTATATTTTTAGTTCTTGAAATCTTTCTTTGTGTCAAGTTTTACTTTTAGAAACTTATTAAAACTATTTCTCGAAGTAAAAGTGTTGCGTTTGAAAATTTCAGGAGCATGAAGATGAAGCTTTTCCCGATCTCAAGAAACTCGATCAGAGGTAATTAGTTGAGATTTATCAATAAAGTGAAATTATATCAATATAATTGAGTTAGGTAAATAATTGAAGCTATTTTTTCTACCTCAAACAAGAATAAAGAAATATAAATCTTAATTTCAAACAAGTCTCTCTCTTTACCCAGCTCAACCCCTTCCATGCAAGATAACCACGTCTCAAACCAATAAAAAAAAAAAAAAAAAAACCATGACAATGTAACGTAAAATCAGAACTTAGGAAGGAAGATATGAACATGCATATAATTAATAAGCTTTTAAAAACATTCCCACATGGTTGTCTTCACTAGACAAAATTCATTATTCTTTCAAATCTTTTAAATGATCTCCTACCCTTTATTACCCAATTAAATAAAATTTTAAAAACAAAACAAAAAATAGGGAAATACCAGCCCTGTTCATCTTTTTGGGAATCTTGGCTTTGAAACTTACCAAAAACTACAAACAAAAATGATAATGAAGCCACTTGAAATTGGGTGCCTTACTGATTTTCTTTATTGCAAAGACATGATTTTAAATACTGTCTCAAGTGTTCAAATTAAATGGATATGAACAAACCCATTTAAGATTGTTTAATTCAATCAAAATTAGATATGAGAGAGAAAGAAAGAGATTATAGTCTGAAAATGGTTTTCCATTAGATAGCCTGATACATCATTTTGAAGTACAGAAAATCCATATCCTAAACCCCCAAAAAAGATGTGAAAAAAGAAATTAAAAAAAAAAAAAACTGATTGAGAGAGAAAGAAGATGCTAAAGCTACAGACTGTCCTACATAACTGAAAACCCAAACTACATGCTACTGTTGGCTATGGTAATTCACAAAAAATGAAACCATTAAAAAAAGAAAAAGAAAAAGAAAAAAAGAGTAACTTTAGTGCGGTCATGATATCATCATCATCTTCTTCATCTTCTTCCATTGATATGATCAGTTGGAAGAATTTGAAGGATTTGCAGAGGAGAGATTAAGATCAGGGATTGATTTTGAGGAATTGGCCTTTGAACTTCCTTTAGATAATTTCTGCTTCAGTTCCGAAAGCAGTGCTTGATTTTCTTGGTTCAAAAGTTGAGCTTTCTTCCTCAGTCTCTCATTTTCCTTCATTATGTAACAGTTCTGCAAGTACAGCTCTGAGTTTAGCCTCTCCATATCCTCAGATAATTTCACGACTCGATCAATTCGATTGATTATAGATATAATATATCTATATATCAATCAATTCTTCTTTCAAATTCCAAAAACCCTTCTCCTCCCTGAACAAAAAACAAGAGAACCCAATCAGAAAAAAATTCCAAAACCAAAAAGAAAAACAGAGAAGATTAGGAATTAGAAGCAAACAAGTTGAAAACGAGTTGAAGGCTGAGATGGGTTTTGAATTAGATATTCAAAAAAGGATGAGTTTGATTTATAGAGACTGATAAATCCAGCAGTGATTGAGAAGAAGAAGCTCTGGCCTTAGCCATATGTAATAATGCGGGTTGGAAGAGAAAGAGACAGAGAGTAGCAAAACCACACTCATTGTGAGAGAAAGAGACAGAAATGGGTTGTTCTTTGGGTTGCCCATATATGAAAGAAAAGGATAATTAAAGTAAGATTAAGCCACTTATAAGCAGCTAAACTAAAACACCATAAAAGGCTTCAAATTTTAAAAGCTTTTCAACCATCCCCTGAACCGCAAGGAACAACACAGAAACAGAGGAAATCGGGACATTAATGCCTTCAAAACACAAGAGAAGAAGAAGAAGAAGAAATTAGAATTAAGAAGAACAAGAACAAAAAGAAGAAGAAAACAAAGGAAGTACCCCACAGCACAAGGGTATGTCGACCTTTCTTGGTGAAAGGGGAAGCAAGAAGAGAAGCAGAAGAAGAAACCAAACATTAATATAAAAAAAGAAAAATGTATGTAGAGAGAGAGAGAGAGAAGAGAGAGAAAGTGGGTCTTCTGTGTTTTTTCTTTATCTTTTCAAAAAAGATCACCTTTTGAAGTTGGGCAGAGAGAAGTAAACAAAAACAATCTGGATTTCGTAACAGAAGCAGAGGCAGAAGACGAAGGAGAAGAAGAAAGAAAGGCACAATGGGAACAAGTGAGGGACAAATGAAACAAAGAGGCCGTTAATTTATAGAGTCATAGCTCAAGAGAGAGAGAAAAACCCAAAACAAAAAAATAAAAAATAAAAATAAATAAAAGACATTGAGACATTAGACATGAGACATGCCCCTCCTCTTTCTGACACAACAATCATGCAAGTGTAAGCATGGAAGGCGGCCGGTTATAGCAAGAACCTCAAAAATATATCATTTCTTTTTCTTTTTTATTTTTTTATAAATAAATATTTTTAAAATAAAAAGAAAATATATTTAGGTTTGGTTTGTATAAGAACGATGAGGATGATTGGGAAATGGCATGATGGGTGGAGAGGGGTAAATAGGGGAATTAAAGAAGGGTATTTCGGTCATAAAATCCAACATTTATGGGGTTAAGAGAGGGACAATTATGGGACTTATGGCTAGGGCTTGTAAAATGATGGTGGGCTAAGGCCGTCCCAAGATTCGCAATGATGGGTTGGATTGGCTTCTAAACCATCATCACACCCCAACTATCTCAAAAACCCTTTTTTTTCTTTCTCTTTTTGCCCCTCTTTTATTATCAATTATATATAATAATTAAATTAAAAGAAAAAAACTAAATTTTGTAGTTCCATTTCTAGCCCTCCTTTCATTTCCCTTTCACATTTCTAATCTCTTTGTGTTGGTTACTATTGGTAATAATCATTCTTTCTCTCTTTTTTACCCTTTTTTTTATTACCACTTCTTTTTCCACATACAACTTTTCTTTACCCACTTATTTATTTTGGGGGGGGGGGGGGGGGTGGTTTATACCTTACTTGCAATGTTGTATTTCCTCTTCTTCGAGCTCAACCACCAAAAATTTATATGATTTAGGGTTTGGATCCCAATTCATGTTAGAAATTGGACCCTTTTCTTACCCATTCTCAAATGGAAAAAAAATATTGTTTTTTTTAGTCTTTTCACTTGGTGGGTGTTTGTAAAATTTAATGAACGTTTTCAAGAATAGTAAAAAAAATATATTCTTTTTAACTTTAGTTGGGTAATCGAAAGAGACTAGAATCTATAAAGTTGAGCTAAACACGTGATCTTTATTTTTCAGATGGGTGGAAAAAATGTCATTTTTTCTCTTGTAAGTATGGTTGTTCAAGGTAGTTCACCGTATATCGACTAATTAATTTCTTGAGAGGATTATCTTATTGTTTACGTACATGTAATTATGTGGCTCTATAATACTCTTGGGGGACCATTTTTAACTCCTAGAATTTGAACCCATTGATGATGGTATTTTGTTTTACATTATTATAAACCATTATTACAAGGAAAGCAAGGATAATGAATGAAAGCAATGGACAAAAAAATGAAGGAAGAAGAAGAAGAAGAAAGAATTGGTTTGAAATACAATTGGAAGAAGGAAAGAGAAGGGTAGGGGCCAGCCAGCCTCAAGCCCTCTCATGGGTTATGAGTAGCTTAGTGTGAAACATCATGGGGTTCCACAGATGCTCTTTTGGAATGGCTCCATATGATTCAAGGGCATTTTCGTCTTTTCTTCCCCCTCGTGGAGCTCGTTCTTCCCTCTATGTGTTGGCATCAACGCAATCATGGAGCTCAAAACAATTGGGTTAGTGTTGCACAAATTACCTTATTGCCCCTTTAAAGCTTTTCCTCTTCCAATTTTTACCCTATTTGGCTTTTGAAGACTTCAATTTGATCCTCTTTAACTCATTTTAATGATGAATGGTTATTGAGTGGTATGGTGGAAAGTACCCTTTTTCTCTTTTATTCAACTAAAGGATAGTTTGCATGGTTCGGTGATCAATCTAGTTTCGTTGGATATTCTTTTCTATAGCTTTTGAAATTGGTCCGATTATTCACTCATTTTTTCTACGAAAAATCACTTTTTTGAGATAAAATATCGATACTTTATCAGAATCTCGATGAGTCAAAATAAGTGAAGCTTTACCATTTTAGGAATTAATTGCTACTATCGAGTTTTAAGTAGACGACTATTACAGTTTCTTTATTTATTCAATTGTCAACGACATAGGCTAATCCATGATATTTGTTATCTCGAGTCTTATTTTATCCGACAAGAAAAGGTCACACAAGATTTTTTTTTTTTTTTTGGTGACAAAAAGAGTTTCTTACTGATTGATGTGGGTAATATAAGTCAAAAGTGATACTCTTTTAGTCAAATATTTGTTCACCATTTTAATTGAAAAAAGAAAAAATGAAGATCTCTATAATAATTATTTTAAATTTCAGAAACATAAATAGAGAAAATGGCAAAATCAGAAATTAGTGGGGAAAACGTGGCCTATGTTTCTTAATAAACTCAAAAAAGAAATTTGCATTTATTTAAAGACTTGGCTTAGAAGATGACAAGTTTGAAATCATAATCCTATATTTTGTCAGTTATTTTTATATTTTATAATCATTGGATTTTCTGTTTAGAGAGAGAGAACCATACACACATGCATTAAATATTATTATAATAATTTTTAAATAAATAAATAAATATATATATATATATATATATATATTTGTAATTGCACTTTTTCTAACATTTTTTAAATTTAGTTCTTTACTTTATGAAATTACTAAATAAATGATTTTCTTTGAAATAAAGCACACATTAGCCACATGCTTATTTTCTTCTGAGGATGTTTTTGAGATTTTCCCTTATTTTTTTAATTAAAAAATTAAATGGAAATATGTAATTTTGAATTGAAATATATAATATTTAGTCAATATTTTAGTTTGAAAAAATCAATTAAGCCTTTCATATCAATGGTGAAGACTTCCCATTTATAGATAAATGACAAGATGGGGGAAGTAAAACAGTAATTTTTCCCCTTGGAAATTGGTAAAAAAAAAAAAAAAAAAGTAATTGTAATTTTTGAGAGGTAAAAGTTGGAGGGTCCTTAAAACCCATGTCTTAAAAATCCAATTCATCAAAAGCTATGATAGGGGCTGCAAAGAAGGGGAGGGAGGGTCTGCCAAAGAAGTAAATTTGGAGGCTAATAGCCTCAATGAATCTAAAGGGTTATAAATTGGGTCTGCAACAAACCAATCATGACATGCCCTAAAAATAAAGGGTCTCTTCCCCCTTCACCAATTTGCAATCCTTACCCTCCCCTTCCTTTAGAGCCATCCCCCTCTTAAATACCCTCTCATCCCCAACTTCCCGATCCTTAAATCTCGACAAGATTCAAATCATTGATCTCTTGGTAGAAGGTATATGTCTTAACTAATTACGCTATATTCACGTTCCCCCTTAGTCCAAAAAACCCATTAGACAAATCCTGCCACACACTTGAGTTAGAAGTCATTAAAAAGGGTGAATTCAATTAATTTTGACATCTTGTCGTAAAGTGGTAATATAAAATACAACACTCAACATATAGACAGTGTTTGAAATGAGAAAAAGTAACGTTATTGTATATGTTTGAGTTTACAAGACCTCTTACTTTCATAACGTGTTAGACGATTGATTACTATTAAACACATAGTCTCGTGTCAATGCACAAAGAATTATTGAATCCAATATCAAAACAACAGTCATGATCAAAAAATTTGATCTGGGTTATGCTTACATGTCAGTATGGTAAACAATCGAATCACAATTTAATCAATTAAACCACAAAAAAGATAGAATGGAGCATGGTCATAAATAGGGAAGATGAGGAGGAGGGGAAGAAAGGGCATTGATGAACACTTACACTACCCATCATCATCATCATGTGCAATTGTTACATTTTGGCCTATAATTACAATTATGGAACCAGAGTCCCCAACTGGCTTGTTTTAGCCCTAATTGGTCCCTTTATATCTCTATCTCTCTGTCTCTCTCTTGCTCATTCAATCCAAACAACTCGTATAGAGAGGAATGATTATGTGACCAAAGAGAGAAGAGTGAGTTACAAAGTTGACCAATTGATTTGGATTGGACAGCATTGATGTAAAGACATGTGAAAATCTTTCTATTCTTTTTTAATCCTTACTTTCTTATTTTTATTTTTACCCCAAATCCTAATCTTTTTAATGTCCATACACTTTCACTCTAAAAACTCTTCGACAAACCGCAAATTTATTTGTCTAACCAAAAGAAGCAAACAAGAGCTCGCTTTTTCGGTCAATCTAAGCTTGAAAAAGCTTCTAAATTTTTTACTTTTATGTTTGGTAGGTTATTGACCAATTTCAGTATTGAAAATTTAATTTAAGATCTTATAAAAATTCTACTTATATTTAATAGATTAGTTATTTTAATAAAAATTTAATCATAAATTTATTAGATACAAAATTGGAAGTTCACAGTTTATTAATTTTTTTAGATACAAATTTAAAAATTTATAATTTAACCTATAAAAGGGATAAATTTAACTCAATCAATTAATAAAATTTAAAAGGAAAAAATATGAAAATCCAAAGATTAGTATAATTAAGCTTTAACCAATTGGATTTGGGTGGAATTGGAGGGCCTCCCTACAATTATTTGGGGTTAAAAATGAAAGGAGGTGGAATTACTGAAATGGGGCGGAAGGGGGAAGGGGATGGCGAGGGGAAGGAAGGGCAAATAAGGGAATAGGAAGATAGAGAGGGGGGGTTTAATGGGCCACCAAGCTTTTTCTGAGGTCATTTATAATGATTTCACATAATAACAAAGCCCTGCATGGCTAATGATGTTTTCTTTTTACATTATTACAGCTTAGTAAGTGCATTGAACCCTACACGTGAGCTACCCCCCTTCCTTTTTTCCTTTTCTTTTCTAAAACTTATTATTGGGGGACCACACGTGTGAATAGTTCTGTTGTAAAACCACCTTTTACTTTCACACGTACCACTTTTCTTTTCTTTTCTTTTCTTATTATTTATTTTCCTCCAATACCCAATAAACTAATTAATTTCAATTTCAAATCAAAAGATTTCTTGAAGAAATAGTTGGGTATGTTTAATGGTTTGTTTTGGAATAATTTAAAATTTTTAAACAATACATTTAATTACGAAAAAGAAATGTTAAATAAATATTTTTGTCATTTGTTTTTTTTTAAATGAGTTTGTTTAAAAAATATGGTATATAAACAAAAATTGTTATTAGCTCAATCTAAAACACTCTTAATCTTTAAAAAAATGCATTAATACACTTGACATTCGAAAGAAAAAATTGCCCACATCGAAAGGTATATAGGCTCTAACGATAAGAAAGAGAATAATAGAATCACCAAGCATATCTTAGGACTTAAATATTTTAACAAAATTGTATGTTAGTAGTTGAGCGTATATGTTATTTGTTCGAGTTTAATATAGTTTAAAAACAGTACCAATTAGCATATGACATGGGTAAAGAAAAGATGTGAAAAGAAAACATATGAAAATAATTAAATTTTCTTTTTGGCTTTATTTGTGCAGTTTCAGAAAAGGAAAGAAAAAAAAAAAAAAAAAGTGAACAAAATTTCCAAATGATTTAAACTCGACCTAAGCGAATCTAAAGTCTTCTCAAGACTAAGTGGGATTTCCTTTCTAAGTGGTTTGACAACTTTTATGATGTTCAATCCACTAAGTTTAGTTTGTCATTAGATTCTGCTCTTTAAAAAAGAATCCATTTCCATCCAAATCTAATCTGTTATTATGATCCATCATCAACCTAAAAAAGAAAAGAAATTTCACGACAGCAAAACACCACTTCTTAGGGATTGGGCTTGGGGTAACTCTAAATCAAGAAGTCAAATCTATCATAGATACCAATTGATATCACTCAATTTGATTGTCAAATAAGCTCAGAGGATTTTGAATCATTAGTGGATGGTCTCTACAAGGACCACTATGCTAATCCAGGGTGTTCATAAATCCATGGATCCATGAAATATAAATCCGACCTTACATTTCATACACTGTATCTATCAAAGGGGGAGGATAACAATTCAAAGTTTCGGCTTCCTAAAACATCAGATCAAACATCTCTTTTATAGTTCATCTCTAATAGCTGCAAGAGCAAGGAAGTTTCCAAATGCCATCTAGATGAGATCAAGGTGGGGCATAATGAAGAGATGGAAGTCAAAATCAAACCCTTTTTCCTTTTGCTTTATAGCTTTTCTTTATCAATAGTTGAACCCGTTGATGGCTTCACTTTTCTGGTGTTTCAATCACCCTGTTTAGATTTTGCAAATATTAAACAGGCACTGTTGAATATTTATACTGATTGCTAAAGAATAAAATCCAACATCTTTTACCCAAGAGATCTATTTAGGAGAGAGTTCCTCATAACGTTCCAACTAATCAGCAACTAAGATGATACTTCTGCTTGATTCTCTTCACACCCTCATTGTCTTTTTGGAGGGGAATTTTTTTCTTAGATCAAAGATGGGGAGCTGGGTCGAGAATGACTTGTTATACAAACTGAATCTTCCCCATTTTCTAAGGCCTAACAAATTATTCAATGAGTCCGCTTATTGTAACAGTTGGATGTGGATATCTACATGCTCCTAATAATTATTGGATATACATTCGAAGTACTTCTCTCTCATACATCCAACCTTGTAGTGACTTCAGTTAATAATTTCTCATCTACTACTAGGGGACTAGGGGCTAGATGACTCCAAAATACTATAATATCTACCTGGCCATAACACTATTCATCTCTTAATCTCCCTGGCCATAACACTATAATATAATATCTACTAATTTGTTGCACCCATTCCTAACTAGTAAACTTCTAGCCAGCATCAAGAGCCTCCTCATAAGGTGATACTAAAATATCGAGAGCTTTACAAAAGATGTATGATTAAGGAAAAGCAAAAGGCATTTACTTTATCCAATGACTAATAAGGCCAATAAATCTCTTTATCCAGTACAAATGAGGGGCCACCATTCTTTGTTCACATTCATTTTATAAGTGGTCACAATTAATCAAAGAATTTAATAGGAGAGTAGTTAACATCAGAGACACAGTTTCAGAAACAAGAAAATGACATCAGTTTACTAAAGAAACATCCTTATGAATACAATAGAATATTGCTTATATTTTAGGAGGCATAAAAAAGTGGCAAAGAGGATATCAATGATTGGCCATGGAAATATAATTGCAAGCTATTGATCAGTGGCATATTGACAGGCAAAGTGAAAATAATTGTGTTTGTTAACAAGATTCCACCTGGCAAAAATGGGAATCTCATTTGGCTTGTGAATGGGGGCCGCAATGTTGGTCGATGAGATGATCTGTGATTACAGCTTTCTCGACTTCATATGTCAGGAATTTCAACTGTGAATTCTTCTTTTACAGCCATAATCATTGTCCTATGTAGCCAAAGGCAAGCCATATTTGAATGTACCTATAACACAAGTGACGAGGGGAATAATTAAACCCACCAAAGAACATGTACATAGGGGTGGGGTGGGGAATGGGGGATATGTAGGAGTGCACAATGTCAAAGCTAAATTTGTCAAGTTCTGTTCTCACAATACAATACAAAAGAAGGTACTATACAAGTCCAAAAGACCAATTTTGATATTTTGGCTATATGCAACTTTTTCAACAACAAAAGGAAATGTATTCCTCACATCATTAAACATGTTAAAGAACAGAAAATGAATTATTGCTGCTGCCTCGTATTGATTATGATTGAAAAAATGAAGTCATGAACATAATTTTCTAACCATGGGAAAAACAACTTTAAATAACGGATAATCGGTGGCATTCCTGTTTCTAAAGGCTAAACAAGAAACTGATAATCAAGACAAGAGCCAAACAATACCATAACTTGTAAGAATACAATCACAAGTAGTTCCCCTTGGCCCTTACGGTATTCAGGAAAATCATCTCATACCAAAAGACTCAAGTGTTCTGTTATATTTGAATAAAATTGACTCTTGAAAATTGAAAAATCCAAGTTTCAACGATGTAGCAAGTGCATACAGATAACCTATTTTAATTTGTATACAGTGTAAGACAATAGGACCTAATATCTTCTTTTCATGTTATCTTGAACCATGTTAATAGTAACAAATAAAGAAGTTGACACGCACCCAACTAAAAGAACTTCAAGAAAAGAAAGGTCAATATCCAAACTCTTTCTTTAAAGCATGCAATCCCATGTTGTACAGCATCTTCAAATAGTACATTATCCAGAGGAAGTATAAAGAGAGAGGAGAAAAAATAGTCCCTACATTCAAATCTAATTCCAAATGTGAGATTTCACAAGCTCAGTTTTTCAAGCGCTTCTCTATTGTTTTACCCTCATACAATTTGATACATTTAATTTTTCCATTGTCTTATTACAGGATAGTACAAGCTTCTTTCCCTAATTCTTAAGCACTCACGGATAAAACTGAAATTGCTGAAAGAAATCAAAACGTTAGCACTACAACAATTTGAGAACATTCTCAAAATTACTATCTTCCAATCAAGTACAAACTCGACTATCTCTATTATCAAATGCATTCAGATAAATTGGGCCCATAAAAACAATCCTAAGGAAAAATGCAAGAATAAGCCCAAAATATTGGGCATTTGGACACACAATGAACCAAAGGGATCCCTGTAGCCAGAGAATTCTCAACAATAACAATAGAGCACAGTACTTTGCCTCTTCTTGTCCAAGAACATTGAAACTGCCTCTAAACGAACCATGAAGGTCCCTAATCAACAATCTCAGGTAGGAAACATGAAGATTTGATGCTATAAGATGCAACCTTCTTCTACCATTCATTTTACAAAAATTCGATTAATCCTGAACTCAAATCCGGAGAATCACATTCACATGAACAAACTAATGAAATGAGATTCAATACGCAACGCAACCGTACACAGATGCGATCAATAAAAACGAAGTTTAAGGAGACCGAGAGCATGGAAAAACACTTACAGTTTACTCGTCGCACCTTTCCAAGAATTTACGATAAAGAAAGTGACGAAGCTGAACGGGAGAAAGCCCTAGAACTCGACCTTCATTGCACTGAAGGAGCCGAAACCAAACGACGTTGAAATCGAAAGTCGTCGGAATTCGAATTCTAGCACCAGTCTCCGCTGCCGCCCATTCCCTTTCCCCCTACCCGCCATATTCGGCGCCAATCAAAACGGTGCGTTTCGGATAAAGGCATAATGCATTTACATATTATGACGCAAAATACATTCATAAATCATTTATTTATTAATTTTTAGTTCAATAATATTGTGTTTGTTTAGACTCATTAATGGGCCTGAAGCCTAAAGTCGGCCCAATCCTGATCCATGTTTGATCCAAATGCGGCCCAAATATATGGATCACCGCTTTAAATTTTGGGTCATATTTAGATCGGTCAATCGGGTCGATCCAATAAACTTACCACCGGGTCAACCCAAATAGGCATAGTTTTTCATATATTATATTTTTATAAATTTAAAAAATAAATTTTTTAATGTTTTTTAAATATATTTTTGTAATTTAATTGTGATAGTTCTTTGTTATATAAAACATTTAAATTGTAAAAAAAGGGAAGAAAAAAAAAAGAAAAAAGAAGAAGAAGGAATCTTTAGAACGATGACCGACACAAAGAAAGGCTTAAACGCCACAACTTTGAGGCTTAATATTTAAACATGGCGTATGGGCAAAAGGTTGATGAATATGAAGTGGTTGACGTAGGAAGGTGAAGGGCGGGTGAGTGTATCATGAGTGGATTGCTGTCCTATATAAGCCATTAAGAGTACAGTCTCGAACACTTAGCATTTCCAAAACTCCGTCAAACGTTTGGCCAAAAAGAGAGAGAAAAAAACACTTCAAAGAGATTCCAATTCCAATTCTAAGCTCCTTTAATGGACTCCAAAACTCTTCTCTGTTTCTCTATCCTCTGTTTCTCGCTCCTCCCAGGTTCGTTCCCCTCTTCCCACTTTCTCTCTCTCCAATCATTTTTTTTGGGTTTTTTTTTTTTAAATTTAATTTTGGCTGCAGAATTATCTGGGGTGGTAAGGGTTTCTGCTGGTCGAGTTAGCCACCGTCATCGCCACCGCGAACGGCGGAGTAGCCAGAGTCTTGGAGGAGGGGAGCTATGGAATTCGAATCCTAGAAAGCTATTTGTGTTTGGGGATTCTTACGTGGACACCGGGAACAACCGGAAACCGGCGGCCAAATCTTGGCAGTATCCTTATGGAGTTACTTTTCCCGGCAAACCCACCGGGCGTTTCTCCGATGGCCGTGTTTTGACTGATTACCTAGGTAACACTGAAATATTTACCGTCTGATTTCTCTCTTTATTTTATTTATTTATTATTGTTATTCTTTTTACTCTAAATTATTGTTTCAACGCGTCACCTTTGCTTATAGTTTTTAGTTTTAAACAGTTTTTTTTTTTTTTTTTTACTTTTTTAATTTCATAATATATGATCAAAATATTACGGTTTTAATCTTTTTTCACATGCATATTTTAAAATTCTCACTCTATTGATACTAATTTTTTAAAAAAATTATTAACTAATGTTTTTTTTAATTAATAATTAAGAAATATTGGGTTATTTTTTAAATATTATTGGAATCTTATGAGTATATAGTCAATTTTTAAAGTTTGCCTATAAACCCATTCCAAATAAAGAATGTGGTAAATAAATAGATTTATTATTTTTAAAAAGGATAAATGAGAAAAATTAATAATAATACAATTTTAAATTTAATTAAAAAGATAGAAAGCAAGTATGCAGACGCCATTATCAAATGGATCTAAAAACCACAGTAAAGTAGTGAATAAGCATATTTGCATTTTAAAACAAAAAGAATTAAAATTTTATTGAAATGAAAGCATTGTATGATTAAAGGTAAGTTTAAAATATATATATATATATATGTGTATGTATATATATATAATATTCCAAAGGCTTGAAAAATCAATAAAGATAAATGTGCTTTATTTTTAAGTCCACAGATCTATAGCTTTAGTTTTATGGACACAAAGTGACCCACAAAGACATTCAGATTTGCTTTAAAAATAAATTTTAATTAATAATAATAATAATAATAAATCAATGGAGGTGCTGGGCTCCCTCCTTCCCATTATATTAGTTTTTTTTTTTTCGAATTTCTTTAATTTCAGAATATTTCCGTTAGTAAAGTAACGCTTTTTAAAAAAATTTAATTATTTAGTGAATTTCTTTGTTTTTTTTAATAAATATTTTAAATTTTAGAAAAATTTGAGCTTTTTATTTTTAATTCAAATTTTGGAAATGAGAATTGCCAAGTCAGAGTGTGGCACTTTTTGGGTGTAAGAATCGAGAAAGAATGCATTATTGAGTCAGCTTTTTCTTTTTTTTCTTTTATTTTTCTTTTATTTTTCTTTTATTTAATTGGTATAGGGATGGCTGTGTCTTTTCAACATGTGAGTTTAGCATTCCCCTTTTCTTTTTCCCTGACAGACAGTCTCACTTTCTTATACGATTTAAAATTTCTAGATACAAATTTCAATTTCACCAAACTTCTTTCATTATCATATCATCATCTTCTTCCCTTGTCGTTTTTTCCTTTTTATCATCCCTTCATTTTCTCTCTTTTTAGAATTTATATAATAATTTTTGAATACTTTGACCAATTAAAGTATATTCTAGATATTTTGTCCGGGTGGTTAGGAATCACAATTCTCATGAGCCTACCATGGCTTTGCTTTGATCTTTTTAAAAGGTCTAGTACTAATGGACACAGTATTCCTTACTTATAAATTCATAATCTTTCATTGAATTAATCAATGATTCACTCCCAATAATCCTCCAAACTGTTTTAATTCAAAATTTCAAAATTGTGTTGAATTAAATTTTTTTAAATTAATTTAAATTTAAATATATTTGAATCTCAAAATTAAATTAATTTGTGAGTTTTATTTGAATTAATTTTGGGTTGTTTATGTAAATATCTACCGTTTAATTGATATTAAAATTTTTAATAAATCTCTAATTTTTTTATTTTGTGTCTCATAAATTTATAAATTTTTATATATAAAATAAGAAAATATAAATTTTTACCTAAAAAAAAAAAAAGAGAAATTTTAGAGTTTAATCGGCTCCATTTGGCGGCACAATTGGCTCATTGAATCTTCTCTGTGAAAAAATGCAGCGAAGTATCTGAAGGTGAAGTCTCCGATACCGTACAAATGGCGGAAAGTTGGGTACGGACAGTTGAAATACGGGATGAACTTCGCGTACGGCGGGACCGGCGTGTTCAATACGTTTGTAATGAGCCCTAACATGAGCACTCAGATCGACTTCTTCCAGCAGCTAATCGGCGAGTCGACGTTCACCAGCCAAGATTTGCAGTCCTCTGTGGCGCTCGTCTCCCTTGCAGGCAACGATTATAGCGTCTACCAAGCCACTGATGGCTCTGCTCAGGTTTCCCCCCCAAACTTAGCTTCTTAATCTATAAGCCCTAATTTGAACTGCCCTGTTTTTCATTTTAAAAATTATTTGTTAAGATTTTTCTATTATTACTAATCATTGCATTTTTAATTTTGTTGTATATATGTGATTTGTTAGATTAATATTGTCGAGCCAATTTGATCCGATGAATCTGAACATATATATATATTAGATTGCATATGAAATAAGTTCAAGTTCAAGTTTGTAAGGTTAAGTCTCATGGATTTATATGCTTTAAAATATGTCTGATAAGTTCTTAAATTTCTAACTTTCTGTCAAACGGATTCATGAACTAAAAGAAGAGTATAATTTACATAACCTTTCAATTTTGAAAAATTAGTAACTTGATGAGAATAATTATGAAATTTATCAAAATAAGATTTAAACTCAAACAATTCCTTGTATGCTTAACGAACAAATTATGCTTTAAAAATTATAACTTATGCTTAATGTAAGTAATTAACTTGATGATTTGCAAATTTCACGATGAATAGCCGTATAAACAAGTTGATTTAAACTTTGGGATGTTGATGGCAGGGTTGGCAGCCATTTATAACGAAAGTGGTGAACCAGCTAGAGGTGAACCTGAGGCGCATCCATGGGGTGGGGGTCCCAAAGATAGTGGTGACGGCTCTTGAGCCACTGGGCTGCCTTCCTAGCAGCACAGTTGCTTCCTCCTTCCAACAGTGTAATGCAACTGAGAATCAGCTCGTCAACTTCCATAATATGCTATTGCAGCAATCTGTGGCAAAACTCAACAGTGAAGTCAAAGATGCTTCTGCTTCCACTTTCATCCTTCTTGATCTTTATTCCTCTTTCATGGCTGCTCTCAACAACAAAGGAGACCATCTTGGTGACTCTCTCTCTCTCTCTCTCTCTCTTTTTCAATCTTCTTTAGTGCACTAAATCTCAAATGCTTCGCCAAACATCCGTAGTCCCATTGATTAATGAAAATTTGCACAAGGGTTGCTCTTCCTCGACTAAACACTCCTATTTTATGCCGATAGTCGACACGGAAATAGGTTGATGTTTAGCGTAGTAGAGACTGTAGTCGTGTTCCCTTAGCACGGTAGACTAAGTGCTGAGTGTAGATTTGATTGTTGTTCGGTCCTGCTCCTAGAACAAAAAGAGCCATTGAATTGGGCGCAACCTCCGTTAAGGGTTGTTTGGAGGGAGTCCCACGTTGATTAATTAAGAGGTTGATCATAGGTTTATAAGTAATACATCTCCATTGTATGAGGCCTTTTGGGGAAATCAAAAGCAAAGCCATAAGAACTCATGCTCAAAGTGGACAATATCATACCATCGTAGAAAGTCGTGGTTTCTTATAACCTCCAGTACAAATTTTAACGACTACTTTCAGGTTATGTTTCAACATTCATCTCAAACTTACCTTACGTTTAGGAATTCAACATATACGAACTTTCCATAATCTCTTAGAAGTGAATGATTTGGTATCTATCTATTCAATGTGTCACAACGAATGACCCGAGGAAGTAACGATGCATTTGAAAACTTTTTTGTGCAGGAAATGTGAAGTTTGAGAATCCATTGAAGCCATGTTGCGTGGGAGTAAGCAGCGAGTATTCATGTGGGAGTATGGGTTCGAATGGGGAGAAGAAGTACACGATTTGTGACGATCCAGGAGCTGCATTCTTCTGGGACGAAGTGCATCCTACTCAGCATGGCTGGTTCGCTGTGTACTCTGCATTGCAAGCCAATCTAAAACAGTTTTAAGAGATCAGATAAGTTTACCTCCCAATCTAAAACAGTTTTAAGAGATCAGATAAGTTTACCTCCCAATTTGACAAGACATTTCATTCATTCAATGAACATCTATCATGTAACTTTTCAAATAATATTTGGCATAGTCTCTTTGCCTGTGTTCTCTGATTTGCTTGTATGTACTCTGTTCTGCCTTTCTCTCTGTGTGTTTATGTAAGTCTCCATCTTCTTCTTCAAGTTCATAGCTAATTTTTGTATTCTCAAACCTTTTCATAGTTTCAGATTGAAGTCTCACTCTCTCTCTCTCTCTCTCTCTCTCTCTCGTTTTCAGCTCATTTAGGATTGGTTTGAATTGACTTTCCATCTGATTAAGAACGTGTTTTTAAGCACTTAGAAGTCAATCCAAACCGCCCTTACTCTTTCCCTCTTCTTTTGGGTTTGATGTCGAGATCATAAACTGATTGAATGCAATATACTTTGGCGAATTAAAAGGCCAAGGTTAGCAGGTTCTTTTGGGTTATCGATGGGACATTGATGGTTGTTTAAAGTTCCATGAATGAAAGAAGCGATTAAGATTCAAACTTTGACTCTCTATGTTTTCATCGTAACAAATGAGAGACCCAATTCTCTTTAAGTTACGTAACATATTGATATACTGTACCTTTAGTGAGACATCAGAGATCACTCACGGCTGACTATCTAACTAAACCCGGTGGAAGTAATAGTTACTTCCACTCTATAGTAGAGAATATGAGTCATTATCACTAAGGCTTATTTTGTAGTCATTTTCAGTTCTCTTTGTTCTTGTTTTAGAGCTTTTGCTCGTGTAAGACCGTCTGTATAAACATGGTAAGTCAATCGCCATACATAGAGACAACAAGCAGCAATAAACTATAACATCAACCCATCAAGTATTTCTACTACGGTTAACGTTATCTTTTTTTCAAAAAATGCTAAATTAATAAAAATATTTGTAAAAATTGTATTTTTACTAAAATAATTTTAAATTTAAGTTTAATAATATTCTAAAAAAATAAAAATAAAAAAGATATATTTTTGTATGGAGTTTTTTTTTTTTTTTTTTTTTAAATTTTAGAATTTAAAGTTAACCATAGACTATTTGTACAATTTTCGAGAGTACAATTATTAAATTTAAATATTTAAAGGACATCACTAATATTCAACCTCGGGATAAAATGGTATTTTAACTAAAACAATAATGAAAATTAAAAAACTCGAAACTGTGCGTTTTGGCTTCGAAAGTCTCGTGAAAACAGCAGTCCCGTACAGTCTTACAGATGGTAGACTGATTATTAGGGTTCGAATCTCCGTAAATGTATAGTCCTTGATAAATCAAACTGGAAGCCGACTAGGGTTCGAACCTCCCGAAGCTAACAAAATTTGGAATTTACGAAGCATTGCGAAGCAAGGAGAGTGGCAATGGAAGAGCTTCCACATCAAGCAGAAGCATCCATGGGCACTAGCTGCAAGAAGGGGAAGAAGAAATCAGTGAGTCTGGAGGAACCGCAGAAAAGAGCTAAGAAGAAAGGCGGGGCTACTTCAGTCAACGAAGTGCAGCCTACAGGTCGTTTAGATGACTCCCGGGTGAAGGTTTCAGAGTTTGATCATTGTGTTGAAAATCATTTTAGAGCCATTGATGCGATTGCCGAGCTCTATGGCGAGGCAGAAAATGGCGAAGGCGGAGTTGATGAAAGTGATTTTCAGCGGTTTTCATCCTCCACAACTTTCTTAAGGTACACATGGTTGCATGTTTTCCGGTAGATACAACAAATACATGTTTCCTGTAGCTTAAGGATCATCGCATTGCTTACACCGATTAGTTCTGGAATGCTTGTTAAATGCTGAAGATCTTGAAGTTCGTGCAAGGCATGCAATGTATTGAATATTGTGCAGCTTCTTACGATTTTTGTTCTTGCACAATTTCTCGGAAGACGATGACATGAATTTCTTCCTGCATTATCTGTCACTGCTGGGAATCTCCAACTTAATTTTTTTCGAATTATACTTCACTAGGGAATGGAAGTTCTACAATTATGAGCCGAAAACCGTCAAGTTTACAAGCGATTCGAGAGTTCCTGAGGGTAAGGATGCTGATATCACGATGGAATTGCCACAGTTTTCTTCTGCGGCTGTTCTAAAGGTGCTGGGTTGGCTGCCATGTTAAACTTGTTGGCGTTTTCTTTCTAATTTTATCCCATCAACCAAACCCACACTCGCGCGCGCGCGCGCGCACACACACTGTTTTCTTCTGTTTAGGTGACGAGCTGAAACTGTTATGCGGCAGTAAGAATTAACACAAGTCTTAATTTAACACGCAGAATGGAGCACCGCCCGGAGCCACTGCATCTCTGGACTTTAGGTAAGGAACAAGCAAACTCTGTATGAGTGTCAAGGTCGTCCAGTTTAACACTTGGGCAAAGGATGCATAATGAGCTGCCTCTTAAGATATTTTAGGAATTTGTATGTCGCATCTAATGCGAAAGCCGGCATACATGGAAATTTATTATTTGGCACTTGCCAGTTATTATCTTACCCTCTAGAAACCCATGATGTGATTAAAATACGTAATGTTGCTTATGGCACCACTTTGATTTTGGATTGCTTCTGCTGTTGGTTATTGTAGTTTTCGTTGGTGGGCTAGTGTTGTCAGTTGGGCATGAATTGAAGTTACTTTTTTGATGTCTGGTCACTGGTGTGTAATTCTATCTTCCGTAGTTGATATGTTCATTCAATCATTCATTTTTATTGATTTTTTTCTCCAGAAACTTTATCATGCATGTTGGTGGGCCTGTTTGGGCCATAGATTGGTGTCCTCTAGTTCATGAAAGGACCGACTCCCTTATCAAATGTGAGGTATCCCTCCTCTTCTATTGGTCTTTTTCAAAAGCAAAACTGTTATGGACGCATTAAAATTTAAGTGTAAAATTTTGTTTTATTCGTCTTCACCTATGACTTTCATTTTCATTCACTTAGTTAGGCACTGCTTTCTTTTTGTTCACACTTTCTCTTTATTTATAAGTTCTCATTCATATTTATAACAATATATATCTCAACTCGTATGGTAGTTTATTGCTGTTTCTGCTCATCCACCTGGCTCTTCTTATCACACGATGGGCATCCCGCTCAGTGGAAGAGGAATGGTGCAGATATGGTGCTTAGTGCATGGCACCGAAAGCCATGAATCAGAAACGACCAGTGCAACAGAGTGCAAGGATTCAGACTTATCTCAACCAAAGAGGCCTAGAGGAAGACCCCCAGGGCGCAAGAAAAATGGGGCGTCGGCCTTACCATCTCAACCAAAGAGACCTAGAGGAAGGCCTAAAAAGAAACAAGAAGAACCTAATGATGATAACAAGGTTGCCAGTTACCAACTTGTTCAGCCCCTTTCTGTTGAATACCCAGATGTTTCATCCAACTTGCTTGAGATTGATGACGTCTCCCACAATTCTGAAAAACCTGTATCACTGGAAAACAGTGTTGAAAGAGGGAGCAGTACCATTGAAGAAATTTCTACGTGCAATTCTGAAGATGAAGTTCCTGTGCAGAAGAGAAGAGTGAGAAGAAATGCTGATACTAAGAATCATGTTGATGATGTGGGAACGTTATCACTTATAGAGAATCGAGAAGATGGATCTAATGCTACAAATCATGAGGCAAATGAGAATGTTACAAGTGAGTATTCTGGAGAAGACACTCGATTATGTAAGAACATTTCAGAGAAAGCTATTTTAGACACTGGCTCAACTGGATTTTCTATTCCGGAGACTGTTGCTTTGCCTAGACTAGTATTGTGCTTAGCTCACAATGGAAAGGTAGCGTGGGATTTGAAATGGAAGCCAACTAATGCGCGTACTACCAAGTGCAAGCAAAGAATGGGCTACCTTGCTGTCTTGCTGGGCAACGGATCTCTAGAAGTGTAATTAAACTGCTTTAACTGTCTTCTGACATCTATGCTCAGTTACTATATGTTTAATTTCTTTTTGTCCATTTTTATCCAAAACTTTTTTGTTTATTTAATTTATTGTGTTTCCTGCGTATATTTGGTTATTCTCTTGGTCTTACTGAGAGCTTTTCATGCTTGCTTAAGATTTAAAATAAGTTTATAGATATGGAAGTATGTTGGATAATCTCCTCGACGTTTCCTTTTGAGATAAATTATAATTTGTGTTGAATATGATACAGATTTTTACTGCTAAACCAAGAATCAGTTTCCATGGAATTGCTGACATAGTGGATCTGATTTTTTCAACATGACTAGGTTGCTAGGCTGAATGACGTTTTATGTGAGCATGCCATAACAGGAAAACTACTTTTGAAGTGTGTAGTTTTGGGATAAATTGTATAAATACAATTACACTACATACAATCTTCAAATTAAGCTCTACAAAGTTTCTGGTGAATGAAAAGTACGTGCCTTTAGTTTTTTCATTTTCTATAGATATGATTTCTTTGTAGAGTTTGCTTTGGATTTTTTTTTTTTTTTTTAACTTCAAAAAATTAGTTCATAATTCTAGTTTTCATGTTTAATTCGAGCAGCACAATTGGTTTAACTGACATGATGAACACACCATACTAGGTTCTACAACAAAATTATATCCCTCGAAGTGTATGTCTTATTCTAGTTTAATTGCTGTTCTTGCATCTTTGGTTGTTCTAAGGTTTTGACTTTTAATGTTTACTACGTGCCTCCCCAATGATTAACAATATTAGTTCTATATTAGGAACGACACTATCTGACTATCCAATGAACTAATTGCAGTTGGGAGGTTCCTTTTCCCCATGTAGTGAAGGCCATCTATTCTAAACTCAATGGGGAGGGTACAGATCCCCGCTTTGTGAAGTTGAAGCCTACTTTCAGATGCTCGATGTTGAGAAGTGCAGATACACAGAGGTATTCGATTTTTATTTTTAACATAATGACATGACAACTCTTCAAGTTTAACATGATACAGTCTTTGCGAAAAGAAAAACCAATGTGTTTAGTATTGCTATAAATTGAAGAGTAGAATAGGCTGCCTTAGAGATGGTCATTATTCTCTGCATAATTGCACATTACACCATCATCATATCTGGAAAACTTTTGAATGAAGTTCTTGGCATTGGCTATTGTTAGAAGGAATGGTATTATGAAGTACGTCTAAGACTATTCAGTTCATTCTTGTTGAATCCAGGAATTAATCTTGGTTCCGCTTAATTTTGATATTTGGAGATTCTTACACTTTTTCCTTGCTGATCAACCACTCCTACTCGATACTTGATCTCGCAAAGGAAGAATTATATTATTCTGATTGGATTAAATTTAAGTGATGAAGCAAATATTTTCTTCATTTTCTTTTCAAGTATATTCTGGGTTATTACGAGTGTTATTCTTTTGGTAAAATTGCATCTTGTGTTAGCTATTTCTCACGAGTTTTACTTTTTCCCCAACTTTCTTTGTTACTTCTAATTCATAGTCTATTGTTGGTGCTGCAGCATCCCTCTGACAGTGGAATGGTCGCCAACACCTCCTTATGATTATCTACTCGCTGGATGTCATGATGGAACGGTTATTATTTATTTTCCTTTCCTTTTATCGCTGTTCATAGCAAAAACAAAAAACGTAACGTTCTTTATGTGGTTCTCCTTGCATTTTGGAAGAGTTAGTTCTCCTTGCATTTTTGAATTGTTTTCTAACTTTTGTTTGTTATTGATACAACTTTTTACTGACTCAATTCCTGATCCAGTTTTGGGTGGTCCTGTCCCTTTTTGGTTTGAATTTTAATTTTATGATGACTAAAACATAATTCATCCATTCAGGTCGCCTTGTGGAAGTTTTCTGCAAGTAGTACCGCTGAAGGTTGTTTTACTTCTCTAAATTTGTGTTTCTAATTCCTTCTCTTGATTGTATTTTAACAATTACAAGCAATAATGACATCATTCTCATATTTTTTTGTTCAGATACGAGGCCTTTACTTCGTTTTAGTGCCGATACAGTTCCAATAAGAGCAGTTGCATGGGCACCAAGTGAAAGGTTTGTAGTGGTAGAGTTCAAGTTGAACTTCTTTATCCTTTTATACTACTGCCGCCACACCCCCAAAGAAAAGAGGATAAAGATTGAAGAAAAAAAGGGAAGTGTCATTTCAGTTGAAATTTTGTTACTGTTAATTCACAGTAATCGGTAAATTTTACCTTCTTAAAAAATGGTCACAAGCCATGTCTCCCACCCTAATGCTGCTTATTTACATGATGGGGAAAACATCTTTACCTTTGATGACAAAAGTAAGAACTGGACTATAACTACAAAATGGGTCAGGCAATCATCAAGTACAAAGTGCGCCCCGACACTCGTGGATATAAAAATAAAATCTAAGATGATGAGTCTAAATTTTCTTTTACTAACATTTTTATACCTTCTGATTAAAATTATAAATATTCATACATTTTCTTATTATGTGCAGTGAGCCCGAAAGTGAAAATGTGATACTAATTGCTAGTCATGGAGGCATAAAATTTTGGGACCTAAGGTTGGTGGAGTTATTTCTTTCATTTTATTTTTCATTATTTTTTTTGTTTGTTTTTGGATTAAAGGAAGTTAGTTAATTTTTTTGGGACAAAGAACTATATATATATAACCAAACTTTTTATTAGACATAATGAAAAAGAAGTCCACTGGACAAGGTGAATGCTAACTATACAAGAAAGGCATCTTATCCAAAAAAAAATAACGCCTGGTGGAGAAAAGCTCCTATCCAAGGAATTTCCAAAATCATTTCCAATCGACAATAAGATATAAGACACAAATGTGAAAGTCTAGATAACTTTTACACCATGATAAGGCAAGAAACGATAATGAATAGAAAAATCTATCGAAGCATCTTTTTGTTATTCTTTTTCTTCCATGTGGTCTGTAGGAAGGCTCTACTGAAGTTGTTTCTTAGGATTGAAAGAATTTTATTAATTTAATTGGAGAAACTTTTTTAATAGTATTAGGAGCCCATGCGATGCACTGTCTTCCACTTCCCAATTCAAGCATCCTTTAAAAGGCTTAGTTTAATAATAAACACACTGAAGTTTGAGGCAATATCAAGATGTTCCAATCGAAAATGACAAAACCAACCCTGTTCCATTCTCTTAGACATACCCGAGGGAAGATTTCCTTGAAACCGTTCTTCTCCAACAATGGAGTTACTTCTTGACCATTGCAATACAGAGAAACTTCCTTACTGGTGGACTGTAGGAAGGCTCAAAATGAAGTTGTTTCGTAGGATTGAAGGAATTTTATTAATTCAATTGAATCAACTTTTTAAATACTATTTCCTGCCCATGCGATGCACTCTGTCTTCCATGTCCCAATTGAAGCTTCATTGGTTTAATAACCAACAAATTCAAATATCTTGAGGTAATACCAAGATGTACCAATAAAAAATGACAAAACCAACACCCTGTTCCATTCTCTTTAGAAATACCTGGTTCCTTGAAACCACTCTTCTCCAACAATGGAGTAACTTCTTTACCATTGCACTTCTGTTTTTGGGGAGTCTGTACAGCGGAGAGCTTATAAGCAAGATGCCTAGATATGACACTCCGACAAAGCTGCTGTGTGCTTTGTGAACGATCACTTGTTTCAATTCTCTCTTTGTTATTTCATTTACTCTGTGCTCATTGCATATGATTTAATATTTTTTGGTTTTCAGTTCATTTTATTGTTTCATTTCAATTCGGTGACAATTTGATATTAATCATTACAATATTATATCAGAGATCCTTTCCGTCCCTTGTGGGACCTTCATCCGGCACCAAGGATAATATATAGTTTGGATTGGCTTCCTAATCCTAGGTATATATTTTATCTTGATAGAACGCAGATTAGGCACATTAAGTTACTGTTTTACTAATTCTCTTTTATTTATGACCCTATTCTTGTTAGATGCGTTTTTTTATCCTTTGATGATGGAACATTGAGACTTCTCAGTTTGCTAAAGGCTGCATATGATGTTCCAGTAACTGGTCAACCCTTCACAGCAATAAAACAAAAAGGTTTACACACTTACTGTTGTTCACCATTTGCTATCTGGAGTATTCAAGTGTCAAGGCAGACAGGTATATCTGTAATTCTTGGTTTGTTAGCTTTGGTTTATTTCCCTTTTTAATCTACTTTTTAGGCTTCCTTCAAGTCATTAAAAACACATTCTCATTGATGTGGTTATATGGCTTGTCTTGATTAATTTTCAGCCATATAGAAATAAGCAACAAATAGTACCAACAGGGGATTTGTGGATCGTAGTTCTTTCTTTTTCTGTATCAAATAATTTTTTTTGGTAACAAAATGTAGAAGCCTTTTCTCGGTTACTGTCGGCTTTAACATCCAATTTGGTTTTACTTTTAAATTTCAACACAATCAAATGAACTATTTGATTCTTATCATGTACATTTAAGATATAGCAACTGGTTTTTTCAGGCATGGTTGCTTACTGCGGTGCTGACGGAGCTGTTGTCCGTTTCCAGGTAAGTTCAACTTCCCAATAGATTTCACTATGGAGATGAAAGTTTGCCTCTTCGGCACGTGCCACTCATTTGGTTTCAGTTTTTTATAATCTTAGCTTCTTGTAGTTCTGTTATTTTCTATAATCAACTTGCATTATTGCTGAGTATTTATGTATTTGTGAATATATAATAAACTACTTTTCCATTGATGAGAGCAAGGGATTTTGTTAGGATCACACAACAACTCACACACTCGATTTAGATGAACACAAATAATAAGAGAGACAAAATGTAAAGATAAATATTGGCACTTGGTTGTATCCTCCAACTGTAGGGCCTCATCAAAAGACTCTGTTCCCCTTCATTAGTCAGCAATAAATACTATAATGAAGGTGAATATTTATGTGGTGCTCTGATGGTTCTGGATGATCTCCTCAACACTTGGTCATGTGTCACTTGCTCCACCTATGGTTCATCAACAACCATCTCAGGAATTTATTGAGTTTCTGTAGCGACTTCACTAGGTGAATTTTTTTGCAACTCAATTTCAACTCCCATTTGCTTCGTAGTCTCATCACCTTTCTTCTTTTTGTTCTTGTACATGACATTTTCATCAAATGTCACGTCACAATGTCTTAAAATTTTTCTGTGTCATCCCAAAACCTATACCTGAACATGTCAAAACCATAGCCTATGAAGTAGCACTTCACAACTTTAACATCACTCCCTGAACGTATGCCGTGCAACCAAAAGTTCTCAAGTGAGAGTACTTGAATCCTTTTCCTGTCCATACCTTTTCTACCAACTTGAACTATAAGGGCACTGACGGTCCACTATTGATCAAGTAGGTTGTTGTATTCACAACATAAGCCAAGAATGTCTTTGACATTCCAGAATGCATCGTCATACTCTTTGCCCCCTCATTTAATGTTCTGTTCATTCTTTCAGTGACACCATTTGTCTTGCCTTACCAGGAACTGTCTTGATTAATATGATTCCTTGAGTTGTACAGAACACTTTAAATTCCGACTTGTTGTACTCTCTTTCATTGTCAGACCTAAACACGTAATCTTCAAACCCATCTGACTTTCAACTTCAACCTTCCATCTGTTGAAGGTGGCAAACACATCTGATTTGTGTTTCAGAAAATAAAACCATACATTCCTGTTGAAATCATCAAATGAAAGCAACGTAAAACTTAGATCCACCAATTGATGGAGTTGGAGCTGGAGCTGGAGATGGTCCCTAAACATATGTATGCACTGTTTCTAACCTTTCTTTCTTTGGTTCTCTGACAACCTTTGTGAAACTAACTCATTTTTGTTTGTCCATAATGCAACTTTCACAAAGATCTATATCAACAGTTTTTTCTAAAACTCCTATCGCAACCAGCATCTTCATTCCTTTGATCACGTGCTACCACAATTATACCCTTCACAATCTTTCACGAACTTCTTCCAATCTTTGTTGCAATACCTATGCTGTCTAGCTGACCAATAGATATCAGATTCTTCTTGAGACTAGAAATATTTCTGACATCCTTCGATATCTAATGGACATCCTTCGATATTTGATGATTTCTTGCTGGAGTTTGTATGCAGATATCTCCCTTTCCTTTAACCTCAAAGAATTTATTGTTGGCAAGATACACCTTTCCGAAATTTCAAGATTTGAAATTTTGAAACAGTTCCTTGTTCGGAGACAAATGAAAAATGCACTTGAATAAAAAATCTAAGATTCGGTTGGACTATCCACACTAAGGATTAGAGTATCCTCAGTATCTTATGTTGAATATGCAGAATCATGAGCATCTCCAAATTTGTGATTCAACTTCTTCGGTTTTGTACAATCTATTCGAAAATGCCTTGCAATATGTTGAATATGATTTTTTTTTTAAATTTTATTACAATTCTAACACGCTATGTTTGGTCTGTTGGAAGATTTTCCTCGATTCTGTGATTTTGATTGGCCATGTATATTTGGGCCTTTCGAGTTACTTCTTACCCTTCAATCAACGTTGAAAGTATTGCCCAATAGATCCTCAATTTCTTGTTTGCAAATACTTTTGTTGAAACTGAAATCGGATCCATCAAACTTCTCGTTCCCAATCTTTGAGCTTTCCATCTTCAGATCATGGTGAATATCTCCTAGCTCGCTTTGATATCAGTTATTAGGATAGCAGCAACTCACATAAATGAACACAAATAACAAGGGAGAGAGAATGCAAGAGAAATATTGGCTAGAGGTTTATAGAAGTACATCTTCAAGGCACTATCGATGGGGTGTTTATTTTATATATATATATAGTCATTTATTTGCATAGCGATTACCTTGTCACTTACTATATATAGCCATTTATTTGCGCAGCGATTACCTTGTCACTTACTATATATAGCCATTCATAAGTTATAAATAAGCATTAGACCAGCAACAATGATAAAGAGTTACTTGTCCATACAAATAGCTGAGGAGTTCGTATATGCTTACTTTCTCTGTATGCGCCACAGATTGAATTCGAAGATAATTGATACATACATTTAACACATTTTCATGTTTAATTTGTCAGCTTACTACGAAAGCAGTGGACAAAGAAAATTCACGCAACCGCACCCCACATTTTGTATGCGAATACTTAACCGAGGAGCAATCAATTATTACAATCCACTCTCCAGCATCAGATGTTCCAATCCCTTTGAAAAAGCTATCCAACAAATCTGAACAGCCATTGTCCATGCGAGCTATTCTATCTGATTCCATGCAGCCAAATGAAGGAAATGATAAAAGTGCCACAACTTCAGCATTGGAAAATGAATCAGCCCTTTGCTATGATGACGATGTCGACGTTGAATCTGGGTCTGAGGATACGCCGATGTCTATTCAGAATAAAAACCAAACTCAATCAAAGAGCAAGAAGAAGGGAGTGGTCAACCAAGAATTGGAACATAGCCATGAGCCTAGTGATTCACAGACAGATGATGACGTAGTGCCTGGTTTGGGGGAGCACTTCGAAAATTTCCCCCCCAAATCAGTTGCATTGCATAGACTGAGATGGAACATGAACATTGGGAGTGAAAGATGGCTGTCCTATGGGGGAGCAGCTGGAATTCTACGCTGTCAGGAGATTGTGCTGTCTGCCCTCGATAAGAAGTTGATGGCGAAGAAATGATCTTTACTCAGAAAAAATGGCTTTGCCAAAATGTTTGTGCAGCTGATTTTCATGAGGCGACGCTTGCTCAATTCAGTGTACAGTCAATTAGATCAGAAACCATGGTGCCTTCATCCTTGAGGGGCCAAATTATGGGAGCAGCCAAAGGAATCAGAGAGCATGACCTTAGGATAACTGAAGACCATTAACTGTGGAAATTAGTTGAAAGGAGTTCAAGAGCCGAAGCAGATGATTTGATCTGGGTTTTGGGTTCAGTTGAAAAGGAACGGGAAAAGAATTGTTGGAGGAACCTCAGCAGCCATGATTAGATAAACTGTATCTTTTAGCCAATTGTGTATTCTAAAATTAGTGACTCAAAGCTCATCTCCTTAGCTTACAGGAGGAGTCATGAGACAGTTTGGCACTATTGGGCTCGATTACCTGAGGAAGAGATGGGGTTTGCTTTCATCTATGAACTTCCTTTTTCATATGCACATTACCAATGTATTTCGTAATGTTTTTGTTTCTTGAAATTGTTTCTAAACTCTACAAAATAAATGACCAAGGCGGGAGTCACACCTCTCATTCCATAAAAAAAAAATACTCTCCGTTGACTGAGCTAATTTAGGGAATGTTCATGGATGGGTATATAGTAAAAGAATTCTCTCTTAATTGGATGAGACCTTTTGGGGAAGCCCAAAGCAAAGTAAGGAGACAATATCATACAATAAAAGAATTCTCTCTTCATTGGCTGGGACCTATGGTGTAGAATCGTGTTCATCTAATAAGGACAATCCAATGCCTTTTTGAGTTTGTGTCGGTGAATTCTGCAGCAATGCCATCGATGATCGGAGAAAAATTAGAAGAGAACGGCAGCGCATCTATGCCTCATATACGACCTCTCTTTCCTCTTCTCCAATAAACGTACGCCAGCCAGCTCCGACGCCCTCAACTATCCCTCCATGTACATGTCAGCTCCAGTCCGTAGATGTACAAGGCTAATGTCAAGTCGCCGGCCGGTCTGCCGGTGAGAGTCTCGCCAGAGAGTTGAAGTCCGATCGGCCGAACGAAAAACAACCGTATGATGCCGGCGGATGAGGACTGAGAAGGTTCCTTAGACAGCTTCACTTGAATGGGATGATTCTAAGCAGAACGTTGGGAGCCCAATTTTGGTGTTTAAGGTCTCGGTTCATTCGTTCATATTTATTTATAATTGAGTTCTGATTGACCTCTAAAAACCAATATAGAAAGATGGGCACCAAGTCATAGGACAACAACTTTTCAATTTATTGAACTGTAGCCAACCCCATAAAGGGTGTCTTTGAAGTAGCCATAAGAAGATTTAAATACAGAATTGTTACACTCTCCTCCTCCTCTTTGCTGCCCTTCCAAATCCAACTCAGTCATCAGTATCCATCCATCTCATTTCATTCCATCTCATTTCATTTGTTAGAGAACTCATCGGAACAGACGCGAAAAAAATGCCCCGAAATGTAAATTTTCTTCCCAATCACTGCTGGCTACAACTAGCAGCATGATGTCGCTCTCCGAGCTTCGGAACAAAACCACCGACAACGCCTCAAAAAGAAAGCCTGAACTATGGTGATGTTTCAATACTCTGTGCTAGCCTCTGCCAACAAAAACCAGTGAATACAGGACTTCACACAGATAAGATTGTTGACAACAAACAGTTGTTGAACTCCCCAGCTATATAGATCAGAAGTGCATACGGCAAGGACGAGTGTGAAGATTCTTTAACTTTGTTAGTTCTTTTCTTCTCCTCCTTGCCTCAGTTGCAGCCATTGCATCTATAGTTTTCTTACATGAGACTATCTCTGGTTCATGCTTTTTTTCTGCCAAATGACATAAGTCATCACACGTTCTTGATGACAGACCGCGATCATCTTCGCTCGGTTTATCTTGTTTGACAGTGGAAGTGGGTTCAATACATTCAAGTCTCACAGGAGAAAGCACTTTCCTAACTTGATCTCTTGTGTCGGCTTCAAATCGATCCACAACTACTCCAACTGTGTTCTGAGTATGCTCCTTTAGACTCGGGGCTTCATTCAAGTCATGAGCTTCGTTTTTCTCTTCAGCTGAAGGCAAAGAAGAATGTCTGCTTTCTGCACGCACAACAACCTTTGAAGTATAAGCACTGTTCTGGGAATTTGAATAAATATACTCTTGAATATTTCCCGCTGGACACGAGTTTTGAGAACTCTGTTGATTCCTATGATCATGATGAGGCAACAACCAAGAACAAGGTACGATACAAAAGGGTGTTCTCAAGCCAGTGACATTTGTAAAGTTTTCTTGTACATGGGAAGAGTCGGATACATAAACAGTATTATTAGAAGGCGAACGAACACTTGGCGGGACGACTGCAACATTGTGTAGGTCATGATAGGGACTTGAAGGTTGAACCACTGACGGCCAGAAATACGATGCATATGGAGGGCGACTAAACAAGAAAAGAGGGTAGTTGGTAGGTAAAGGAGGAGTCTGAACATGAGATGATCTATTGTTTCCTGGGATTTCCTCCATTTTGGGCTCTGCATGAGCAATCTAAACAAACGAGCGAGCGAGTGAATCCTTGGGAGATTTGGAAAGACCATGACTATACACATTTCATAAATGCAACCCAATCCTACCTGTTCCTTCAATTCCTTGTTAGTAATCTCCAGAGATTGGTACTCTTTCAGGGCCAACTCCTTTTCCTTGATTGTCCAAAGATCACAAGATGAAAGTAAATAAAGATCATGACAAACAGAAAAATTTAAGATTTTAAATGTGTTGCGAAAGCCTACCCTCTTTAAATTTTCGTTCTCCCATGCTAAATCAGAAGCCTTTTTGGTCAAGTCCTCGCACAGAGCCTGCATAATAATAACCAACCAAATGCAGGAGCAATTTCAATGAAGTAACAATGTAATACGAACTCTCATCACTAAGTTTAATACCCCAAAAGATATCCAACCAACCAATCCACTAAGGAGACTTAGATCACTTGTAAGGCAATAATTCAGAATGATTTTGTGGTTACCTCTGCTTGAAACATCTACTTTTTATTCTTAACAAATTAAATCATAATAGCACACTTAACTGACAACGTTAACCCTTTCTTGACGGTGTCGAAGAATAAAAATCATTCCCTAGATCAAGTAAGGATGTTTATCTCCCTTGAACTTGTTACTGAGGATTAAAGTTGGGATTGTGAAGGAGCCAACACCAGTTACATTGCACTGACAATATGAGTATGGAGTACAGTTAATCATACAAATAGCTTCCAAACATACAGCAATCCAGTTGAAAAATAGATAAATTCCAACAGTATATATAGCAATCAAGTTGAAAATATAGGCAAATTTGAAGCACATTTTTATTAATTACATGTTTCAAGAACTATTATATTTCTGGTTTGGAGCCTGAAACTCCTCTCTACAGCTGAACAAGTAGCCAAAGACATCCACAGATGGTTCAGAGAAAGAAATAGAAACCCACAAACAAAAGAATGAAAACAAGAAAGAACAGTAGCCTTCATCTTGGATTAAGGTATTTGCATGATAGAATGTCACAATAATGTCCTAAACAAGCCAAAATGAGCACAGTTCAAGCCAAAATGTGCATAGTTCAAAAGTAATGAGCATAGTTCAACAGTAATCAGCAATGTATTCCTGTTTCATTCGTCAAAATTTCAAATCCCGAAACCCCAATTGTTGTACTCAAAATGAACATATGATAAACTATAAAACCAAAGAATACATGTTGGAGAGAAATTCTCTGAACCTGCCTACGACGAATTGTCTGCCGGGCTGATTCTCTGTTTGCTAAAACCCTTCGTATTCTCCTTTCTTCCTTTTCAGCCTGAAGAAGAAGAAAGCTGCTAATGAAAAGATTGAAAACATAAAGTAAGATCCCATGGGAAGCAGTTAGCAAGCATAACCTCAGTCAGATTACGCCTTGACCTCCGGCAGCCAAATAATGGGTGGCTTAGTTTAGGTGATTCGGCCTCCTTCTCCGCCTTAATCATCTCTTTGGTTGTTTCCCACTCAGGATGGGAGTGATCAGCGCATTCCTTTTCTGATGGATGATGACTTATCACCCCTCTATCCTGCTACAAACAAAATCATAACGTCAAGGCCTGCAGAGGTAATGTAACTCCGAATCAATGCTTTTAGTTTTTACTCAAAACACCACTTACGAACAGCATCGTAATACAACTTTACTTATAATAACACAGATTGGGACATAATTTGGAAAGACAAATGGACTAAGTAGAAACAACCTGAATCCGAAGGTCCAGATCCGCGCGACTAGGTAAAGAGTCGACGAAGGCAGAAGTCGGCGACTCGGTCTTAACCTCCTTCCTGGCCCGTTTCCCTTTCTTCTCTTTAATCCGCCATTTGGTTTCCGACGGTTGAACTCCACTATCTCTGACCGCCAAAACCGCCAAATCTGCAAGAGCCTCCGCCGCCTCAATCTCAACCTTGACCATCTGATCCGCCTCCATGGAGGAGGAAGAAAACGAACGTGTAGAAGAAGAACTCAAACCCGAACAACTGGTCGCCTCGGAGCACTTGGAAGAAGAAGCCATGAAAAAAAAAAAATCAAAGGATAATAAGAACCAGAGAAGAAGAAGAAGAAGAAGAAGAAGACTGAAGCGTGAGAGTGTGAGAGAGAAAGAGCGCGTGTGTTTGTTGCTGAAAACTTACGCGCCTCCACGTATCGGTGTATGCCACGTAATGATTCGGCGCTCGTAGAAATGTTACACGTGGCAGGATCCGCCGTACGAGAACTGTAGGCCACGGTTCAGGGAAAGCGTCGGTGTGTGGCTTCTCAATATAATATCCACGTGGTTTTCTTTTTTTCTTTTTTTTTCCTTTTTAAATTACTTTTTATTTATTTATTTATTTGTGTTTGTATTGGATAATGATCAAAAGGGCAACCCCGGAAGAGGGTAAAGCTCCAGCGTGGCAGCAGGACAGCCTTAAATCGTCCTTTTTGCGTTTTCTTAAATTATGATAATTATTCATTTAATTACAAATCTAATAACTTTATTTATTAAAAAGTTAAATTAATTTTATTTTTAATAAATAAATTAAAATGTGAATTGTTTTATTAGGGGTAAAATTCAGTGTTTAAAGATTCATTTTATATTTTTTTTAAATGGGTGTATCTGTTAACGTACAATTGAAAATTTAAAGACATGTTACATTCGAGATGGTTTACAATAGCATCATGGACCCATTGCCACCATTAAAAGTACCCTTTGTCGGAGTTGTGGTGGTTGGAAAACCTGACGACATCCTCTTCGACGGGGTTGGGGGAGACCTCGGAGATAGGTTAACAAGCTCCAATGCTTGTACTCGAAGCTCAACCGGGTAGTCAGCAACACATCCAATTCTCGGACCAGCTCCAGTTGTCCATTTGAGTGAAAGTTGATGGCCTAATTGATAAGAGTTCGCTATCTTCTTCGAGTTGATTCTTTGCAATATCGCCTTCTTCGGTACGTCCGCTCTCGGGCTCTTCAGGCCACCGGATAATGTCCTTTTGTACTCTCCTTTGCCTCCAACTTGAGAGATCTGAGCTGATTTTGAGGAAGTTTTGATGTCAAGTGCTTCTAGTTTGCCTACAAAATCGGCCTTTCCTTGACCTTGTCTCACGGGTTTCAGATCATCATAGCTTTCAGAATCTTCATTTGAGCGATGTACCTGAGGCATAGAAGAACACAACGGACGTGAAATGGCTTCATTTATCATGTAGGAGCTAATTCTCAGCTTACAAGACTAATAATGGGTGGCGTAAGTACCTCCACATTCTTGAGAACCACGCCGTTTTCCTCGAGGAACATCAAGAAGATGTTGAGGTGGTCATCAGTGGGCTTATAATGTCCACTATATGCTGAGATTGCCTGAAAACACCAAAGCCATCAGAGGATGAAACTTTCTAGATGAGCAAATGCCACCAACCCAAACTGCCTTGCTTCGATTGCACAACAACACACCCTCGATATAGATGAACACAAAGAACAGTAGAGATAAAATGCAAGGAATATTGGCTACAAATTTATATTAATAACTTCAAGTATGTATTGATGACTTCAAGAATGTATTGATGACTTCAAGTATGTATTGATGACTTCAAAAATGTATTGATGACTTACCGGATACAAAAAGTAGATCTTCAAAGTATTGTCTAGGTTATATATATGGTTTAGTATACTATATATATAGCTTTACCACCAGATACAGTGTGAGATACCACATCGGTTTGAAAGGGGAACGAAGCATTTATTACAAGGGTGTGGAAACCTCTCCCTAGGCGCATTTTAAAACCTTGAGAGGAAGTCCATAAGGAAAAGCCCAAAGGATACTACAAATGGTATTGAAACGGGCAGTGTGCTAGCAAGCAAGGACACTGAACCCCAAGAGGAGTGGATTGTGAGATCGCATATTGGTTGGAAGGGAGAACGAAACATTCCTTATAAGGGCGTGGAAACTCTCCCTAGTAGACACGTTTTAAAATGTTGAGAGGAACCCAGAAATGAAAACTTAAATATGACAATATTTACTAGCGGTGAGATTGAATGATTACAAATAGTCATCTACTGTATTTGCACTTAAAATGATCATAGAATTACCTTAAGAACTCCATCATCTACCTCTAGCCTCCCAGCAGCCAACGTGGCTCCGCCTGCCAAGAAACTTGAGTGGTGGAAAGCTCCCTTCTTCTTCTGAAAAAGGAGAATGAATCCATTACTTCACTATACCATGTACTATTGAAATGGAATTGCACCTCAAGAAGGTTGCATCCTCACCTCACCAGCATAAAGCTTCTTAAAAGTGCTCATTACAAATATCCACTTGGTTCCTTTTGATCCTCTCTTTGTATCAAGAAACCTTCCACTTTGTTTATGGACGATTTTCCCATCCACAATGATATATTCATAGTTTTCTCGCTCTTGCTGATGATATCAGTAAATGAAGAAGTCAACATATGAGTTTTAGCCTAAAAGTTTCATCAAATATGAATCAAAAAGACAACATACAGGTCCAAGATACTTGATGGTTTGCTGTCGGAGCTTCGATCTTGGGCATTCTTTAAGGTCAACATTTTTTCCATCTCCAATATCAAGCCTATAAAGTTTGAATAGCATAAAACTCAGACAACAAATGGCAAGGATCTTTGAAAATACAAAAAAAAAAAAAAAAAAAAAAAAAAAAAAACAGTCAACAAAAGCAGTTACCAATAGAAAAATGGCTGACCAGCTTCTGCTTTACGCCATTCTTCATAGTACAGATGCAAACTATGTCCATATCTATGTCTTGGATCAATCTGAACAGGAAAAAGACAACAAACAACGTATTAAAACCCAATAAGGTTCTTCAAATTTTCCAACGAAGCTTCCACTTACAGCTTCGATCCAATGCTGAAAAGCAAGTTTCTGAGCTTTGGAATCCTTAGACAGCCCCTTTCCCACCTACATAAACTTCAAATGATTCCATCAAAACCCGTTTTCAGTCCATAAATAAGGACCAAAATAGGTTAGAAATCCCACCTTCGAAGCATTCAAAGTGACTCGGTTCCAACGAGAAGCAGCCGATTCAGGTTTCAAGAAATTGAAGAAGGAAATCGTACTATGATTCAATCTAGCGTAGTCTAAAGCAAACCACCTTCAACAATTTTCAGGCCAACAGTAAATTGAAATTCCCCTGTTTCTGTTATGTATGCAGTGTGCGTGTGTTCTTACAAAAACATAACTAGAAAGTAAAAATTCAAATCAATTTCTCATTACCAAAGCTCTTCGACGACAACGGCAGAATCCGCCAACAGTCGGCGGGTCCGGTAGCTCCTGTACACTTTCTGCAGCTTCACCGCCGACCGCTGCAGTGCCGCATCCACGTCATCACAGCCGTCGCCGTCTCCGTTGATCATCTGTATCGGTTTCGCGACCAAATTTGAGGGATCGCCAGCGAATGCGTCCCGTTTCGAAGTATCAGTCACCGGAGCGTCGCCGGAAGAAGAGAGTTGGGGATTTTCAGGAGGAGGAGAGTATATGCCGGTGGAGTCGAGAGGGTATGAAAACGGAGTGCGGTTCAAGGACGTTGAAAGGGGCTGAGATTGAACCTCCATTATCGTAGTTCGTGACTGATCTGCGAGAGAGAGGAAGAAGACGATGGGAATATAAATTGGGAGCAAAACGAAGAATGTATTGTATTTATGGACGTCGATTTTGAACTTTGAGGTCCGTTTATTTTATTTTATTTTATTATTAAAGAAAAAATCATTAACATAAAATATTTTATATTTTAACAAATTAAACAGAAAATTTTATTTATAAAGAGATTACATGTAATAAAATTATATATATAAATATATATATATATTTTTTTTTTTTTTAATTATGTGAAAGAAAAATAAAAGTCGAGTAAATACGAATTAGAATAAAGAAATTGTCGCCCACAGAATAAGGAATAAGAATGCAGTCGTCGTTTATTCGTATTCATCGTCTAAGAAGTATTATTTGTAGTTTTCTCGTTGTTAATCGCAAGCTCAATTAGGATGCCCACAAGTTTTGTGCTAGAAGATAAAGATCGTTGACGGTTTGATTAGAAGAACATCTCAAAAGAGTGAATTTATTTTTACGTTTTCTAAATTTATTTGTTTTTGTTTGTCGTAGAATGTTTTAAAAAATTGAGTTGACGAAGATTTTGTAAAGGGACGAGATTGTAATTTGCAATTTGCACGGAGATATATCTTTAAAAAATTATTATTTTAGATCTCATTAACATTTTGCTGTTTATATTCTAAATTAAATTAGTTTAGGAAATTGATAAATAAATTATGTGTTTAATAAGTTTTAAAATTTTAAACTTAAATAATAGACATTTAAAAAAATATATTATGACCTATTTAATATAAAATTAAAAATTAAAAAAATTGGGGGAGCGTTGACCGATTATTATGCATTTGGGAGTCTTCATCTTTTTATTTTCTTCAAAGAACGTTAAAACCCTTTTTCATTTCTTTTTGTGTTTGGATTTGCTAATACAAACTAACAATTTGTTCTTTTTATAAAAAAAAATGTGGTAATTTTTTTCCTGTTTTATTACTTTGACTCGTTTTATATTTTATTATAAATATATTTAAATCTTTGACTTTTGAATTAATAAGTCATGTTTTAATCCGCTAAACTATGTTTAAGTTGACCTTTGTTATTAGAATGATAAGAGATCGAACCATCAACTTTTGATATCATAATTTATATTTTATCTATCGAGTTAAAAATTAACAATTTGTTAATACAAATTTATAATGAAAAAGGTTTTTAACGTTCGATCTCTTAGATAAAATATAAAAAGTTATGATATTTCATTATAAATATATTTAAGTCTTTGACTTTTGAATTAATAAGTACATGTTTTAATTCGTTCAACTATGTTTAAGTTGACTTTTATTATTAGAATGGTAAGAGATCGAACCATCAACTTTTGATATCGTAATTTATATTTTATCTATCGAGTTATACTTGAATCGACACGTTTACTTCAGCTCCTCATATTAAACAACATTAATTTAAAAAGTATGAACAATAATGAGTCGGTGAGAGTGGTTTCATATTTAGCAAAGAAATGAAAATGTATAATTTCCAACATTATGCACAAATCACATGCCAAAAATAATGAGAAGAACGTTTCAAATTTGAGTTCTAACTCTTTTCTATTTTCAATAGAAAGTAAAAATAAAAATAAATTATCTCTTACAATTATACGAGGACATGAAATAAATGTGGATATTATTGTAATATTTTCTCAAAAATGAAAAATTAGCAAAATAGAAGCAGTTGAGCTGTAATTGACACGAACTATATTATTTTATTATTTTTATTTTTATTTTTATTTTTTTTTGTAAGTTTATTGTAACATATGAGGGAGGATTATTTTAATTATTATTATTATTTATTTTTTTTGTGATGGGTCCCACTGTGGACATTTAAAATATTTAATTCAATTGCATGGGTAAAATGTTTTTCACGTGAACAAGTAAACTTTTCAAATAGAGATAATTGGTTTATTTTATTTATAAAAAATAGCGATATAAAATCATTTTTAAATTGTTTTCATTTGTTATAAGTTAAAAATAGACCAATTTCTACTTTAAATTTTGATAAGTCACATGAAAAGTTGACTCGAGAAAATAAATATATAATTTTTAAGAGCATAGAGATTTTATAATTTTTTTTAAATAAATAATAAAGATAAATGAGCACGAGGCTAAATTTTATAATATTTAAATAAACAATAAATAATTAAAGTAAAGTTTTTGCATAATAATGGAGATGAAAAAAATGTTCATGGGTTTGGCATATTACTATTAATTATCTAAATTAAATAATTCTTTTGATGTAAGCAAATTAGATGTGGAAACCTAATGAAGCATACCATAGCCAACAAAATTATATTTTATATTTTATATTGTTTTTGTATGGCCCATGAATTATTGGTATCTTTTTATTTAATTATATCATTGACTCTTGTTTTCATTAATTTATGATATTATAAGTCTAAATAATTGGATTTGGCACATATTTGTTGTAATTCTAGTAAAAGGGTTTGGGACACTGAAAAAGACTTAAAAGCCCCTTTGGTTTCCATGTTAAGTAGGCCAAATGACGAGGGAATTTTGTCATTTCCTTTGTTTGTTAGGAAGGTAGGAGCCGAAGGAACTTAAAAAAACAAAAGCTGTTTATTTTCTTTCTTTCTCCTTTCCTCACACATGTGAACATCTCAAAAATAAATTAATTTTCTATCACCCAATATTGGTCTTGTTGGGAGGCATACAAATGAGATTATTTTTATTTTTTTTTTTTTGTTAAAAACTCAATTTTCTTAGAGATTCGAGGGTGGAAAGTTAAACAGAGTATTATGAGATCTCATAGTTAGAGAGGGGAACGAAACATTCCTTAGGTGTTGTAATCTCTCTCTAGTACACGCGATATGTAATAGGCCGAGTTTGGCTATTACAACGACTTCAGAAAAAGATCGAGAAGAATATGAAAAATATACCTTTCTCGGAGTTCATAAATGATATACTTCATCTTTTTTTTTTTTTAACCAAAAAACTTCCTACGTTATTTATATGATATGAAAGGCTTATACGTTTTTTTTTTTATTCCTTTAACGAGAATAAAAATTTGAACATCTGTCTTTTCAAACAGGTGTAAAGTATGGTTAGACTACTTACCTTTAATACTTCATTACTTTTAATGCAAAAATGTGTCAATATTTGAGACAAAAAAAGAAAACAAAAAAAGAGATGTTATAAAAGTCAATGACCAATTGGTCTAAAGTTGTAATATTGAGGCTCAAGTGGACCCTGCATTGAAATTAGTAGAACAGGGCCAATCAGAAAAGGATCAAAGGATATGGCAAATCTCATGGAGTTGTTAAAGGCTAACAAGAAATCAGGTAATTTGGAAGCTTGGAGGGCATATTTTGGTAAGGCAAGCCATTTTCAGAGTTTATCAAAGTGCAATCAAATGTAAACACTGTAACATTCAAATGAAACAAAAACCAAACTTAATATTTATGGATATCACAATCATCAGCAAACTCAATTCATTTTGACAAGTACATGATCAACTAAACAAGTTTTCAAACCTTGGAGGCAAAGCTGAGCCCTTCTTTGGCAAGCTGATCTAAGCTCTCAACTGATGGTTGGACTCGTGCAAGCTTGGCAATGGCCTTGTATTCATCTGCCGTTCCACCCTCCAAGAAAACTCCAACTACCTTACCATCTTTGACCCAGTAGGTTCCAAACTTGGGTTCTGCAGATTCTGGGTTGTTGTCCCCAAATAGGATGGCCTCGCCGACGTTGTCGCCGTAGAATTGCCATGAGAGATTAAAGGAGCGAGAGTAGAAGTATGGAAGGTAGTCGTATTCCTCAATGGAATTTCCCTCTTCCTTTGCCTTGATGGCCTGTTAGGAAAAGATGTGAAAAACAAGGTTTATATGATGATAGATTAGGATCTTATGAGTTGTCAAATGAAAATTTCAAGGGATTTCAACACACCTTCACAGCCTGCTCGGCGGATTTGCGAGCGTGATCAACGTGTTCGACTCGTCTCAACTCGTTGTATAGCTTCAAAGGATAAGTAGCCACATCTCCCACGGCATACACATCAGGAATGCTTGTTTTGAAGAATCCATCAGTCTGATATCAATAAGCGAATGCATGAGTTGTGAAAATTTGACTACCAAATCGATGTGTTAAAGGAACTTGGAAACGCCGAGGAACTTTTTAACGCTAAGAGAAATTGGTAACTACTAATATTACGTGTATAGATTAAATCGTAGTTCTAGTCGAGTGTAACGTGGTTTTTAATTTAATCTCAAATATTAAAGTTTTAATTGAGCTATCAAATTTTAATTTACCACTGTCCATATGCAGTAGTTTTCATGAAAGGGGAATTGTGTCCATATATGCAGTAGTTTCCATGAAAAACAATGATGCATATCTAAATTCTTTATATAAAGATTACTTCATAATGCAACAGTACAAATGGAACTTTAAATATCTCAAGACCAAAACATTTTGCCTAAACAAGTATATAGCTTAACTAAAATTAAAACAATGTTGATGCACGGAAAATTTATTAAGAAAAAGCTAAATTAAGCATACTAACCTTAATGCCTCCCTTCTCTTCTTCGACCTGTCCTTTAAATAAAGATATCAAGGGTCTGCCTCCGACACCCACAACAACAATGTCAGCATCAAGACTCCTGCCATCTTTGAGTTCGACTTGCTTCACCTAAAAGATCGGCTAAGACTTATTGTTTTTCTAAAAAGCATCATCAACAAGCTGGAGGCATATGATAAAAGCTACAAACCTCTCCATTTGAATCCGAGGTAAAACCAACTGCTACTGTTCCCTTGATTATATTGATTCCTTTGTTCTTGTAAAAGCCTTCATAGAAAGCAGCTATACCAGCTGTGAAAAGCCTAGGCACTGCAGGAACACAAGCCACAAGAGAAGACTTACGGGTTTGACAAAAAGAAAGTTCTATAGGGTAAGGAGGGCAGGAAATGGGGTTAAAGAACAATCTGTTCTGTATTTAGTACTTACTGCACCATGGTTCAGGGTAGACCATAGTAACATCAAGATTGTTTATCTTTAGGGCTGCACCAAGTTCAAGACCGATGTAGCCTCCTCCAACGATCACAGCCTTCCCGTTCTTCTTCGCTTTAATTGCTTCTACGAGCTTGTCAGCATCATCAACCTCTCTCAAATAGAAAATGTTTTTGGCATCAGCTCCTTGTACACCAAAATCTGACAATCTGATGACCTGCAAGACGACAAAAAATGGCATAAGTTAGATCTGTAATAAGAACAGATCAACACAAGTGCTTTTTGTCAGTGGATGAGTTTTTACGGTGGAACCGGTTGCAATTATCAAAATTTGATACTTGAAGGTATCACCAGAGGAAGTAGAGAGAGCCTTTGCAGCGAGATCTGCCTTCACTATCTCCGTGCTAAGGATCAGTTCAATCCCTGAAGTATAAGTAGCTTAACGATCAGAAGAAATTTAACAAGACTAATGCCAACAAGTAAACCTAACTAAAGAACCAAAAAAGAATTTCTTCGATAAGAAACAACTTTCATTATCTAAGAAGAATAAAGGAAAATGCAAAAGAGGGGAGATGAGGTATCCCCACGCATCCAATGATTACACAAAAGTTTCCTAACCGGTGAGTAATTGAACTATGCTATAATTTCAAAACAAATAGGACGATTGAGGCAAAGTACAAAGTAAAAAGGCAACCACGGGGTTGCAGCAGGTAAAATAAGCAACCATTACCGTTTTCTTTGTACCATTCTGGTAAAAGTCTCTCTCCTCCACTTCCAACACAGACGTGGAATCCTGGAAGTCTAGCAGGAGCTGAAGAAACAAACTTGTCAAGTTGCAATGTGAAATCGAACAGATAAGATCAAGTTAAGTATTTAACTTCCTTGGAAATGTTTTTTTTTACATAATAAACGACTTACACTCAGGGAAGAGATACCCTTTACTAAGAGCAGGGCGTTCATAAGGAGCAACCTGCACAACAGTGGAGAATTCTTAGGAAGAAAGTAAACCAAGGTCCCAATTCCTAATTCAATATTGAAAATGTTTCAAAGTAAAAGTTATCAAATATTAACATATGCTAAGTTACAGTTTCTCAGTACAAAATTTTCCGACTACTCTGCTGTCGTTTCAGTCAACTTTATTTAGCTTAATAGCATTGAGCTTTTCAAGAAGAAGCAAGCTATAATTCATTAAATCTCAAATAAAGTTGCATTCGGAACTAGAAAAATTCAGTGAGCGGAATAATTCTACGAACTTTAAGATAGAGTAATTCAAGTCTTAAACTAAAAACAAGTACTGCAGTTATCTGTAATCAGATTTGAAGTAACACGCTCTAAAAACTCACTTCAGCTTAGGTCATGGTTTCAATTCATTTCAAATATCACACACTTCCTTCTCCCAACTATCGATCCTCTGTTCTAATCATTTTAGTCATTGTCCTTATTGAAACATGTTGTTACCAGATGATAGGAATCAATTGAATAAAATACAATTTTGTTAGTCCAAAGCTTTGCACAAAGGGGCTCATCTCATTCTCAACCTCTCTACCCATTATTACCTTCGTTTTTCCCACGTCAAATCACACTATTCATCCTTACTCACGTTATTTCCCGCAAATAATACTTTTTCTCTCCTCCACTTTGAATCTCCCTTTCTGTCCTTCATCATGTACGACCATGTTCTATGAGGCTAATCATAGGATTCTGAGCTCTATTACACGAGGGATTTGTGTCAATTCCTCTTCTGAATACAGGAATAACTTCAACTATAGGGTGATGAAAAACCACAAAACAATGGCTTCGAGTTAAGTTCATTGGTTGTTGCCTTCAAGAGTTACATGGAATTGTATGCATATGTGAAAAAAAAACGAAGAGGCTAATGAAAAAATCTTCATGTTTGCAGCAAATGAAAGCATACCGCCTCCTTGGAGATAATTGCTAGCTCGCCAGGTTTAAGCCCCAATTTCAAAAACTCCCTAGCTGCATATCCCTGCAGTACAAGAATGCGTATTAGTAAGATTGAAATAACAAATTGTGCATAAAAAAAAGGGAGTGACAGGTGCTTGTTCTTGAAAGTCCTTCAGCATAAATTTGGGAGAGAGATATGCTTTGAAGAAACACCAATTCTCGCAAACAAAATAAGTGCTTCTCATGGCATGACAACAAATGAATCACAAAAAATTTACAAAATGATAAAAGTATCTCAAAAGTTGAGTAAATTTGTATAAATATTGGTTTATTTTTCTTATATTTTTTCATATCTCATAATGACAGTTAAATTGAAAAGAGATCTCAAGCTTCATTTCAGCTTGTTAAACTAGGAGGAGAATAAGTTCATTCAGTTGTATGTCAAAAACTAACTCACTCAATTAATTACAGGTGAAAAACGTAAATTTCCCATAGCTTTCAAACATTCCTCCAGGAATCTAGCTTCTCTGTTGACAAACAGAGCAATCAAAAAGATCTCTACCATTTGCTCCCTGAGCCATGACAGAACGAGTACGTTCAAAATCAAAAGAACACGGAGAATAAAAAAGACTCCGATCTTTAGTGTAATTTTCAACCAGACAAGAAAAAGAAATAGCAAAAAACAGGAATAGATCACGATCGCAACATTGCTACAAACTGAAGTTACAAAAGCATCAAAAGATCAATTCCAATTCAAGCAAAGCCTAAACGCCTCAGATTTCATTTCCAACAATACAATAAAAATTAAAAGCACAAAAGAAATCTAAGTCAAACTCAAGAACCGCGTGAAACAATTTGAAACAGGAAATTACTGCCAAAAGAAATCAGATCAGACGATCGATGGTGGAAGACGAGAAACTTACAGCTGAGACACCACCGCCGACGATCACGTACTTGAAACTTTTCTCCGCCATGGTTAGTGATTGCAGAGCTTCCTTGCTTGTGTTTTCCAAAAGAGACGCGAAAAATGAAAGCGAAATGAATCGCTTGAGCGCGATTCGTCACATATTTAAAGCCAAATAAATGGTGCCTTTTTTAGACAAAGATTATCTCTAATTCCTTTATTTAATACAATAAATTTCTTTTTTTTTTAACCTATGTAATACAACAATTTATTCGTTGAACCTTTTTCTTTTTTAATTAAATAAATTATTTTCTTGAATTAACTAAGTTGGCCTGTTCAAATATAATTGATAAATAAAATACTTATAATATTAAAATTTACGGTCAATATTGAATTATGACTATATTGAGCATTATAGGTATTCAATTTTCGACACGACACAGAACAAAAAAGCAGTGTAAATGGAATATTCCACGTGGCAATTCCTCATTGGCCAACTGGAAATGGGACCTGCATCCGGCGGCTTCCAATATAAATACTTGTTCGTCCGAAAAAATGGCGTCCTTCTGGAAATAAAGAACCACCAGCCTTGCCACGTCATGCCCCACGTCATGAAGTCAAAGCAGGGCTAAAAGAGTAAACGGCCAATGTCAAAAATGGGCAAAAAAAATTAAAAATAATATATAGTTTCTATTTAAACAAAGGAATAATATTAATTAAATTAAAATCCCATCTTGAATACTGAATTTAAAAAGCAATCCTTTAAATAAATATATTTACACTACAAATTTTCAGTAATTAATCGAGTTGAAATTTTATTATAATTTTATTGTATTTTGCATTCAGATAAATTAAACATTTTTTAAGGATTGGTCAAAACTAAATTTCTAATCCATCACTGCCACGTGTAAAATAATGGAATCAATTTTTGGCATTATAGATTAATATGTTTACACACAGATGGACGTCCAGATTCATGCTGTTGGGGATTTTTCTTCCCTTATAATTTATTTGTGTTCGACAGTGTATCCAATCAAAAGTTGACAAATGGCTAGGCTATTTGACGTGTCAATTTTGACCGTCAGTGGATGTGGCTTTGACTCGGTCGATTTTGGTAGCCGTCTTGTTGCTGGGAATTAATGGACCTTCCTTCGGCTGCAAGCTGGCCCAATTGGCTATTGGATCCAATAGGCCCAATATATCATTTGGGCCCATACTTTTTGGTAAGTAAATTTTAATTTTAGTCATTCCAATTTTATTTTTATTGAAATTGGTAAAACGATGGTAATAATTTTTTTTATGTGGGACATTATATAAATATTTTAATATTTTAATACAAAAGCTAATAGATAAAGCAATTTATTGAAAAAAAGTCAACTGCAAACTAATTATAACATAATTTTTTTAAATCCAATCAAATAATGATATAAAATATGTAATATCTATTCTAATATTATAATTAAATTCAAATTTTCCATTTACATTATTGAAATAAAAAAAAAAGAATAAAATAAAGTTACCCATAATCACTCGTAATTGATCAATAATCGCAATTCACGCCCAATTATGAAGGTCATATATGAATACTTTAAAAATGCTAAAGAGTCATTTGATCATAGAAAACTGTGTAGGATTTTTTAAAAAGTTGAAAATTTAATCCAACTCATTTTATAAACTTCATTAATATAATTAAAAAATAAAGTCAAATAACATATCATAATATACGTTCATAGTTCATTTATATCTACGAATTTATGACAATAATAAATGTTATTTTGTTGTAAGGCATCTCAAAACTTTAATTTCTATCGAATTAATTATAATTTTTCTTATACATACCATATTTATATAAATTTTCGGTGCAAAAAGTTAGATATTTAGATTCAAAAGCCTCCCATTCCAAAAAAAAATATATAATAATAACAAAAAATATATTTTATATTTTATTTATTTATTTATTAAACTAAATATCCTGATATAATTAAAAAGTATTTTAAAATATACCATAAAAAATTTTATGGACTGACAAATTAGAATTTTAAGGTTGGATGAATTGTCATTGTCTGAATTTATGGTACATTTTCAAAATTTATTTAAAGATTGAGAAAAATCATTTTTTTTTAAAGATGAGTAGTCTAACTCATTAAAATATTTTTTAATTTGTGACAAGTGCTTTATTTATTTATTTCTAGTCAGGAGTCGAAGTTTTGCTATCCTATACCCAAGAGCACCGTTCCCAGTCTAAGGTCTAGATCTATGAGACGTCAACATTTTAAAACCAAATATTTACCATCAAATGCACAGTTGATCTTAGATACTTTAATAAGTTACAAAATGCATGACCTACATAGAAATTTTAACAATATTAGACCCATTTGGATTATTTGCAACAAAAAAAAAAATTGTATTTTTTATAAACATGGTTTATAAAAACGATTTAAAACTCAAATACCCATTTTCTAGTGTTTTATAATAAATTTTGTTTTATTTGATATATTTATAAATTTTAGAGACAATTATTTAAAAATTTATTTATATTAATGTTCAGATTTGTATTTAAAATATTATGATCGACCGTCGAGTATCACTAGTGGTTAGTAAGTGCAATAGTGAGATGAGATCAATGGTCTCTAATGGTAGATATAGGTGATAATCAGTAATAGTGATAGTGGCAATGACGACAACAAAAATGTCAAAAGTGGTTATCGTCAATTGTGGCAAGATAAGATGTGGAAAAAAACATCTTCCAAAATTAGAAACTAAGATAATACTATATTGGATATGATATTTTATTTATTTATTACGTTTTTTAAATTAACACTTTTAGTTATGATAATTTAAACTTAATTTATATTAAGTTTTAAAATTTAAAAAATCACATGTATAATCATCAGTCATTTTTAGATTTGGATTATACATGTCTCCTAATAATCATTAGATATAAATCTAAGATACTTCTCTCTTTTCATCCAACGACACAAACCCATCAACCACGATCTGTCAAATATTGGTTCATACACAAGCCACCATAAAAATTTTAAAACCATATATTTCTTTGTACCTTATAAATTATTAAAGGACATTAATATTGGAACGTGACCATCTTTTGATAGTTAATGTTCAAATCTGCCAACAACTTTAAAGGACATTTGGAGCTTCCTTATTGGCCCACGTGTCACCATCATTTAATCTTTGAAACAGTGACATTTTACTTTTTTTTTTTTTTTTTTTTTAAATCAAAA
>NW_019268520.1:5877435-5908709 GCF_002738365.1 Cucurbita moschata
TTTTTTTTTTTTTTTTTTTTTTTGTTAAATCAAAAACAATTTTGTAGCTGTCTTTTTCCCTTTTGAAAATCTCTCATCGAAATTATATTGCGACATTGATATATCGATCTAGCCATGCTACTTGAATTTTAACACATATATATATATTTATATGGTTTAGTCTGTATTTTTAAATTTTGTAATATTTGATTATTGGGTAATTAAACTATAATAGTGAAAATTATTATTTTTTAATAAAATTAAATAATAACGTTACCCCTAAGACTAAGGTAGGTTAAGCTAGAGGACACCACTAGAAAACTCAAAATAAATGCTTGAAAGATTTAAGATAAATTACATATTTAATTCTTAAACTAATAAATCATTAAAATTTAAAAATTATTTAATAGACTATTGAATTTTCAATTATGTGTTAATAGATCGTTGGCCTATTTAATTGTTTCAAAAAGCATACAATTTAAATTAAATCATTAATTTTTCACTAAAAAATCTCATTTAATTCATCTGTGTAAATCTCAATTTAAAGAGAACAATTTTAATTATCTTAATAAAAAAAACAAAATAATATGTGGTGTCAAATCATCTGATTAATAATAAATAAGAAATAACTAAAACAAAGCCATGTATTATATATATATATATATATATATATATATATCAGTTAAAAATAAAAATAATTGAATGATTAAGACCAATTTAAAGAGGGAAAAAAAATTATTTGGAAAAATAGGAAGTCACCGATATAAGTTGGTTTTCAGCTAACAGAAACACGTCGGCCTCAAATAAGAGAGTCGGAAACTTCTTCCATTAAATGGATTTGAACCGCCTTATTTTCCTTCCATTAAATCTTCGTCTCTTTCCCTTATACTCCCCGTCCCTCTGCCGCCCCACCTTAAATTTCATTATCTCAGACCGCCGGGGTTCTACTCTCGCCGGAAGAATCGAAGGAGATGAGTCAGATGATGCCGGATACTCGTATATGAATCGATCGTTTTCTTTTATCCATTGTCGATCAATGCGCTAGGTTTGTGCCTCGAGGAACTTATGGATACGGGAATAGCAAGGGAGGAACTAGGCCGAATAGCCAGTAGTCGGCGGAGTTGGGCGTCGGTTAGCGTAGGAGAAGTATGGCAGTCGCAGGCGGACGTGTTTACAAGAAGCGGAAGAATGGATGATGAGGAAGAGTTGCGATGGGCGGCGATAGAGCGGCTTCCGACGTACGATCGGATGAGGAAGGGAATGCTTCGGCAAGTTCTGGAGAATGGAAGCGTGGTTCATGAGGAAGTGGATGTGACGGCGTTGGGATTTCAGGAGAGGAAACGGCTGATGGAAAGCGTGGTGAAGGTTGTGGAAGAAGATAATGAGAAGTTTCTGAGACGGATCAGAGAGAGAAGCGATAGGTAAGAAGAATCCGAAACCCTAAAAAAAAAAGGAAGAAACGGAAAACGCCATTATTGAAATTGAAACTGAAGCTGTGTGGTTGCGTGATATGCAGAGTGGGGATTGAAACACCCAAAATTGAAGTTCGTTTCCAGAATTTGTCAGTCGAAGGGGACGTTTACGTTGGAAGTAGAGCTCTGCCCACTGTGCTCAACGCTGCACTTAACACGCTCGAGGTATTTTTCCATTTTCATATTCGATTATTTTTTATTTTTATTCAAGAAACAACATTATAATAATTTATTTTGAACAAAAAAATCGATTAGTTCACATTATTTTTTAATTTGATTAAAAATAGCATAAAATTTCTATTATTTACTGTATTATGAATAAAATATAAAATTTTAAGAGATTAAAGATATTGAAAATTAGCTTAAAGTTAGGCACCACATTTATTTTAATTTTGAAAGTTATTATTAAATTATATTTAATGGAGAAGGCTACAGCCCGTTTTCAACACTTGGCACCTACTCCCTAGGCTTTTAAATGATTTAAAAAGAAAAAATAAATATTATTCATCAAAAAGTCAAAATTTTAAGTTTAAAAAAACTTTAATATTTAGGCCGAAAAAAAAAACTGAGACAAAATATTGGTACACTTTAAAAGATTATTATTTCTCACATATGTTTACGCGAGAAATTATTTTTAAAATAGTTAATTCTATTTTTACCTATACAAAAAGTCTATTTAATTTATGAACTTGAAAAATAAATTAATGACGTAATTTTGAACATGAAAATTAGATAAATAATAAGGACCTAAAGGGTTGTTTTTAATCGGTTTATGGATTAAAATAAACATTTTAAAATTTATTTCCCATCATAAATAATTTCAGCTACGAAATTATTCTTTCGGAAATAAAAGAGGAGAGAGAAAATCATTTATTAGTTTTTTTCTTTAAGGAATTAGCTATTAATCTTAAAGTACATGTGATGGAAGAAAGGGGCAATTATTTGTTTATCTTAATGTGGAGATGATTAATGAATTATTTAGTGTCAATTTAAATAATTTTATTGTCTTTTGGTATTATTTAAATTAATCAACCATTTAGCATACTCTTGAAATAAAGAATTTTGATCCACGTGTCCATATTTATTTTGCTAATTGTTTATTTTTATAATTATTTGTTTTTTATGTATAATATTAGTCGACTACTTCGTTATTAGGTATTCGATATTGTTTCCATTGATTATTTTCGTACATATGAATAAAATTAAATCCTTTTTATTTATTGATTTTACTATTTATATTTAATGTTATGTATATCAAACTGTCACAGATTTAATTCCCATAATGACCAAATACCCAAATTTAAGTTTCTAGACATCTCACATGCGATCCTTAATAGAACTATTGTCCTTTCATTTCCTTTTCCATATTATCAGGGGGAAAAATTATTGAAAAACCGAAATTTAATTATTATTGAAGGCTTAATAATCTAATAAAACAAGGAATATTATTTAGATCTTTAAATCACAGAGAAAGTAAATTCTAATATATTTTTTAAAAAATATAATAATAATGAATTATAGTAAAAATGATGGGAATTTTGAATTTGTGATAAAAATAAATAAATTTCATGTTCTAATTATTTTTTGCTTTGAATGTTATGAAAAACAGAGCTTGCTTGGGTTGATAGGGTTGGCTCCGTCCAAGAAGAGAAAAATTCATATACTTAGAGGTCTCAATGGAATAATCAAACCTTCAAGGTACTGATAATTTTTATATTTTTTTTCCTTGAGGTATTTAATAAAATAAAGTTCTTATTATAATGAAGGCCAGAGGTTCAAGTATTTTTGTTATATTAAAAACGGGGGAAGAAAAAAAAGTCTTACTGTTTAAATTATTGTCACTATTTTTTTTAATCTGTCCTAAGAAACAGTTGCCTGTTTCCAAGGTTTTGGTAAATTGAATTTTGACATTAATTTCTCATTTGTAGGATGACATTACTTCTGGGTCCTCCAAGCTCTGGGAAAACTACGCTGTTGTTGGCACTCTCTGGGAAACTCGATCATAATTTGAAGGTTCTGAACTCAATACATTGGTGATTTTTTCTTTCATAATGTTGTTTTAATAAATCAAACCCATGATTTGTTTTAGCCCACGAAGTGTATATAAAATATTATCTAAAAAATCCAACATAAGCACGACCACCTCATAAAGTTAACATAGGGAAGGGAGGATTCTTTGCCCAAGCCCACCCGTAATAAATACTGTCCTTCTTGGGCTTTCCCTCACGATTTTTAAATGCGTCTTCTAAGGAGAGGTTTTATATCCTTATGAGGAATGTTATGTTATTCTCTCCAACTGATGTGAGATCTCTTAATCTATTCTTTTTGGGTCCCAGCGCTCTCGCTGGCATATTGCCTGGTGTTTGGCTCGGATAAGAATTCAAGCTCACCGGTAGCAGATATTGTTCTCCTTTGAAGGGGTGCAACACAGAACTTTCTAGTTGAAGATATATACCTAAATCAAATTATGCTAATTATGCTTATGGTTACCCGTGTGAATGTTTAAAGTTGTGTGGTAGATCAAGTTTTTAATTCCAAAACTGATTCAAACTTATGGTAAACAATCAATAAAAGGATTGACAACAACCAATGATTTTTATGTTGTAAAGTATTTAAAGAAACTATGAGAAAGTTGAGAGGCTACACATTTGAAAGTTGAAGCAGAAAAGCAAAATAATGATACGCAAAATGTTAATAGGAAAGTGGAAAAGTGACATATTGCGGACATGAACTACATGAGTTTGTGCCTCAAAGAACCTGCGCCTATATCGGTCAACATGACCTTCATTGTGGAGAGATGACAGTGAGAGAGACATTAGATTTCTCTGGTCGTTGCTTGGGCGTTGGCACAAGATATCAACTTTTGACTGAGCTAACAAGAAGAGAGAAAGAAGCAGGCATTAAGCCAGACCCTGAGATCGATGCCTTCATGAAGGCCATCTCTGTTTCAGGCCAAAAAGCAAGTTTGGTTACAGATTATGTTCTCAAGGTTAGCAGTTTCAACAAGTCTTCATTTTTCTCTTACATTTCTAGGCCATTTACTTTCACACTGTCCATATTTTGGGCTGACTTGCAAAGTAAATTTTGAACAGATACTTGGGTTGGAAGTTTGTGCTGATATTTTAGTGGGTGATGAAATGAGGAGGGGAATCTCTGGTGGCCAGAAGAAACGGGTTACTACAGGTTGAGAATATTCATTTTTCTTTGTTGTTTTTACAGTTTCGTGCAATAAGTTTAATTAAAAGTTTGGACAAAATGTGTGTAGGGGAGATGCTGGTTGGGCCAGCTAAGGCTTTGTTTATGGATGAAATATCAACAGGCTTAGACAGTTCCACCACATTTCAGATATGCAAATCCATGAGGCAAATGGTTCATATAATGGATGTAACGATGGTCATATCTCTGCTACAACCAGCTCCTGAAACTTATAATCTATTTGATGATATCATTCTGCTTTCAGAAGGTCAAATCGTGTATCAAGGTCCGAGAGAAAAAGTGCTTGAATTCTTTGAATTTATGGGTTTTAGATGCCCAGAAAGGAAAGGAGTTGCTGATTTTTTACAAGAAGTGACATCAAAAGGGGACCAAGAACAATATTGGTATAAAAAAAACCAATCATATAGATTCATTTCTGTTCCTGATTTTTTGCAAGGATTCAAGTCTTTTAGCATTGGCCAACAGCTTGCCTCTGATCTTGATGTGCCTTATGACAAATCTAGAGCTCACCCAGCTGCATTAGTCATGGAGAAATATGGTTTATCTAAGTGGGAGCTATTCAGGGCGTGCTATTCAAGAGAGGTACTGCTAATGAAGAGAAATGCTTTTATCTATGTGTTCAAGACGGTCCAGATCACTATCATGTCCATCATTGCTATGACTGTGTTTCTGAGGTCTGAAATGCAAGTGGGCACTGTAACTGGTGGAGGCAAGTTCCTTGGAGCCTTGTTTTTCAGCCTCATGAATATCATGTTTAATGGAATGGCAGAAATGGCTCTCACTCTCTTCAGGCTTCCAGTGTTCTTTAAACAGAGGGATTTCTTGTTCTATCCTGCCTGGGCATTCAGTTTGCCTATTTGGCTCCTCAGAATTCCTCTATCTCTCGCAGAATCAGGGATATGGATTCTTCTAACTTATTACACAATTGGGTTTGCTCCTGCTCCTAGTAGGTATATATATTTCCTTTCCTTCTCATTTGTTAACAAAAACAAACTTTACTTACCTGGCCATTGAATCTCTAGGTTCTTCAAGCAATTTTTGGCCTTCTTTGCCACTCATCAAGCAGCTCTATCGCTATTTAGACTTATGGCTGCTATTGGAAGAGCGCTAGTTATTGCAAGTACTTTGGGCACCTTTGCTCTTTTAATAGTTTTCTTGCTTGGAGGTTTCATTATTGACAGAGGTAAGTGATTTTTCTTCTTTTCTTATGGCTAAACTTTGACTCTACAACATCTACTCTAGTGGATGAAAATATTTTGTTTGCCAAATTTTGGTTTTCCTTCTGTGCGCATAGAGAACATCGGGCCATGGATAATTTGGGGCTTTTACATTTCTCCCATGATGTATGGACAAAATGCCATTGTCATCAATGAGTTCCTAGATGAAAGATGGAGCAAGGTAAATCTTAGCTTGAAAAATACATTAAATTTAGTTATATGTTCCTTTTTCCATCATAATAACTCAAAAGCATACTTGCCTAATGCAGAAAAATACAGATAATAGAATTAATGAACCTACTGTTGGGAAAGTGCTCCTTGCAAGTAGGGGTTTCTTTAAGGAAGAAAATTGGTACTGGATTTGCATTGCGGCACTTTTCGGCTTTAATCTTCTCTTCAACATTCTATTTACAATAGCTTTGACTTACTTGAATCGTAAATAATCTCAACCCTTCATTTATTTTAAGAGTATAATTTGATTTGTCCATTCAAATGATGATGATTATCATTACTACGGTATTAATCCGTTTGAAACTATTTTCAGCGCTTGCCGATGCAAAGGCTCTCATTTGCATGGATGAAGACAAGAAGAAAAGAAAAAATAATAGGTCCAATGCACAAGGTTTGATCTTTGACTTGTAGTTATATTTTCTTTAGTGAGAGCTTTGATATTGAAAGAGAAACCATAGGCATTAACTATGATTCATCAACTCTTCAGAAATAGTAGCTGATTTAGATCCATTGCAAAGGGGAGGAATGGTTTTGCCTTTCCAGCCACTTTCACTTGCATTCAACCATGTTAACTATTATGTGGATATGCCTACTGTAAGTTAACTCAAATTTGTAAGAGCCTGTTTGGATTCACTTAGAAAGTCCTTCCAAACAAGTTCCAAGTTTTTGTATGGATAATTTTACAAAGTGGCTGATACTACTTGATCATTAAACTCAATGTCTTTCCATTTAGGAAATGAAGATGCACGGGATTGAGAAAGATCGTCTTCAACTGTTAGACGATGTCAGCGGAGCTTTTCGACCAGGGGTATTAACAGCTCTTGTGGGTGTTAGTGGTGCTGGGAAAACTACACTCATGGATGTACTAGCTGGAAGAAAGACCAGCGGTTATATTGAAGGAAGTATATGCATCTCTGGTTACCCAAAGAAGCAATCAACCTTTGCTCGAGTAAGTGGTTATTGTGAACAAACTGACATTCATTCGCCTCACGTTACGGTCTACGAGTCTCTCCTCTTTTCTGCTTGGCTCCGCCTTTCCTCCAATGTCGATACCGAAACAAGAAGGGTATGTTCTCCCACTAGAAACTTTTGCAGCTTTATGCCTCCAGTTGATGCAGAATGTGGTCGAACATATGACTAATCTTCGTTGATGTAGATGTTTGTGGAAGAAGTTATGGAACTAATAGAATTAGATGCATTGAGAAATGCTTTAGTGGGGCTTCCAGGAGTAGATGGTCTTTCAACCGAACAAAGGAAAAGATTGACAATAGCAGTGGAGTTGATTGCTAATCCATCAATCATCTTCATGGACGAACCAACTTCTGGTCTTGATGCTAGATCTGCTGCCATTGTTATGCGTACCGTGCGAAATACAGTTGATACTGGGCGAACCGTTGTATGCACAATTCACCAGCCAAGCATAGACATTTTTGAAGCTTTTGATGAGGTATTATTGAATAGACTCTAAATGATTGTTTGTCGCTACACCGTTTCTAATTCTCCAAACTTCAATGCTTCATGTAGCTACTGCTCTTGAAACATGGTGGACAAATGATCTATGCCGGACCACTTGGTCAGCGATCTTGCAAACTCATTGAATATTTTGAGGTGAGTATATTTGTTTCGGTTCTTTTTCCATTTTCTACCCAAATGTTCAATTTGGTGGCTGTTTGATGACAGGCTATTCCAGGGATTCCAAAGATTGAAGATGGTCAGAATCCAGCTACATGGATGCTTGAGGTTACTGCTCCTCAAATTGAGGCTCAACTTAATATTAATCTTGCTGAGACTTTTGCTAAATCTCCAGCTTATCAGTATGTATGATTGTGCTTTAAGTTCACACAACGTTCTTGAATTTCCATCATTTTTTTTTTCTTAACACTCCAATTCTTGTTTCAGGAGGAACCAAGAACTTATACTGGAGCTTAGTACCCCAGCTTCAGGGTCCAAAGACCTAAACTTCCCAACCGAATACTCACAATCGTTTTTCTCTCAATGCAAAGCTTGTTTCTGGAAACAACATCGCTCGTATTGGCGACATCCTCAATACAATGCCATACGCTTCTTCATTACAATAGTTATTGGTATCTTATTTGGTCTAATTTTCTGGGACAAGGGACAAAAATTGTAAGGCTTCACTGACCTGTATTACTCTGTGTTCTTGTCACATTCTACTTTATTGATGCTTTTATGTTTTTTCAGAGCCAAAGAACAAGATGTGTTAAATGTTATGGGTGCTATATATTCTGCTGTCATCTTCCTTGGAGCTACCAATGCTTCATCTGTGCAGTCCGTGGTTGCTATCGAAAGAACGGTTTTCTATCGAGAAAGAGCTGCCGGGATGTATTCTGCTTTGCCGTATGCATTTGCTCAGGTATCACTCGACCCAAAAGCTTAATCACGAATAAGTTAACTAAAGATTCAACCTTTTTCCTTTTTTTTTCCCTGCAGGTGGCAATTGAGACTGTTTATGTTTCTGTTCAATCTTTAATTTATTGTGTCATTATTTATAGTATGATTGGATTTGAATGGAAAGTGGGGAAGTTCTTGCTGTTCTGCTACTTGGTTCTTATGTGTTTTACATACTTCACACTGTATGGGATGATGGTTGTAGCCGTGACTCCAGGCCACCACATTGCAGCCGTGGTCATGTCCTTCTTTCTTGGCTTTTGGAATTTGTTCACTGGTTTTCTTATTCCTCGACCGGTATGCAACGTCCAATTTCGATATCTCGAACTCGGATAGTTTTGAACTTGTGAAACTCATGGTTAAATCAACACTTTTGTAGGCAATCCCCATATGGTGGAGGTGGTATTACTGGGCTAATCCTGTGGCTTGGACAATTTATGGCATTGTAGCTTCTCAAGTTGGTGACAAAGATATTCCTGTTCAGATACCCGGATTTGGAAATGTAGGACTAAAGATGTTCCTTAAGCAAGGTTTCGGGTACGACCACGACTTCATCCCTGTCGTGGTCATAGCACATGTCGTCTGGGTTCTCGTCTTCTTCTTCGTGTTTGCCTATGGAATCAAATTCTTCAACTTCCAGAAGAGATAGCCAATCCTGTCAGTGTCCTCTGCACTCTCATGTCAAATTTCTTACTTCATTACCTTCATACTATACCCTTTTGTACCACAGAAATCAATTACTTTAGAGCAATAAATGAGGAAACCAAATGGTAGTACCCCCTTTGCTTGCTCATCTTTGTGCCCATCATAGTGACCAAATGAGAGTTTTTCTGCCGCTCGCTTTGGGGACGCCGGATTTTCTCGCTAAGTCGAATTGCTTGACGAGACTCGGGAGGTAGACCATTTTGCTTTTGATTTAGGAAAAAACCTAGCTGCTGCCAGTCGGGGTAGACAAAAACATTGACCCACAAACCTGTCCAGAAAGTGGGACGACTTCGATTAGCACAAACTTTAAAGATTAAACTCATGCATTATGTATACGAGTTTAAGGGAATATCATATGGATTTTTTTAAGATGTTGACATGGGGAAGAAAAAGATAGTAGTTTGATCAAACGAAACTCGTGTTGTAATGATAAATTCATGTCTGCGAGTTCCATCTAACCCATGTGTGATATCCAACTAGCTATGTTCGACCACATATGTAATTTGAATACATGGAACAAAATTTGCTCTGTTCCATGAACATGATTTAACTAGCTCTTCGAAATAGTTCAAAACCAAAAATTGATTTATTATTATTATTTTCTTTAAATCCTCTTTGACTAGAAAATAAAAAATAAAAATCCTAATAAGGGATAATTTTATACCAGCTGCCTCAGCCGTACGCAATTCACCACAGCGTCTCGTGGTCAATCCGATGTCGCATTCCGATCAAAATCCGGCGAAAACCAGAGTAGTCTGTTGCATTGGCGACGTCCATGGATACATCACCAAGCTTCGAAACTTATGGTTGAATCTCGAGTCCTCCATTGAGCCATCGGATTTCAATTCCGCTCTCATAATCTTCTTAGGCGATTATTGCGACAGGGGATCGAATAGCCGAGAAGTAATTGATTTCTTGATCAATTTACCCTCCAGATATCCAAGCCAGAAGCACGTTTTCCTCGCCGGAAATCACGATTTTGCGTTCGCCGCTTTCCTCGGAATTTTGCCTCCTCCGGCCGATGGATCGGCTTTTAAGGATACGTGGACGCAGTTCGAGGAGAACGAAAAGCGAGAAGGGTGGTTCAGAGGTAAGGGGTATGAGAATATGCATTTGCAAGGGAGAAGATGGGGTGGGAAAATTACGGTGAAAACCAATTTGGCGAAGGGGACTGAATATCAGGGTTCCATTTATGATGCTGGACCGACATTTGAGTCCTATGGTGTTCCTCATGGCTCTGCAGGTATTCTTCTCTTCTTCCTTTTCCTTTACTTATTGGTGGAATGTTACCTTGAATTCATTGCATTTTGAATTTTCCTTTTCATTCTTGATGAACAAAGCTTTGGATACTGAGGATTAGCTCTGGCTCTTGAACATTTTTAAACCCATACCTCTCTCGAATAGATATCATTTTATCCCCCATGGACCCTTCCTTGAACAGGTTTTTGAGGTTTTGATCTATGCACAACAATGGATGCCCTGTTTTTTTGGTAGGAACTGATAAGAAGTAAATTTAAATTGTGAAGAACAGGCAAGTTGCATTAAGATTGATATAATACCCGTACGTAGGGAGAGGTTTTCACACCCTTGAATGTTTCATTCCCCACTCCAACCGATGTAGGATCTCACAATCCATCCTCTTACGGGCCCAGTGTCTAGCTCTGATACCATTTATAACAGTCCAAGCCCACCGCTAGCAGATATTGTCCGCTTTGGCCTATTACGTATCGTTGTCAACCTCACGGTTTTAAAACGTGTCTTTTGAGGAGAGGTTTTCACACCCTTATAACAAATGTTGAGGAGGCTCAACCGATGTAGGATCTCACAAAGGCAATGAAGGAAGCGGTGGACACTTTGACTAGCTACCATCTTCTGCCCGTACTAACTTCCTGATAGAACTCCCATGCATAACAAAGACAACTTATGTGTTTAATTGCAGAGATTCTTGCAGGTTTCTGGTTATAATTTATAACTAGCTTTTTAAGTTTGTTCTTGTTTCATAAGTTGAGTATCCAACTAAACAATGTAACCATTCTTTCTCAGATTTGGTCGAGGCAGTGCCTGATGAACACAAGAAGTTCCTTTCCAATATGGCTTGGGTACATGAAGAGGCAAGTCTCCCACTCTCAAGTAAACCACATTCAAAACATATAACCAAAATGAATCTGATGATCTTAGTAATTGATTCCAGGATGATATCTGTTTGGAGACAGAGGAAGGCATCAAACACTATAAATTGATAGCCGTCCACGCCGGTTTAGAGCGAGGGAAAGATGTTGAAGAACAACTGAATTCCTTGAAAGCCAAAGACACCAAATCACCCAAGATAGAGTGCCTTAGTGGGAGGAAAAACGTTTGGGATATCCCAAATGTGAGTACTCAAAGTCACACCCACCTCAGTTCATGCTGTTCTTTCAATGAATTTAAATGCCTTTGATCCTTAAAAACTCACTGAAATCTGTGGCATCTGGATTGTTCCTTGCAGGCACTGTCTGAGAAGCCAACAATCGTTGTAAGTGGACACCATGGTAAGCTTCATATTGATGGCTTAAGACTCATCATTGATGAAGGTGGTGGCCTAAAAGATAACCCTGTAGCTGCCATTGTGCTTCCATCGATGAAAATTGTGCGTGATATTGATAACACGAAACAGTGATCGGTGTCGGGGAAGCGGGCGAGCGGGCGGGCGGGCGGGCTTAATATTCATACCCATGAAACGATATTTGTTATTCAAACGAGCGGGCGGGTAAGAGTGTAATTGTATTTACTTTCCTATTTACTTAGAAAAATCATGTGGAAATTGAAAGGGTCATTTGGATTTATTATTATTGGCACAGCATATTCCTTCTTTGTTCTTGATTTCCATTAAAGAAGATATGGACACTCGAGTTCTCTTTCAATGTCTCCGTCTATGTTTTAGAAAAATCCTACTCAATAGCATTAATTTATTATGTATTTTTTTAAAAAGGTTTAATGGTATTATTTAAAATTTTGAAAATTTAATAATATTTTCTAAACAAAATATAAAATTTAGCGATTATTTTTATTAATTTATTCTATTTGTAAATAAGCAATATGTTATGCCTTTAAGTTTAGCCTTCCACAAATGACACCCACGTAGTCACGTGATCCATCACCTTTTTCCATGAGTTGTTTTCTTCGACAACACATTAAACATTTTTTTATTTCCCTCTTTTTATAATCATTTTTTTCCCTCATAATAGCTTCTTAAATTTTGTACGTATTTTACTTCAAAAAAGAAGTTTCACTAAGATTCTTCATATTTTTAGTCCATTTTGGTACTTTGGTTCATTTTCTCGTGACTTATTTAATTTTCGTATTTTTATTGGGTAAATAAAAGTGTTGGAAAATTGAGTTAAAATTCCGTATAAGTATTTACTTAATATATTAAATTATATTAATTTTGACATCTAAGGTAACAATATGATCTGATTTTAAATAATTTAAAATTGATGTATTTTTTTATTTGCAATTAATATAGTTTGATCCACTGTATTTATAACATGTAATTTTTTATTTAAACAAAATTATTCATGATTAACACTCCCAATTATCCTTATGAACATATTAGAAACAAAACATAATAATTACCAACTAAATACATACTTCAATATAAATTATTATCAATTAGTTAACATATTTTACATTATAGATTTAGTATAATATTAATTTATATATAGTGCTATATATATCTACATATTTTAATATCAACAATTAAATGGGGTTATAATCTGAAATAGACCTTTATTATTATTTGTCCTTTTTTTAATGTAATTATGGATTTTTAATATCAAATCTGAAATTTAAAACTACTGAGAACAGTCTAAAATGGTACTTTCACCTTTTTTTTTCTCCAAGAAATAGGTTTAGAACTTGGCATCGAATGTTGAAAGGCGCGCAAAATTAATAGTAAAAAATGGAGGAAAAACCTTAGGATGCGGGACCCACGTACCACGACTGTCCACGTGTCATCTAACCTCCCTCCATCTTCCTTCTCTCGCGCGTCGTTCATTTCTCTTTCTTTCCTGAATAGTGTATACATACAGATTCACTTTTATTTTTCTCTCTTAACTGTCTTCACGCAGTTTCATCACCTTCATTCAATCTCTTGCTGCTTCCATTGTTCTCAACCTTTCTCCTTTTCTCGTCGGAAAATGGTTTATACGATCCCAGGGATTCGGTTCCCTGCAGTTCCGCCAATCTGCAAGTGCTCTGACTCCACCGTCAATGGCGACAGGAGGACGCCGATGTCTCTCTTCCTGCGGAAGGACTCGTCTGCTAGTACTCATCTCACTTTTGCATTTTCATTCCTAATAATGTTTTTACTCTTTTATAAGATGTAGACTCCTGGAGCTCCACTTGATTTTCTTGTTTGATTAGTTTTTTCTGCTTATCTTTGCCTTAAAATGTCGTTTATATGCGTTGAAAGGTTGATTTGGATCACTGGCGTTGGCTGTAAGTGTATGTTATGTGCTAAGATTTTCCTGGCTGGTTATCACTACGGGGTGTATTGTGAGTTCTTGTTGTTTAGAGGACTTGTAAACTGATTAGTTGTTAATGAACTTCAGTTCGTGCTTGTGAAATTAATTAATCTGTTTCCGGAGATTTGTTCTTCTGTCCATGGAATTGAAGCGATCCTTGTTTGCAGGGAAGATTGTTGTAAGCAAGTCTACTCATGATTCTGGTTCCGTGCTGTCGACTGCAAATGCTGCTTCGGACAAGGTCCTGGTTCCTGGGACTGGAAGCAATAGATCTTCGACTTTGGCCGGGCTGTCTGAAACTTCTGACCCTGCCTCCGAGGACACTCAGGTTAATGATATTATGTTATTGGTTTTACTGAGATTGTTACAGCTTTTATTGCAATTTAAGCTGAAATTTAGATTCTAAACCATTTATTCGATATTGGAGAGCCAAATTTCTGTTAAGAAACCAATATCATGAATGACTTTGTTCACACTAATGGTAATGATTCGAAAAATATTCATATTATGTGATATGGAAGAATACTTATCCTAGGAAAATTAAAATTTCTTATGGGAACTTAGTCACGGTGGACTTTGATAATAGAGCTGATTGCTTATAAAGGAGAATGACTCATTTCGCCCTCTCTTCATATTGGTGTGTCATGTGCTTTTCTTCCTCAAAGCATCCTTGCCATCTTTTTGCTCATTGCACCCTACTCAGTATTGGAAAACAGTGCTTGATGCTTTTGGTTGGTCTGTGGTTTTGCCAAATGACATGTCGGCTAATCTATCTTCAGTTGTTATGGATCATCCTTCCCATGGGGTACATACACATCCTTTTAGAGATTATAGATTTTTTTTTTAATTTATTTTTTTATAATTTCTAGTGGGAGATCTTTGTTGTAGTTCACCTCTTGGTGTTGGGAGTCCATTAAGCTTCTGTTATTTCATTCACCAATGAAATTGGTTTCTCTTCTCAAAATAAATAAATAAAAATTGCTGCTAAGAAACCACAGCCTTGTAGTCAGTCATAGGTGCATTGTCGATGGACTTGCATGGCAATGTGATGATATAAAATCAGTTTACATGGTATTGTGGAGTTATGAAAGGTGTGAAATAAGCAGGAAGGTTAGTTTTTGTTCTGGGTGAAATAAATTATTTTTCATGTCAATGATAGAAATTCAATTACGCGGTTGAAGACAACCTGTCACTGGATGGCCTTCTGTTCTAAATAAAAATTGAGACTGTGCATACAAGTTTCTTTCGTAGGTAAAAAAATAATTATGTGGAGTTGCATTTTGCAAATGCCAATATTCAAAGAAAATAAGTTTTGGTTTGGACTGTTGTCAAGGAGGGCTTAGCACTTGCGACATAGTTCAAGAGAGACATCGTTACCCACTACCGAATGTGTATATTTTTTCAATTCTTGCTGTGACTGCTGTCTGCTTGCTTTTGAAATGCCTCTTCTCTCAATTATTTGAAGGGAGCTCTTTTGATTTAATTTTTCAACATTGACTTGGCTTTCCCTGGACCAGTCCTCGGAACCTTGCATCTTTCATTTGTGGTTTCACCAATCTCAACAAGAAAGCTTTGGGCATTTGGTCTTATTAATTTAATACCCAAAAATGGATCTAATTGCATTTGACGCTCTAAATGTTACATGGTTAAAGCTATTCTTAGTTTTATTTTATTTTACATTTTGTAGAGGATGGAAGGATCTTTCAAGGATTTTGGGTCTGTGGTCTGATTTGTTTCTCTTTGGAGCTCTTCTTCCAAAGCTTTTTCTTATTATTTTGCTTCCAATTGAAGAGCTGTTTTTATATCTCTGAAGTTTTTGTATATGTCATTCACATAAATAAATACTTATACATAATAATAAAAAACTACAATTGAATTCTAATTCTCAAAAATCATGCCATTAATTATGTTGGTAACCTCTTTGAGTTGTATGAAATGGTTCTAACTATATGTGAGATGTTTTAAATCTCCAGGGGTGTACAAAGAATCTTAATTCCCCCAACCTATTTTAGAATCAAGCCTACAAATCAGCCATCTAGCTATCCTTGCTCTGATTTAGTACTGTTTGTAAAAAATTTCTATTATCTAGGCCCGTTCAATTACGTTTTTCATTCTAAGGATTTTCATTCAGGATAGCTTTTGTCTGTTAGTCGTACTGACTTGATGTCTTTACTTTTGTCTTTATACTCATGGTTACTTTCGTTGCCACATCTATTCTCTTCTCAATAAATTTGTTTCATTGTCTTGTAATATGGTTTCAGGTGCTTCATGATGTAGATAATCAAACAATGGAAGCTGATGAGAAGCTTATTGAAGAAACAGATCAAGATCTTCAATCATTGCCAGTAGATAATGTTGATGGTGATCAAGCACCGCTGGAGGAGATATCAATTCCTTCAAAAAGTAACAACGCTGATTTCACTGTGAGGTCCATTCCTCCACCTGGCGGTGGACAGAGAATCTACGAAATAGATCCATATTTGTTGAATCACAGAGAACATCTTGATTACCGGTAAGTTTGTTAGTCATCCTTGATAGGTATCACTTCCATTAGACCTAGAATAAGTACAGCACGGAATAAGGCATCATCCTGAACAAAGCCAAGGGGATTCCAAAAATACACCCACCCGATATTGATAAAAAGAAGAATTATATTTACAGAAAGGATCTTGAAAAGGAATTTGGAAGACTTTGGACTATATAAACATGGAGGCTGTTTTAAAAAATTAGGAACTAAAACACATATTGCTAGTTAACATAATTAGAAATAGTGGGCGGTCTCAAGTAGTGGAGTTTTTAGCTACTTTGCCTCTCCGGTAAATGGAGTAGCCCATTATTTGGGCCCATTATTCAAATCCTATTCATTAGGCTCATTTATGTAAATATTTTGTGGGTGTTCTTTCCTTTCCTTCTCTACTGTTATTTTTATCCTTACATATAGTATTATAATTAAGGCTTTACCCATGTCATTTGGTAACATGAAAAAATGCTATATTCAGACCATTAGAATTTTCCTAGTGCGCAGGCTGAATTTAGTGCTATGATACATGACAAAGGATGTCATAAAATAAAATATTAATAGAATTAAGGTCATAGAAGGATGTGAAAATGTTTTATGATAATCAAGTAGCGATTGGGCGTTCTTGTTTTGTAAGATCAACTTTGACTTCATGATAGAAGAGGATTGAGCATGGAATAATCACTTTAGTTTATGAACCATCAATACCGTGAACTACAGATCTCCACAACAGGACCCTTACTAGAGTCCATTTTGAAGATTTAATGTCAAAGGTTTGTGTAATATATTTGGTTTTGTAGTAGGTATTCTCCCCTCCTTATTTGCATAACCACATTCCTTCTTCTTTTTTTTCCCTTCAATTGGCCATTCGTCTCGTAAGTTGGCACTGCTTGTAAGATATATTTTAAGGTGTTTTTTCGTAGCATACTGAATAAAGTTTAACCATTTCTATACGTTTTTAGATATGGACAGTACAGAAGGATGAGGGAGGCTATTGACCAGAATGAAGGTGGTTTAGAGGCATTCTCTCGTGGATATGAAAAGTTCGGTTTCACACGCAGGTAACTTTCTTGGTTTCTATGTGCTGCCTGCGTCTCTCTCTCTCTCTCTCTCTCTCTCTCTCTCTCACGCACATGCACAAACTCACTCACTCACTCTCACACACACACAAGTGTGAACTCTGATTCTGACCTCCTTATGATTGGCTTTATATGTAACAAAATTTGAACCTTTCATATAATAATTTTTCTATCTATTCTTTTACTGCTGTTGTATGGAGAATATATTTGTATGCAGAAAATAAAGTATGGCAAGAGGCATGTATATATTTCAGCAATCTCAGGGAAATAAGGAGACAAGTATGCAGAAATATGGAAAATAATTGATGAACAATAAATAACGGAAAAAATATGTGGGCTTACCATCTCCTACTTTCAGTATTTGGTGCTTTCAATCAGCAGTTGCCTGTGAGTCAATATGTGTATATTTACTGAGGAAGGAGTAGGTTTTTTGCAATCCGAAGTGACAAAGGTGATTTTGGAAGTAATTGTTATAGTATTGTGAAGTGGTGTTTTTTTTTATCTCAAATAAAAAGTTTCCGTAAGTGACAGGTTATTTTGGAAGTAATTGTTTTTGTGAAGTGGTGCTTTTTTTTTATCTCAAATAAAAAGTTTCCATAAGCCTACTTATTCCGGAAACCTAGGGTCATGTGAAGGCCAGTAGTTAAGACAATTTTCAATTTTGGTGAAACTTCTTTTGTGGCTCGATTATTTCATCACAGATACTCTTGATTAATCTCATTTTTCTATTATTACGTCCATAACCTAATTTACGTTAATATATCTTGAAATAATTTCATTCAGTACCCTGTGATAGAGTTTACTTCAGATTTAAGACGGTTCATAGAAGTGCAAGCCTAAGGGAAAATTCAGTACACCTTTCTCTCCCATTTGTTAGTTTTTCACCTGAGTACTTCTCACCATAACATCAGCTATCCTTAATGGCCACTAGGTGTGCACGCCTTTCCCACCTACTAGTTAGCTACAAATAAGGCCCCCCACTTTCACTTCTTTCTCACTAGTTCACCCTCTCTTCTGTTATGTTTGTTAATAATAGCAGGTCCAATCGCCTTTTTCCTATACACCGTTATTTAAACTATGCATGACAAATTTCTTCTATGGCTCCTAAATTTGTTCTCAATTGGTTTTTTCAGTGCCACGGGTATCACGTACAGGGAATGGGCACCAGGAGCCATGGTCAGTTTTCCCCTACTTTTTTCTTTATAAAAGAATTATTTTAATTATTACTATTATTTTTTTATTGAGAAACATAGATTCCTTCATTTCATTGATGAGATAGAAATTATAAAATATGACAGTGTGTCAAAAGGAATTACAATAAACACTTAGGACAATGAGAGAAGTGAGGTTGTATGGTATAAAATGAGGTTGTAATTTACACCAAGAGATAGCAATGTAGGTAAGATGAGCAAAAAAATTCATTAAAGGTGGTGGCTTTATCCTCAATGATGTGACGCTCGCACTCTATCCATGTAAAACCAAAAGAAAGCTTCGATGAAGCAATTCCATTAAACTTCCTTTTCCTTGTCAAAAGGATGACTCATAAGGACCACTTCTATATATGTAGTCATATTTCCGGGAAGAGCTAGGTTCCAATTGAAAGCCATGAGGATAACTCCCGAAAAGAAACTGCAAGAAACTGCAAAGGGCAAGTTATGAAGAGATGGAGCAAGGTTTCATCGTTCTTTTGGAAAATGACTCACCAATTCGGAGAAGTAGCAATCCAAGGAGCTTTTTATTGAAGTCACAGTGCAAATGCTTCCATGTCTAAGCTCCCAAATGAAATTTAATTTTCCCTTACTTTAATGATGGGATTTTCCTTAAATCTTTTTGAGCTGCTTGCTTTAGCATACACTATATAGGGACCGTAGCTCAACATTATGTTGGATTTCAAACCTTCCCAATGTTTCATATGTACGTATTCCGGCTTCCTGAGAAGATTGCTTCTACAGTTGTAAAACCTGTGAGGGGTTTTTATTGTGATGGTTACAAATTGGAAGGTGGTTGCCGTTGGTAGTTTGGAACAAGATGCAACTCCTTATCCATTCTCGAGGACCAGGTTTTTGCAACTTCCAATTCTTCTTCCATGAGCTTTGTCATGACGATTTCTGTCGAAATATTGATATAATTAAATTTATTATGACCCATCAGCTTAAGTTTTTTGATTCATTGGTAATTTAATAGTTTCTTCTTCGAACCATTTCATCAAAATTAGTTTAGAAACATCTTGTTGCCCAGTTGACCAGGTCTGAGAAGCTCATAGCATGAATAAATTTCCACCTGTTTTTTTTCCATGTCTGAGAAGCTTATAGCATGATTAAAATTCCACCGGTTTTTTTTTCTTCTCTTCACTATCAACAGCCAAGTCACTTTTTGAAAAAGAGAGGAAAAGAACTCAGATTGATCTAGGAGATCAGCTTTCTTAATCAACTACCCATTCGTTTTTGGCTCTTTCTGAAGTTCTGAGAATCTCCTTGAACAAATGTTGACGGCATCTTTTTATTGTGCACTTAAAACATATTCACAGTCTCTTTACTTTGGTAGAAAAATAACTCCAATTACTTCCAAAGACAAGTCATCATTGAAATTTAACCGTGAGAAAATAACTTTAAGAAAACAGTCGTCAAAACATGCTTTTGCTCAATTTTTATTCTGTAAGCAGAAACCATTTCCGTGACACCCAATCAGCTTTCAATTAATTGAAAACAGTATGGCTTAATGGTGCTTTGGAGAAATTTTCTGGCCTTCTTGAGACTTTTTCTGCGCATATATGTTTTTGGTGAACTTCAAGGAAAATAATCTTTGTCTTGTTCTTTTAGTCAGCTGCGTTGATTGGAGACTTCAACAATTGGAATCCTACTGCAGATATTATGACCCGGGTATGGAATACTTGTTGTAGATACTTTTTGTGCATTTTAGTACTCTTTTTGGATTTAGTATGCCATTTACAGTTGTTTTTAAACTTTGCAGAATGAGTTTGGTGTCTGGGAAATTTTTTTGCCTCATAATGCGGACGGTTCCTCAGCCATTCCTCACGGTTCTCGCGTGAAGGTATATATTCTGATAATCGTATATAAGTTGTACAAGGAAAATAATCGTGATTTTAAGCCTCTAGAAGACATTTGTTTCAGTAAATGTGAAAAGTTCATTGCTGGTATGAAATTGCAAAAGAATGGGGAGACTATAGTGATGGAAAAGAGGAGAGTATTTACACCAAATAATAAACAAAAGACTATAGCATCAGAATACCTGTAAAAACAAACTCCTTTTCTTTAAACATTCTTTGACTCCTTTCTTGCCAAGTAAGCCATATAAAAGCCCTCTCAATGTGCATCCAGAAAAGCTCATTTTCCATTTTATATGGGATTTCCCAGTAAAACATAAGAGTGGTGTTAGGTGACATAAGCGAGAGCTGCCAACCATCCAGTGGAGGAAAAGAGAAAATTGCTTATGTACATGATATTAAAAGTTGGCTTTATGATTCAGAACTATTTTTGCAAATGGAAAACTAATGAGAATAGATGTTCATATAAGGCATCCTATGTTGGGGCTTTTCATGCGACCTCACTCTTGCTTAATTTCTCTGAGATTAAAATAGTTGAAAACAATTTGTTTAATTGTCTTTATTGGGCAATACAGAGCCAGAAATTACCAAATACTGGTGTTCAATAATATTTTCATCAATGAAGGGAATATGAGCCTGAAACAAATGAATCCCAAGGCTGAAACATTCATCTGAAGCATAGTTTTCCAATGTGCAACACGTGTTGCATCCAATGTTCCTACTTGAATGAAGAGTTGTTAAGCAATGGCTCTCTCTTTCCCTTTCTCTCTACTCCCTTGTCATCCATTTTCTTCTTGTGTTTAGTTTCTTCCTACTTACATTCACTCTTTTGCCTGGCGTTTCTTTCTAATGGAGTTTGTCGCTTGTATTGTCATTTTTAAAGATGGCTAGTACTTTCCACCTTTAAGGTCGTGCTAAACTAAAAATCATTGTTCAAAATTTATTTATTTATTTTTGTTTGAGTTGTTCAAAATTTCTTTGGCTGATAAATTCAGAAGCAATAGGAGTGATTGTGGCCTCTGCAAGTTTTCTCCTTGTCTCTAGGATATTGCTATGTTTCTTCACTTGGTTCTGTTTGTCGAGCTTTGTAAATTCTACCAAAAGTGATTTTTTTTTCAAAGAAATGATATATTCTGATTCATACTACTGGTTGAGAATGTTTTCGTAGATGAGGGTGCACAGCTGAAGCATCTAAGTTGGACACTAGTGGTAAACAGTGCAATTTAATGATCCTTAAAAGGTTTTGAAACATTTGATTGGTAAAGCTTTCACGACCTCTTATGTATTCATATATTATATAGTTAAGTAGGAAATAGCTTGGTGGATAATTCGTTCTACTTTTAGGAGAATTCTCAATTATATATCTTGACATTTTATGACTGTTGTATAGATATCAGGAAAAACTTCCTCTTTATGTTGTGTTAATTTTAACAGAATGTTTTTTATTTTTATTTTTTGTGTGAGAACGAAAAATTTATCCAAACATACAAAAAATGAGCCTGCACAAGAAGTCCTAACACTACTAGAATAGGCTCCAATTGAGTAAAACGGGTCTCCAATCAAGAAAAATATGACTTAACGAGTAACAACAAGAAAGTTTCATCACGGAAATATGAAATCTAACAATAGACCAAATAGCCCTAAGAGAATGCTCAAGTTCTCTAAAAATTCTGTTATTATTCTCTGCAAAGGCTCCACAAAACCACACATACTCTGGCTTGCCACAAAACGTCCTTTCTCGCGAAGTGGGTGGAGAAGGAATTCTTCGATCATCTTTTTTCAACCCCTACATCTAGATAAGTCAAGACTTAGAATATGATCACGATCCTCTGTCACCCTTCGACATAGAATATTACAGAGGCCCAATCAAATTAGCCTTTTCTGATGAAAGGCACAAATGAATTGTTTTATTGTGTAATGTTGTTAACAACTTTGTTCTTATTGCTTCATGACTTGATCTTTGTCACTTATAGATTCGAATGGATACTCCTTCTGGCATCAAAGACTCAATTCCTGCTTGGATCAAGTTTTCTGTACAGCCTCCGGGTGAAATACCTTACAATGGTATATACTATGATCCACCAGAAGAGGTATGGTTTATAAATTTACCTCATGTCTTACAATCGTTCAGCCAGTGTGGAAAAATTTCCCTCATGTCTTACAATTGTTCAGGCAGTATGGAAAACCTTTTGGAACTGCATTTCTGCAGCTATTGATAAATATTGGGAAAAATATACAACTGACATTAGATTATACGTTGTAAATCGATTGAGCGTTGCAAAATCAATGGCTAATAATATATTTCTTAGTTTAGTGATATTGCCTATCAAAGAGGAAATAAAATTCCTATCTTAAATTTTTCACTTGTTTAGTGAAATCAGGGGTGAGGAAATCCTTAACTGTTGCAATTTATGACTTTCTACATCTAAGCTGCAAACTGTTTGTTTTACTAAACTGTATTTTCTGTTGTTGTAGGAAAAGTATGTATTTCAGCATCCTCGGCCAAAAAAGCCAAAGTCACTTAGAATTTATGAGAGCCATGTTGGTATGAGTAGTACGGTAAGCAACTTCTGTTCCCTGTGATAGATACTGTGTTCTGTCTAAATGTTTATTCTCTTTTTCTTTGTGTTCTTTTCCATGCCAAAATTACTTCCTGTTCAAAATTGTGCTTGGGAGTAACATAAAAGAAACCAACTCTGAAACCAACCAAAAAACTAACTTGATCACCGCTTCCCTTATCAAACTCTGACTGTGGTCTTCTCTGCCTTGAAGTGCAGACTGATGAGCTTAAATTCCTAGAAGAATATTTTCATTGTCATTTTGCCCTGCTGTGCCCGAATTCACAAGCCAAACTACCAATTTACTGCATTGAACCTTCATTGTCATTTTGCCCTGCTGTGCCCGAATTCACAAGCCAAACTACCAATTTACTGCATTGAACCTGTTTATTTCCAGCCATCCTTTGTGTGCCCCTCATTATCTTTCAGATAATTGGAATTTGCATGATTATACTGAGACAATACCACTTGTTGTGTGCCCCTCATTATCTTTCAGATAATTGGAATTTGCATGATTATACTGAGACAATACCACTTGTGTGCCCCTCACTATCTTCCTGTTCAAAATTGTGCTTGGGAGTAACATAAAAGAAACCAACTCTGAAACCAACCAAAAAACTAACTTGATCACCGCTTCCCTTATCAAACTCTGACTGTGGTCTTCCCTGCCTTGAAGTGCAGACTGATGAGCTTAAATTCCTAGAAGAATATTTTCATTGTCATTTTGCCCTGCTGTGCCCGAATTCACAAGCCAAACTACCAATTTACTGCATTGAACCTGTTTATTTCCAGCCATCCTTTGTGTGCCCCTCATTATCTTTCAGATAATTGGAATTTGCATGATTATACTGAGACAATACCACTTGTGTGCCCCTCACTATCTTCCTGTTCAAAATTGTGCTTGGGAGTAACATAAAAGAAACCAACTCTGAAACCAACCAAAAAACTAACTTGATCACCGCTTCCCTTATCAAACTCTGACTGTGGTCTTCCCTGCCTTGAAGTGCAGACTGATGAGCTTAAATTCCTAGAAGAATATTTTCATTGTCATTTTGCCCTGCTGTGCCCGAATTCACAAGCCAAACTACCAATTTACTGCATTGAACCTTTTTATTTCCAGCCATCCTTTGTGTGCCCCTCATTATCTTTCAGATAATTGGAATTTGCATGATTATACTGAGACAATACCACTTGTGTGCCCCTCATTATCTTCCTGTTCAAAATTGTGCTTGGGAGTAACATAAAAGAAACCAACTCTGAAACCAACCAAAAAACTAACTTGATCACCGCTTCCCTTATCAAACTCTGACTGTGGTCTTCCCTGCCTTGAAGTGCAGACTGATGAGCTTAAATTCCTAGAAGAATATTTTCATTGTCATTTTGCCCTGCTGTGCCCGAATTCACAAGCCAAACTACCAATTTACTGCATTGAACCTTTTTATTTCCAGCCATCCTTTGTGTGCCCCTCATTATCTTTCAGATAATTGGAATTTGCATGATTATACTGAGACAATACCACTTGTGTGCCCCTCACTATCTTCCTGTTCAAAATTGTGCTTGGGAGTAACATAAAAGAAACCAACTCTGAAACCAACCAAAAAACTAACTTGATCACCGCTTCCCTTATCAAACTCTGACTGTGGTCTTCCCTGCCTTGAAGTGCAGGCTGATGAGCTTAAATTCCTAGAAGAATATTTTCATTGTCATTTTGCCCTGCTGTGCCCGAATTCACAAGCCAAACTACCAATTTACTGCATTGAACCTTTTTATTTCCAGCCATCCTTTGTGTGCCCCTCATTATCTTTCAGATAATTGGAATTTGCATGATTATACTGAGACAATACCACTTGTGTGCCCCTCATTATCTTCCTGTTCAAAATTGTGCTTGGGAGTAACATAAAAGAAACCAACTCTGAAACCAACCAAAAAACTAACTTGATCACCGCTTCCCTTATCAAACTCTGACTGTGGTCTTCCCTGCCTTGAAGTGCAGGCTGATGAGCTTAAATTCCTAGAAGAATATTTTCATTGTCATTTTGCCCTGCTGTGCCCGAATTCACAAGCCAAACTACCAATTTACTGCATTGAACCTTTTTATTTCCAGCCATCCTTTGTGTGCCCCTCATTATCTTTCAGATAATTGGAATTTGCATGATTATACTGAGACAATACCACTTGTATCTCCACTTGTATCGTCACCTTTCTAAAAAAGGTTTTGCATGTTTCTTTTTTCAATTTGTCTGCATACTTTAGAAGGCGCGAGAAATTTGATGTAAGATAGATAGGAACACTGTAAAGCAGATAACCCTAAAAATTACTTGAAAAAGCTTAAAGAAGGAAAGAAGTGTATGGAGATAGGAGTGAGAAAGATGGAGCTATCTAAGGATTGCTTCATGATTTATTTGTCAGAGAATAGAAAAAAATGGATATTGAAATGTTCATTTACAACAACCTTGGACCTTAAGTTTTGCCACTGTACAACATTCTTCATTCAGGTCTTGATATACTCAACAATGAAATGTAGGAACCTATTATAAATACATATGCAAACTTTCGAGATGATGTCCTTCCTCGCATTAAGAAACTTGGATACAATGCTGTTCAGATCATGGCTATACAAGAGCATTCCTACTATGCTAGTTTTGGGTAAGTTCATGTTTATTATATGCTGATTTTTCTAAATTATGGGGGTTTTACGTATAATTTTGTCAATAATGATATGCAGCCTTCTCAGAACTACTGCCATCAGTTTGTGTGGTAGCTCCCTGAGTTCTTGTTAACTTGAGTATTTTAATATAGGTACCATGTCACCAACTTTTTTGCTCCAAGCAGTCGCTGTGGAACCCCTGAAGAACTGAAATCTTTGATAGATAAAGCTCATGAGCTCGGCCTGCTTGTTCTCATGGATATTGTTCATAGGTAAACAAAGAAAAAGAGATCAAGATTATGGAAAGAACTAGAAACTCTATTTAATTTCCTGTACATAGTGGGAGCATTGTTTTTCAATTTTTATTTTGTTCTAAATCCTTCAGTATTCGTTGCCTAGCTTTTTTAGGATTAAAGAATTGTCTTTTTATATCCCTTGGCATGTATGGAGGCGAGTGGTAATTCTTGCTACTTTTCTTCATAAATGATGACAATGACATGCAAAATAACTGGGGAAAATCAATTTCATCAGTGATAGCTCCCGCAGGTTTATGCGGTATAATCCAATCGATTTTATCTGTGTTATACAATGGGACTTTTCTTTTAATAGGAAGGATGACTATTCATTTCTTGGTAGAATAGAATGTTTAACAAAAGATCCTGGAGTTTCAAAAGAAATTATATAAATAAAATAAAATTCTCTCCATTGGGCTGTGGGGTATTTGGTTAGAAAGGAATAATGAAATTTTTAGAGAGATGGAAATATCAGGTAAATAGGTTTGGGAGGTGGCCAAGTTTAATGCCTCCCTTTTGGCTTTCGTCACTTGGTCTTTTGGAAATTATGACCTTGGCCTTGTTTTGTTTTAGTCCTTTTCTATAATTAATTTTGGTCACCTTTCCTTTAAGCTCTTTATTGTATTTGTATTTGTATTATTATTATTTTTTAATGAATGCATGGATTCTTACAAGTATAATTTTTTAGATGCTGTTTAGTCTGACCATAATTTTTTGAAATCTTTGGCTATATATTTAAATCCACTATCTGGTTCTTTGTTTTACATGCCGATGTATAGTGTTCTTCCAAGTCCATTTTTTCTTTATTCATCTATTTTTCATTTAAAGAAAAAAAGCATAATGCTTTATTGATTTGTATCTGATACAAATACAGTCATGCGTCTAAGAATGTGTTGGATGGACTGAACTCGTTTGATGGTACTGATGGCCATTACTTTCATTCTGGATCACGAGGTTATCATTGGATGTGGGATTCTCGTCTTTTTAATTATGGAAGCTGGGAAGTAAGATTTTTTTCTCTTATTTTTTTCTTTTGTAGTTTATCTCATGCCTGTATATAACCTAAGGTTGCGTGATATGTCTTGTTCATTTAGGTACTAAGGTTTCTACTATCAAATGCAAGATGGTGGCTGGAAGAATACAAGTTTGACGGGTTCAGATTTGATGGTGTGACCTCAATGATGTACACTCATCATGGCTTGGAGGTAATTTACCGACGAGGGTTGGGAACTTATATCACATGATGGGGCACGGTGCAAGGCTTTTGTTCCTTGAGAAATCTGGTTATAAAGGCTTATGAAAGACATTCTCTTGTCCAAAAAGAAAAAGAAAAAAGAAAAAAAGAAAAGAAAAGAAAAAAGGGTCAAACAGTTCCCTGCCTATAGATCTGCAACTCTCTATCATTTTATTTTTTGATATGGCAAATCCTCGCACTCTAGTTGGCTTCCATTGTTCACTATGTCAGGATTTATACTATTACGTCATGCTTTGGCTTATGACGAGAACTTTCTTTTTTCTTTCTTTGTGGGTGTTTCAGACAGTGTTCACTGGAAACTACAATGAGTACTTTGGATTTGCTACAGATGTTGATGCTGTTGTGTATTTGATGCTGGTGAATGATATGATTCATGGGCTTTATCCCGAGGCTGTTTCAATTGGTGAAGATGTATGTTTTTTACCTTTATATACTGATATTCTTGTCTAAGATAGGTTAGGGATGATAACAATTCATATACATCTTTCAGGAACTCAGTGTTTACATCAAATCATTTTGATAATAATAAGTTTGATCTGTTTTACCGAGAAGGTCTAGGTTAGGGATGATAAGAATTCATATACATCTTTCAGGAACTCAGTGTTTACATTATCATATACATATATGGAATGTTTATATTCCACCTGATTTTGTAAGTCATACGATATAATGGTTCAATGCAACTATGTGCCTACTCGGTGGATATCCTTGCTAAACTATTACCAAGGCCTAATTTTGAAGAATTGGATAACAAGTTGGGATTGTATGACAATCCATCTGATAGGAGAGTGTTAAAAATTTATGTCAAAATTAAAGCATTCTTGTGCATAGAAAATTCAGAAATTATCATTTTGGTTAATTTGTAATATTTGAGATCAAAAGCTTACAAGTTCTGATTAGAATAGGTTAAATTTTATTTTCTTGTTACTTCTTTCTCTTGTATTTGACTTGATACATTAATTTGATTTATAATTAGTTGTAAAGTATTATGGAATACTAGAAATCTTCGGAATACAAGCACGTTTAGCCATTAGAATGGATTCTAATTAAGAACCATTGACCAAGAGAGGGAGGGTGCGCCTATCCGTTGGTTGGGAAATCAGGTTAGTTAAAGTTAAAGGAGAGCATACTATTTTAAACAGGGGTTGTAGGCATGTTGTAAGCAATTATCAGTGGGTAGTTTCGTGAGAGTAGACTTCCCATGCTCCGTTGGTGCCTTTTAATTGACATTAGCTTGAACCGAGGGAAAACTGCTGCCACAATTCATATCCATGCTTTGTGAATATCTCGAATATTTATGTTATGTGGTAAAACTTTTCTGATTCTACATGCAAAGTTAAATTTGCCTTTTAGTGATTATTTTATTAAAAGATTGCCTTTTAGATTCTTGAACACTTGATTTTACCATGAGAGTGGGAAGATATTCCTGTCTTATCAGATGAAAATTTATTTTTGCAGGTCAGTGGAATGCCTGCCTTTTGCATTCCTATCCAAGACGGTGGAATTGGATTTGATTACCGTCTGCACATGGCCATTGCTGATAAATGGATCGAGCTTCTCAAGTATGTTGTTTTCTTCCTCAATACTTTATTTAGATTTGCTATAAACATATGTTAAAAAAAAATCACCTTAATTACTAGTAAAATGCCAAAGTAATTCTTATAAAGTTTGTTACTTTTATTTTAAAAAAAACCATGTGTTATACTTCTCTATTTTATATCTTGGCTGAGAGCGAGTGCATGACATTACCCATATGATATTGGACAATTTTCCAGACCTAATGATACTTTTAGAACCTATTTTCTGAAGTTTGAACAAATTTGGAAATGTGGTAACACAATTCCTCCATGTGAAATAATATTATTAAAATATTTCCCCTAAATGTACGTAAAAAAGCTATGATATGCTCTACTTTAACCAATTTTGTCTATGGTGTAGGAAAAGCGATGAAGATTGGAAAATGGGTGATATTGTTCACACGCTTGTTAACAGAAGGTGGTCAGAGAAGTGCGTTGCATATGCTGAAAGTCATGACCAAGCTCTCGTCGGTGATAAAACACTTGCATTCTGGTTGATGGACAAGGTTAATAAACATCGCCCTCAACTCCCATGTTGTGAACTTGTCAAATATTGATGCACATGCAAACATGAAATTAAAGGCTGTTGGTCTAGTATCATTGGTTTTCTGTTTCATGGTCAAATCGTTTTTCTATTTCATTATTTTCTCTTCATGTACATCCCCCTAGGGTTTAGATCATGTTGATTTGAGGTTCAATGATGGAAATCCTCTCATGAAAAGGAATATCTTAGTTCAGAAGTCAGAATCTTTGCATATTATTAAAGAGTCTAAGAAAGGACATTAGGTTATTTGATGGTGTTTCCTAGGTTATTTGATGGTGTTAGGAGCACGTGATATACGTTTCTCATTCTCTCGTTAGTGTGCTTGAAAGCATATTTATCTTTAAATACTTATATTGAAAACATTCTCATACTTGCTGCAAATTATTTTTATTCGTATATACATGCAATAAGCTAACAACTAGGTTGTGTAGGATCCATACGGTAGAAAGTATCACAGAAACCGCAGACTAGAATTTACTGTAGAGCTTGTAATTTTATCTTCCATCGGAATCCTGAGCAGTAAACTACACATATTTCATTATAATTGTTAAAGTTATAGACCTGGAAATGAATCCCCAAGGTAAAGTGGCACATGCAATTTTGCGTTACAAGAATGTCGAAAGGCATGCTAGCATGCTAATTTCGTGTGTGCACGGTGTTCTGCATTTGCCATTTACTTTCAGCTGCTGAAAATTTACATGATCTTGTCCGCAATAAATTAAAAAATAGGAACTATTGGAAAGCTTGATTGTTATATTTCCTTCATTCTTTGCAATATTAGTTGTGTAGTATGTGTTTGTATTTAATATTTATATTTGTAATTTGTTTCCTTACTGGTAGATGGTCTTTCTTCTAATATGTACCTTGTATTTGATTTGAAATATAGAAGTTTTTTTTTTTTTTTTTCTTTCTTTCTAAATTTCAAGTTGACATGGGGAAGTCTTTAAATCTCTGTAACATAATTTAATCCCCAATTAATATTAATTTCCACTTGTACTGTCTACAAATTTTCAAATCCACAAAGTATATTGATACAATTAAATTTACCGTAACCCATCGACTTATGTTTTTGGGTTTAGTTGTGATTTACATGGATAAATGTAGAAATACTTATATCCATGGTAAATTTGTGCAGAATGAAACTCCTCATCCAAGTTTATTAAGGAAGTATAATTATCGAAACCTTCATAAATTGTAGATCTTTACATGCATGTTCACTTTTGTCTATTGTTTCATCTCTTCACAACCGTTTATCCAATTTTAGAAGGGAACAGGTTAGTTTTTTTGAGATTACATAAATAGTTATTAACTTACTAGCTTCCAATGACCATGTGAAGCACATAAGATGAGGATTATTTTGGCTGCAATTCTCTTATATTCATGTTTTCCAGGACATGTATCACTCCATGGCTTTGGACAGTCCAACCACTCCTGCAATTGATCGTGGAGTACCACTGCATAAAATGATAAGGCTTATTACCATGGGATTGGGAGGAGAAGGATACCTAAATTTCATGGGGAATGAATTTGGACATCCTGGTAAGATACTCTTATGCTTAGTCTTTTATTTTATATCACTGGGATGATATTTCATATAAATCATTCAATATCTGGCAGTATCTTGTTTTATCAATGTGTTGCTCTATTGTTTGCTTTGGAAAGTCATTTGTCTATCATCATCCTTTCAGAGTGGATTGATTTTCCAAGGGGCGATCAGCATCTTCCTGGTGGTGCACTAGTTCCTGGAAACAACTTCAGTTATGATAAATGTCGGCGTAGATTTGATTTGGTGAGTGATTGCGAACTCTTATTTTCTTCTGTAATTTTGGTTGATATTTTATTGAAGAGTGTGATTATCACGTGTCTAAAGGCTCAACCTTAGGTTCTAATGCCTCAGATTCCCAGCTGGTATTTGGTAGTGTATAACAATGTTAGAACTCAAATTATTCGGGCCCTGATGATAACCATTTTTTTTTTTTTTTTTTTTTTTTTAAATTTGGCTTGTTTT
>NW_019268520.1:5908764-5909494 GCF_002738365.1 Cucurbita moschata
TTTTTTTTTTTTTTTTTTTTTTTTTGAAAATTTGGCTTGTTTTCTCATCATTTCCTTTAGTTTTTATCTTCCTAAGCAAGTAGAAATTAAAATTTGTAGCCAAATTCCAAAAACAAATACAAGTTTTCTAACTTTGCTTGGATTTTGAAAACATTCCTACAAATTAGATAACAAAACAAAGAAACTAATAGTTGGAAGTAGTATTTTATAAGCTATTTTCAAAAACCAAAAACCAAAAACCAAATTATTATCGGTCAAATTGACTGATTTTTGTGTACCGGACTATAAACTCAAAATATTGTCTGACAAAAGTACTTCTGCAGTTACGATTGGAGGAAAGACTTCAATATTTTCAATTATTAGATAGCTTGTATTTCAGTTTTATTCTTCCCCATGTCATTTTGATAGAATAATTAAATAATGTATAATTGACTGAGCAAGGCTTGACTCTTTTTTCCTTTTTCCTCTATCTAACATGAAGTAGTTTCCCAAAATTTTTGATGATGTATGTTCTGGTTGGATTTTCCTTTAGAAAGTTTATTATTATCAATGAAGGTGATATCCATTCTTGAACGAGTGACTTGTGTGAAAAATACTTAGGACATGCATTCCATGCTTTTAGTTCGTCGTAGTAAGTAAATTGAATTTAATTCATGTTTATTTTCTCTACGCCTTTTTTTTTTTTTTTTTTTTTTTTTTTTTTTTTTTTTTTTTTTTTTTTTTTTTTTTT
>NW_019268520.1:5909798-5917335 GCF_002738365.1 Cucurbita moschata
TTTTTTTTTTTTTTTTTTTTTTTTTTTTTTTTTTTTTTTTTTTTTTTTTTTTTTTTTTTTTTTTTTTTTTGTTGAGTCATTTTGTTCCGAGGCAAAGGGATCCATACACATCTAATAAAACTTGGGAGAAATGCATCCTAGTCATGGTTACTAAATCTGTTACAGTTAAGATACACCATTTGATAGGATATATATGTATATTTCAAACATGTGTATACTGACATTAAGTTGAATATGTATACAGGGAGACGCAAAGAATTTAAGATATCGCGGTATGAAAGAATTTGATCGGGCAATGCAGCATCTTGAAGAAACATTTGGTGTAAGTTCCTTAGTTTTATACCGTCTATGTTTGACAATACCTTAAGACATTTTTCCAAGTCCCTGGATTATAAAATCAAATCCCATCCAAGGACTGCATGACCTGTCATCCTGTCAAAATGTTCATTCGTTCTTAAATGGTCGCTCGGCCCTATGTTATAACCAAGGCTTTTGGTTATGTGCGCCTACTTTTTCCAGACATTGTAGATGACGGCCTCTCATTTTTCTCACAAAAGTTCTCTATTGTCTCAACCTGTATCCTACTCATTTGCTGTCCCGTTTTCTATAACAGCCCAATCCGCCCTCACTCCTAAAATGTTGGTTCTGTTGAAACGTGATGGTTCATTTTTACTTGTTTTCTGTCGTTAGAGTTTTAATGCGAGCTGGTAAACATTTATTGTTTCTACATTTATGAGTGTATTTTACAACTCTTGTACATTTTATGAATTGAAAATTGAAAACTCTGTACAAATTATATCGTTAATATTTTAATCCGGTGTCTTCTGCTATAGGGGATTGTACTGTGACGTTTGGATTGGCATGCATCTTTAATTGTTAAATTATGTTTTTATCCGACCTAATTATTTTTTAAAGAAAATACTTCTTTACAAATTTGATGGCTGAGTCTTTAAATTTTATGTCTTCTGTCACCCGAGTTGTTGTACAGAGTGGAAAACTTTATTGGCTTGGAATATCATTCTCTTGTCTGCTTAAATTGTCTCAACAATATAATTTTTATCATAATTGCGAAGTTGGTCTTCCTCACTCTTGACTTTCATGTGCCTGGAAATCTGTAATAGCCAACCGTTCTTGGGTTAAGAAAGTTTAAAATATGCTTTTAGTAAACATTAACTGGTGGTTGCAGTTCATGACATCTGGACACCAATATGTTTCCCGCAAAGATGAGGGAGATAAAATCATTGTGTTCGAAAGGGGGGATCTGGTTTTTGTTTTCAACTTCCATTGGAGTAACAGCTATTCCGACTACCGAGTGGGGTGCCTAAAGCCAGGGAAATACAAGGTACTGTATTGTGTAGTATTAAGCATCGGCTCTATGATCTCTGTAGGTTAGTCATACCTTTTAATCTATTCAAATTCTATAAATAAGGTGGCATTGTTTGCACTTTTGTAGATTGTCTTGGACTCGGACGATCCACTGTTTGGAGGGTTCAATCGGCTTGATCATTCTGCCGAATACTTTACATTTGTAAGATAGATAGTCTCTTAAGATCTGTAATTAAATAGATTGAATGAATCCGTGAAAAAGATTTGTATTGATATTTTTGGTTGTGCAGGATGGAAACTATGACAACAGGCCTCGTTCTTTCCTGGTATACACTCCTTCCAGGACGGCCGTGGTCTATGCTCTTGCACCAGATGATTCTGAGCTTGTAAAGAGTGAAACCGAAGACGAAAATGAAGCTGAAACTTCATTGGAGTGTAGTTTCTGATGTGATGAAGATGGTTCCATTTTCATGGTTTTAAACACGGAACCGATTCTGAATCTTCTTGGCTATGCGAAACAATGGATTTCTTGGCTAACAAGGTATAACCTTTTATTCGATGCAACGGATTTCATATGCTTTTAATTAAAGAGGGTGAGTAGATGTTTCTGCTGTTTTTATTTAATTCATATTTATTTAATAGAGCGTGTATATAAACTCTTTCCGGGTCGTGGTTAATCTATAAGGATAAATGCTATAGATTGGCCATGAAATAATGAATGCCTGTGAAAGTAGAGCACAATGAGTTTTCCCAAGCTCTTAATAAATGCTCTTTTCCTTGTAATATTATTATCACATTGATGGATTTGAGTCTTACAACTTTCTTTCTTTCTCTCTCTCTCTCTTTCTTTCTTTCTCTCTTTCTTTCTTTTTTTAGGTTGTGTTTGATTTGTATCTAATTGGTTCTTTAGATCTTGTTTAGTTATTCACTGTTGATGGTGAAGTTTTGAAGCTATTAGAACAAACTTACAAATGTGTGAGTTTATAAATTTTTGTTGAGAGGTAGAAAGGAGAGGCTATGAATTTCATCAAAGAGTGGGCATTTAAGCACCACGTGATTCTTTAGCAAAGCAATTAATTATTGCTCTGACATATCGTATTACACTAAAGATATCCTTCCATGTGGGTGTGTGGTCTCTGCCGGAAAAATTGCCACGGATTGACGTTGAAAACCTCTTCCATCTTTATTTTATTTAATATCGATTTTCAAATATATGTACTTCCTCTTGAAGCTCAAAACTTAAATGTTTTCATGAATTATTCACGCTTATCAAAAGTTAAATACATATGGACATTTCATTTTAATTTTAAATCCAGTTTTTTTTTTATCTCATTAAAGGTAATATATGTTTCTTGGTTACTTTAGTTAATACATAATATAATGCGCTCGATTGAATCTAAGAGATTGAATACATAGTAGGAAAACGTGAAAATTTATAAGAATTAAATTCAAATTAAGTTCAAACTTTTTTTTTTTTTAATTCATGTTTGAAGCTAAGATCATAATTTGGAAGTTATGTTCTTGAAAAAGCTGATGAACAAGTTTAAAACAATAAATATAACAACCTTTTGTATATGTTATTGAACGTGTTTGGTAGTAAATCATTGGTAAAACAATAAATATCACAAGAAAAACAAAATCAAACATAAACAATCCTTCAACCAATCACGTTCAAACAGCTACGAACTGTGGCTTCAAATAAAAGTTTGGTTTTTTTTTTTTCCAGACAATAACACATTAGATAGATGCAACTTCATTTTTTAAGTGCTGATAAAGGTAGCTTCCGAGTTGGTTGTTCTTTGCAACTGATGCAACACAGTAGTGGGCAGCGAGTTCTTATTGGCGGAGCGCAGCGCCTCGGCGAGCGGTCCGCCCATCGACGCCATTTGTGTGGCGGCCCATCCAGCAGCCCAATTCAAATGCATGTGCTCCCCGTCGATATGGCCATTTTGATGAAGATGGGGGTCGCCACTGCCTTGATCAGAGCCTCCTCCTGTTGACAATTTCAATGACACGTCGGAGGATGACGACGGTGGGTTCCCAGCTACCGAAATTGAAAGGGATGTCGGATTCATTCGTTGGCTGGCATTGCTGTTGTCGCTCCCACAGCCACCATTTTCGGACCTCGGCCAATCGTCGAAAAAATGCCTCAAAATGTGGCCGTCGGATTTTCCGTCTCCGGCGGAGGCCTCTTTGTGGGATTCATAAAAATTCTTATTTTCGGATAAGGAATCAGAGGACGCACTGCAGAGAATAAAAAAAAAATGAAAATTGGGAATAAATAAAGTTAGATGAATTGAAGCGAAGCATTATTAGGCAGAAAGTTAGTGGTTGGGAAAATAGAGTGTACGGCTAAAGAATCATAAACAGACAAAATTTTTAAGTGGGACCCAAATAAAATCTGACCCTTGATTGAGATGGAGAAGATCAACGGATGGGGTTTGTCCACATACACAAGAATAATTCCCACTTTCCACCGTCAAAAAAGGCCGACCACCGCCGCCACCAACAACACGGTTAGCGTTAGAACAGAGAGAACAACCGCCGCTGGATACGGCGGCGGCGGTGGTGGTGGTGGAGGTGGGTTTAGTCGTGGTAGTTTCCACAGGCTTTCTTGAACGGTTACGGCCACGGTGCATATGGCGCTCACAGTACTTCTGCCCGGCGACCACGTCTCTTGAGCAACGCCATTTTTTGCCGTCGGTTCTCCGGCACCGACCTGGCTCTGGATCCATGGCGGCTCTGCCCCAATACCCTGCTTGTAATACTGAATATCCAAAGTCATTTTAAACAAAACCCTCATTTCAGTGATAACCAAAAATTAAAAACCAAGAAAGAAATGGAGAAGAGATCAATTGACTTAGATTAAAAACATATTTGAAAAGATTAACTCCAAAAACATGTTCTGAATTATTTCAAAATCTAATTCCAAACATGCCACAAGAGGCGAGCTTTTTCTCAAATGGGTCGCTCTGTATTTGCAAGAACATTTAAAGAACATGTATATAAAGTAAAAATTTGATGAGTTTTCTTACGAAAAAATCTGATTCCAGCCACAAAAAAGAAAAGGGAAAATGGGCGAAATGGGACTTACAAGAAGTGGGATAGTGGGGGAAATGTTGAAGAGGATGATGAAGAAAGAAGGGGGCAGTGGAGGAGAGAAGGCTTTTCTTGATGGGGTGGAGAAGCTCCGGCGGTACAGCGGCGCCGGCCAACATATATCGGAAAATGAGAGCCTGAAGCTCGAGTTCGTGCCTTTGAGCCACACTGAAATAACCCAACATCCCTGTAATCAAATCAAGGCAAAGACAACCAAATAACAGAGCAGTTAAATGGAGACAGAAGAAAGGTTTTGAAGAGGAAAGGAAAGAAAAAGAAAATGGCTCACTGGGTAATCTATGCGAAGAAGAAGAAGACGTTGAATCTGGAAATGCTGACAACATATTGGAAGCTTTGGAGTCGTTAATGGAACCAGGAACAAACAGTGGAAGAACAGAGGAGCAAGAAGACGGCTGTTGCTGCTGCTGCTGCTGCAGCCGATGAGGCTGTTCGACAAAAAACTTACAGATTTTAGCAGAATGTTGCGGCTCTTCCACCTCCTCCTCCTCCTCTGACTCCGCCTGCCTTCTACACTTCTTCAGATCAAAGTCCATTGACAGAGAAATACCAAAAAAACAGAGCTTTTGACAGAGAAATATCTATGCTTCTGTTGGGTTTTTAATATATGCTGCTGCCTTCATTTTCATTGGGTATTTTCAGGGGAGAAAAAAGCTTCTTTTCTTGGCAGTATTCAGGGAAAAAAAAAGGGTTGGGTTTCTGACAATGAAACCTGCAAAGTTTGTTTGAAGAGCAGTGGAGGAGGAGGAGGGTTAGGCAGCTGCTAGGGGCACTTAGAGTAAAAGGTGTTCAGACAAGACAGATGAGATAAAAGAGGCAGAAGAGGGTTTACCACTCCATTCTTTGCCGCCACGTAGAAATATCTCTTTAATAGATATAAGCCTGGACGAGAAGTTACAAAGAAAGAGTTCAAAGAGGATAATAATTGTTAGCGATGAGCTTCAGCTCTTACCGCACATTACCTTACCTCATTTTTTCATCATTGCCTTACCTATAATGTTAATTAGTTCATCTCGTGAATTAGGTTAAAAAATACGTGTTACTTTGAGGTGAACAAATCGAAGTCGATAAGCTGAGCGGATTGATGGGAATTTGGAACTAACCAAGTTGACTTAGAAGTTGATCGATCAAAGTGTCTAAAAAAGACATAAAACGTAGAACCTAATGAATTTTCGTGTTATATCTTAGAAGGAAAGCTTATTATTATTTTATAAATATATGTTTTAAGAGAGAAATGAAAAATGTACTTTAAAAAAAAAAAAATAGTAAATGAAAAGGGAGAGAAAATAAAAGCTGGAGACTGACCAAACCACTGGCCTTTCGGTCAACACAACCGGGCATAAAACACGTTTGTGTTCATTAATGAAGGAACCCATTGGACATCGGTCTGAACCGACCGGTGATTACCCTACTATCATTATTGTTGTCAAGAATATATTGGGTAAAAAAAGAATAAAATAAACATTTTTGTTTCAACTTTAAAGTTACGCAAATAGAAAATAAAAAATGCTACTAAATTAATTAAAAACATCTTCCGTATAAAAAAATATGTTTAATTTTCAAAAATTTCGATAATATCCTTAAATTAAAAAAAATTTAAAATTTTAAAAATATTATAATTATTAGTTTGGAGTGAAATCGTTAATATTTTATTTTAAAAAAATACTATCAGGTTTTAAAAAAATTTATTATTACGGATAAACTTTATTTAAATTAAAAAATACTCTTACGGTTAACAAATTTAAAAATTTCTCACAAGCTTTCAAAAATAATATTAACAAATTTGGAGATGATCCAAGTGTCGATGGATGATTTTTGTTCATATATTAACAGTAGTAACTTTTTTATAAAGGTAAAAGGTGTTATGTAACCGCATAAGCCCACCGATAGCCGATATTGTCTGCTTTGACCTATTACATATTGTCGTCAGCCTTAGAGATTTAAAGCGTATATGCTGATTTAGGGTTTAGGGATTTTAGGGTTTAGGATTTTGGGGTCTAGGGTTTTGGGGTTTAGGGTTTTGGGGTTAGGGTTTTGGGGTTTGGAGTTTTGGGGTTTAGGGAATGGTTTCCACGCCTTTATAAGGAATGTTTCATGTCCTTCCACTTAATTTGGGATATTATAGTAAAGAAAAAAAAAAAAAAAGGTGTTGGGATGACCAAATTGGTCTGAGGCGCTAGATTAAAGTTATGGTTCGGGTTTAAATCTCACTCTAAACAATCTTTGATGGGGTATGGTCGACAATATCTATCTTTTGACTCAATAATCAATAATTCATTTTTATCCACTTTTATCTTTATTGCGTTAATTATACGCACATCTACTTCATTTAAAATATATATTATTTTCAAAGAATCGAGATATTCTCTTCAACTTCGCAAATAAATAAAAAATTGTAATTTAAAAAAAAAAAAGGGCTTTTATTTTCGGCTACAAAACCCAATGAAAAAGAATAAAGATGTGGAGAGTAATACTCAGATTACATAAAACCCACATCTTTTTTATTAATAACAAAAATAATAATTAATTATAAATTTTCCATATTGCCTAATTTTATCCACAGTTTTGACCCAAAAAAAAAAAAAGAGTTGGGAGTTGGGAGGGGATTTTGGGAAATTGTAAGGGCATATTTGTAAACGTGAAAAGTAGCAAAAGCAAAGTAAGGCAGAAGTAGAAGCTTAAGAAGAAGGGGAAAGAAAGAAAGGAACCCCAGGTGAACCAACACACACACCTTGGGATCCATTTGCTGGGCCCCACCCTGCTCCTCCACGTCACCTAATTCGTCTCTATCCTCATTAATTCCAATAATATTTTATTAAAATCTTAATTTAATTACAAAGGGAGAGACAGGGAGCATACGACAATCTCAAATTCTGTCAGAAAAGTGCTCCCAAAAATTCAAAAAACCCTGTCAGCTCCTCACGTGCCTCCCTTCTCCCTTTCCCTTTATTTTCTATTTTCTATTTTCTATTTTCTTTTTACATTTTTTGTGTGAGACAAACCAACAAAATTAAAAACAAAGGAAGTGCACGCCGGCACGCTATGTATCACGTGCCTCCACGTGACTTCTTTTTTTTTTTTTTTTTTTTTCTGG
>NW_019268520.1:5917742-5948339 GCF_002738365.1 Cucurbita moschata
TTTTTTTTTTTTTTTTTTTTTTTCTGGTCTCTCCACGCGCCCCCTCCCCCTAAAACTATTACACTCGAGTTTCTCTTCGGTGTATCCACTCCCATTGTAACACTAACTTACGCTGGCTGCTTCTTATTGGACCACGTGGGGTCATTTTCCTTCATATTTGGGCCCAAATTAAATTGGGCTTTCACCCAATTTGGCTAGCCCAAGTGTGCAAGCCCGGAGATAATGGGCCGACTCCAAAACTACTGCCCCTTAAAAAGGTATTGCCTTCCAATTACTGACTCATTTATATTATTTTATTGTCTTTTAATTTCGAATAATATTTTCTTTTTTTCATATGAATTATAATTTATTAAAATATGGTATATATATATATAACCTTAATAAAAGAAGAAGAAGAAGAAGAATTGAAATTCAAATGGAGGGCATAATTGTCAAACTAACACGGGAAGAAGGGTATAATTGGAAAAAATTGTTCGATTCAAAGGACAGCAGGCAGCTGCGGCAGTTAGTGTTCTAAAAAGCCGAACCAAATAATGGGCCCTATGGCCCACTTGGGCCCATCAGTTTGACTTGCAAGGGCCCATCCAAGAGGGCATTTTTATTTTTAATATACATAAGGCTGCGTTTGGTTGCGCAGTTGAACGGTATACGGACAAAATTAATGGGTGAGGGTCCTAATCCCAAACAAACCCGACAGTTGAACTAAAACGCTTCTATATTTATTTAATTATTTATTTAAATTGATTCTCTGTTTTTGTTTTTGTTGTATAGTTGTTAATTTATTTTCAATAATTTTTTGAAATTGTGTATGGTACATAGCCATCAGTGGCAGTGGTTGGCAATTGGGTCTTTTCACCTAATGCTTTTCTATTATTATTTATGCCATTTAATTTTACACCTAAATTTTTATTTCTAAATTCTAAATATAAAAACCAAAATTTGTTTTTTTTTTTTAAATAAAGTAAGAAAATAGAGCTTGAGCCCGTTTTAAAAAATTCAATTAAAAAAATATTTAAAATGTAGTGGTAGTGGATAAAGGTGAAGGGAGAGGGTGCGTTGTAGTTTATAAGTTCTTTGGTATACCCAGAGCTGAAAAGATTGAAAGACAGCGCAAACCCCATAATTTCTAAAGCAAAAGCAAAAGAACAGAGAGGAAAAGGAACGAAACCCAGAAAGAAAGGAAGAAGAAGAAGAAAAGGGTTTTGTAGGTAAGGGAATGCAAATTGAATAGAGTGAGGAACAGAGGAAGAGCAGCCATAAATGGTGCAGAACAGCACAGGAAGCTTGAGCTTCAGCAGCCATTTGTGTAAGGAAGATGAAGAGATTTCGAGGTCGGCTCTGTCCACTTTCAGAGCCAAAGAAGAGGAGATCGAGCGGAAGAAGATGGAGGTCAGAGAAAAGGTTCAAGCCCAGTTAGGCCGTGTTGAAGAAGAAACCAAACGTCTCGCTTGCATCCGTCAGGTAAAATTTCGGGGTTTTTCCTCCAAAATTTTCATGGGTTCTTCTTAGATTTTGGTTTATGAGACACCCTTTTAACTTTTGTGCTGTGTTTTACATGAATTTGGTGGGTTGGGTTTGGGGGGGAAATGGGACATAAAATTATAGAACATCTCTTGAAACTGAGTATAATTTTGGGTAAATCTTCGTCCAAAATCTCTGTGGACAAGGGATTTTTAACCCATTTTGCCTGATTTAGTTCTATTATCTACGGCGTTTGGGATTAAATTAATATGTTGTGAAGGGATTAGAAGCGGCTCAAATCATTGTAAATGTCCATGATTTCCAACGGTAGGTGCTAACCACATAATCAACAATGCTTTGGTGTCGGTGGGTCGTATGAGTCATTCCATTCTAAGATTAGCTTAACTGGACAAGTAATTATAGAACAAGAGTATGCATGTGTAACAGATCAAACCCACCACGAGTAGATATTGTCCCTTTGGGCTTTCCCTTCCAAGCTTCCCTCAAGGTTTTAAAATGCGTCTACTATAGAGAGGGTCTAGCCTTACTCCCACCCGTGCCGTGCCTTGCACCGTCCGATAGCTAGCTCTAAAACCAATTGTAACAGTCCAAGCCCACTGCTACATTGGGTTTTCCGTTCTTGACTTTCCCTCAAATTTTTAAAACACATCTATTAGGGAGAGTTCACACATGTCGCCGTAGGTAAGAAACAAAAATATGGCAATGTCTTGGTTTGGAGTTTGGAATTGGTTTTTTGGTGCTCTTGTTGTTTAGTTTCATGAAACAAAGTGTTGCAAACACCAGGAGCTCGAGGCGCTGACCGATCCAATGAGGAAGGAAGTGGCACAGTTTCGTAAGAAGGTCGACGCCGTAAACAAGGAATTGAAGCCTCTGGGACATATCTGTCAAAAGAAGGTAAGATATGGGGGAAGGAATAGCGCATTGCTTAGCATATAAGATGATATTGCATTCTGTGAATCTCAATTATTGAGCTGATGTTTGCATCCTTTGTCATAGGAAAAGGAGTACAGGGAAGCCCTCGAAGCCTTCAACGAAAAGAACAAGGAAAAAGTTCAGCTAATCAACAAACTAATGGAGGTAAATTCCCCTGAATTCCTTTAGTTTTCCACGATTTCGACGCATCAGTTCAGCCACTGTTCGAGGCGACTCGAATGGCCTCCATTAGTTAAAAACTGTGTTTCTTTTCGTGTATTCTCATCTGAGTTTCGGTTGATGGATTGATTTGGTTTTTTGACGAGCAGCTGGTGAGCGAAAGCGAGAGGTTGAGGCTGAAGAAGCTGGAGGAGCTGAGTAAGAACATCGATACGATTCGATAACCGTATCGTTTGAATGATCAGAACGACGGTTGACAAAGTGATAACCCTGTGTTTATTAGGTTTTGGCGTGTGATGTATTTAATCTAAAGAAGAAAAAGGAGCTGTGTTTGTGTATTAGTTGAAATGTTTGGCGTTCCCTTTGTTTGTGTGTAATTTTCATAATTTGTCTTTCTTTATTTATTTTTCCTCTTCAGGAGTTAACTCAAAAAACATTTTAACTCATTTTAGGAAAGGAAATGACTTATCTATCCTTTTGTTTTTGTCTTTGTTTTTTTGTCTTTTGTCTTTTGTTTTTTTTTTTCTCTCTCCTCTAATGGGGAATCTAGATCCATCTAACGGCTATTTCAAGTTGCTTCGTTTAATAATTAATAACAAATTGCATAATTTAATGTTTATATTTTTAAACATTAAATTATCCGAAAGTTGAGAGAGATTGTCGTACATGGTTGGGCCCATAGTTGAACCCATTAGTCTTTTTGGCCCATATCAGTTGACCCGGCCCGTATCCAAACTAACTGGACCATATAAGACCTATACGCTACATAATTTTTTTTTTATTAAAGAAAAATTAATTCTCAAATAAATAAATATGTAATTAGAAAAAAAAAAATTAATCACTTATTTTAAATCAATTAAAACTATTGAAGCAATTTTGTCTTAAGAAAAATATGATGTCAATTAAATAATTATTATTTATGAAATTCAAGTAATTATTTTGGATACATCATTAATTTGTCATGATGTGAATTATTCAATCAAATAATATTTTTAATTATTAAATCAAATATTTATAGAAAAATTAGCATAAATTTCTAGAACTACTTTAATTTATTTTAAACTATATGAAATATAATACAAAAGACAAAGTTACAAGGTGTGTGTGTGGGGACCAAGTGAATATTGGATTCGAACTATTATTATATTTTAATAAATTAAAAAAGCAATATTATTAGTAGATAAAATATAGTGTTAACGACGTTGATGCGACGTCGTATGAGGGCATTTGACTTTTGACTACAGTTGCGGGGTCCACGACATGCTCAGACAGACTTCAGACCGTGGCTCAGAGTCGGGTGCTATTCGATTGAAGTTGCACACGTGGGAGAACGTCCTCTGTTGGCCCAATTTTTATGCTTACGTGGACAAATGCACCAAATCCTTGGTGGACTCATAAACTCACTCACTTTTTATTTTATTATTTTATTTTGTCGTTCGAGGAAAAATGAAATTTTGTTAAGGGTCCCATTTAGATTTTGCTTTTTCGTTACTTATTTTTTAAATTACATTACACAATAAATATTTGTGGGCTCGCCTCAACGGTCTTTTCACTCTCCCACCACTTCAATAGCAAATAATATATACCCTATTTAATTTTTAAAATATAAATAATGGGTTCTCAGTCCTCCGGGATGAAGCCAAAAAAGTTTTGAGAATGCAAGATAAGGTCGAGATGAACAGTTTATCATCACGATAGGTGTCAAGTGGAAGTGCAGTGATGTATGCAGTTGAGGCATCCTAACAGACCGGCAAACTTGAACCTTGTTTCTACATGACCCGATCAATTCAATTAGGCACTCGCCATCTATTTTCATTGTTCAATTCTTTGACAACACGAAAAAATCATTGTTCAACTCTTTGACAACATGAAAAAACCAAAAATAGCTCTGCCCTCCCTTTCTATCTATCGAAGAAATGTGTATTGAGGTTACTTTCCAATCAATATAGGATCTCTTCGATGTCTAATTCTAATACTATTTGTAATAACCCAATCTCGATGTCTAATTCGACATGGAATCTCCCGTTTTTATGTTTAATATGAGTAGTAAGTGAAAATGGAGATCCAAAATGGAAAAAGAAGGGAAATGGTGGGATGGTGGGGGGAAGGGGTGTTTTTTCAGAACCAATCAGTCTCTTTTTCCAAAAGGACAGTTTTGTCCACAATAAAAAAAAAATAAAAAAGAAAAAAGTAAATTGAGGGAAGTTTAAATTAAAGGTGTGAGTAGTGGGATTGGATATGGACTGGACAGCCGGGTAGACTGACCACATCACGCTCCCCTCCTTCCTTTCATTGATTAAACCGTATCGTAATGGGTCCATATACGTGTACATGGACTTTCAGCCGAGAATGTATACGTACTCTTGGACCTAGCCTTCAACTAAGTAAAAGTATATAATATCATAGCATACACGTCTGTACTGGTTAGAAGTATTTCGACCCATGAAACACACAAACATAACAGTATTTGATGTCATTCTCTCGGCATGCCAATCTCTGTCTCACAGTTTGTTTTGGTCTGTTGTATTTCTGTCAACTTCCGGATTCATCTTTCATAGCTTCCAAACCAACTTTATTTGTTCAACTTGGGGTTACTGAAATCCAAGCCCTCAACAAAAGACATGTCTTCGAATCCCCCATTTTAGCTTTCGTCTTCTCTCTGAATGTTCACTTCCCTTTTGCAGGCTCAAAAGAGATATCCATGGCTCAAAAGCACTTACACGAGCTTCTGAAAGAGGATCAACACCCCTTTCTCCTCGCCAATTTCATCGCCGACAGACGTTCTCTTCTCAAACGCCCTTCCCCCAAATCTCTTTTCCAGCTCAACCGCTCAAAACCCATTTCCGATTCCTCTGATTTTTGCCGGAGTGCTTGTTTTTTCTCTTTCACTCACTCCCCTGATCTCACAACCTCTTCGCCGCTCTTTGAATTTCACTCTCCGGTCAAAACTCCTTGTCGAAACCACAATGGCATTTTCCTTCATGTTCCGGCTACGACGGCCGGCCTTCTTTTGGAAGCTGCTTTGAGAATTCAGAAACAGTCAACGGCCGCGAAATCCAAGTCCCTTGGCAAATCAAATGCCTTAGGGTTTTTGGGTTCTTTTCTTAAGCGTTTGACTCATCGTGGCCGTATTCGGAAGCGAGAGATCTGCAGCGACGGCCGGAAAAACGGTTACCGTGGCAGCCCGCCGTTGCCGACGAACGAGAACGAGAACGACTCTGTTTCTCGGCAGAGTAATTTATGCAATAGCCCTTTTCGATTTGTGCTTCAATCGAGCCCCTCCCCTGGTCACCGGACGCCGGAGTTCTCTTCGCCGACGTCTTCTCCGGCTCGCCGGAACCATCAGGTCTTACTTATTTCATTACTGTTTTCGTTTCATCTTTCAATGTCATGGCATAAAAATTGCATTTTTATGAACCGGGGTTCACCAGCAAACGACCAACTGTCGGCAGTGTTATGTGAATTCTCTGAAATTACCGCCGGAATGTTGCAGTCTCCGGCGTTAAAACACGTCAACCCCATAAAAAGCACTGAATTTTGACGAACAAACTGATAATTCGTTCATTTTCAATTCCATACACACTTTGGTTTACTAAAACCAACTAAATTAAAGACCCTTTTCACAAGCATTTTTGTTTCTCAGTTTGTGAATCTTTCTTTGCCCTGTTTTTACCCAAATTACAGGTCAAAGATGCAGAAAGCTTGAAGAAATTGGCAGTTGAGGATGAGGAGGAAGAGAAAGAACAGAGCAGTCCCGTGTCCGTTTTGGATCCTCCGTTCGAGGAGTACGATGAAGGACATTATGAGGATGATTACAATTTGGATCGCAGCTACGCCATTGTACAAAGTATGTAAGCATGATTCAACCAAACTGCTAATCTGGATGTAAATTTGGGCCTGTTTTTTATCTGCTCAATATTTATCCTGTTTTATTCAGAGGCGAAGCATCAGTTACTGAAAAAACTTCGAAGATTTGAGAGACTGGCAGAACTTGACGTAGTAGAACTCGAGACGTTTCTACTAAAGGACGAGGACGAAGACGAAGACGAACTCGATGATGACGCTGACATTGCTCATCTCGACGACGACGAAAGCCATGACATCATAGAACACAACAATGGGAGCTCAAGGTTCCAAATTCCTCCGAAGCGACTCATCTACAATCTCGTTACAAAGGAGGAGAGAGACGTGGTCGTGATCGAGAAGAGAGTGTTGGTGAGATCGGAGTTGTGGAAAGGGGTGGACACGAACGCTATCGACATGATAACGAGGCAAGATTTGAAGGGAGAGGTTGATGGGTGGAGCAGAAATGGGGAGCAGAGAGGAGAAATAGCCATAGACGTAGAGCTTGCTATCTTCAGCTTGCTGGTGGAGGAAATGCAAACTGAGCTACATTGCTTAGCTCATTAACACTGCAATTGAGTGAGTGAGTAAATTAGTTTTAGGAATATAAAATCTGACTTTAAGAGCATAGGTTTAACATTTGTTTAGTAGAAAGATTAGGACGAAAGGGAGAACACTATGATTCGTAAATTCGTTATCCCTCCATATATTATTATGGTGAATTTGACTCGTGGATCACTAAGTCTTGAGTTGTAATAGCCCAACCCCATATCGCTAGAAGATATTGTTCTCTTTAAGATTTCCCTCTACGTTTTAAAACGTGTATGATAGGGAGAAGTTTCCACACCATTATAAATAATGCTTTATTCCTCTTTTCAACCACCCCTTTGAGTCTAACATTCTTGCTGGCACTCATTCTTCTCTCCGATCGAGAGGGTGGACACTAGACGATGTGTCAGGGAGGATGTTGGACCTCGAAGGGGTGAATTATGAGATCCCACATCCATCTCACCATCGGTCCAACAGACTCCACAGTTTGGGCCAATCTCTCTAAAGCGAGTCATTAGCTGGGCGACACTATATATATATATATATATATTTATTTATTTATTTATTTTGTATGAGATGTGGTCAAGTTCACACATAATTCATTGAAGAAATAATGATAAATTTGATATATTTATGAATTTTGAAATAAATATTTGCGTATGAGAAATGTAAAAGGTATTCTCCGAAAGACCGAGATGCCCCCGTTAGCATCCCCATTTGGGCCGCCGGTTCACGTCGGATACCGCTCTACCAAACTTTTTTACCCCCACCCCTAAATTTTATTGACTCTAATAATCAATATAAAAAATCATAAATTTAACATTTTCATTAATATTTTGTGTCCCTAATCCTAGATCTTTCAGAATTATGATTTTGGCCCTACATTTTTCATTTTATCAATTTACATATTTTTTAATATATCTTTATTTTAAATTATTGGAAACGTATATATTTTGGTCTTCAAACGTATATATTTTGGTCTTCAATGTGTACTCACCTTTTTAACTACATCCCATGTGTTTTAAAAGCTTCAATTTTATATTTAAAAATTGCATTCAATCCTAACAACTTTGAAGTTCAATAACTCGATCGAAAAAAATTATATTAAATTATACAAATATTAATATATATATATATATATATCTTTGTAAAATTTGGTTCATTATCAAATTTGATCCGTAAATAATTTTAATATATTTTGAGATGAAATAAATGATAAGAATGATAATTTAAATTTTCTAATTTTATACCACATCATTTTCATCTTTTATTTTAACAAAAAAAAATTAAAATTTAAGAATAAAAGAGAAATTGTTTAAATTTGAAGGAATGATTGAAAACACGACACAACCTTTTATTGGAAGGATTGCGGAAAAAAGGGGAGTAGAATATGGAAGTTAATTTCAGCACGTGACTTTTCTGGCTGCACGTGGAATATAAAAATGTGGCCCAACAATTTGACCACGTGTTTAACATTACATTTTTTTTTTCCTTGGAAAATAAAATTAATAAAAGATTCTCTAAATAGTTACGAATATAATATACAGCTCCGTGGAGTATCATTAGGGCATCCCACATTTATTCTCTATCTAATGCCTTCTTCATCCTCCAGCTCAACCAATGAACACCTTCCGCCGTCGCAGAAGACGGCCTCCACGAAGCGGAAGGCCGGCCGGAAAAAGTTTCAGGAGACCCGCCACCCGATTTACAAAGGCGTCCGCCAGAGAAATGGAAAATGGGTCAGCGAGCTCCGGTGGCCCAACAAAAATTCCACCTTTTGGGTCGGAACTTTTTGCACCCCGGAAATGGCGGCGGTGGCGTACGACGTAGTTGCCTTGACCATTAAAGGTGAGTCTGCACCACTCAATTTTCCAAATTGGACTCATTTATTTCCCAGAGTTAAGTCGTCGTCATCATCCATAAACGATATTCGAACGATGGCAGTGGAGGCGGCGGAGGCATTTACATCGAGCAATAGATTATCGTCTTTGTCGTCGTCATCGTTATGTTCTTCTTTGACGTCGGAGGAGAAGGTGATACCGGCAGTTTTAACGGATAGGTTGGTTTTGGATGAGGAGGAGGTGTTTAACATGCCAGCGATAATCGCCGGTATGGCGGAAGGATTGATTCTAACACCACCAGGAATGAAGAGAGGTTTTAACTGGGAGGAATACGAAGATACGGTGGAGTTGTCGTTATGGAACGACGACGGAGAGAAAAATTAGAAAATCTTATTTATGCAGATGAATAAAATGGATAAATTTCTCTTTCGAAAAAAAAAAACAAATAATCTCCCTTTTACGAACATGAATTCTAAATGTTTGTATTATTTTTTGTTCGTAGATCGATCGAATTAGATGAATTTAGCCAAGGTTAGGAATTATGGTAAAAAAAAAAAATTTAATTTAATTTATTATATTATTAATTAGATAATATGGTATATTATAATCATGAAAATTTTCTAATGTAAACTATGTTCATAAATGGAAATTACACAAAAATATTTACGTGGTAATTTTATTATATAAAAATATATTATCGATTTGAACAACCTTCTAAAAACAAACTTGTAATATAATTAATTTTAGGGTCACTTTCTAAACTAAACCTAAAAAAAACACCCTCACTTTTTTTATATAATAAAAATCGCCGACCAAATTTGCCTACAACTCATTTAAATCCGTCGCTAGCAGATATTATTCGCTATAGGTTGTTATGTATCATCGTTAGACTCATGAATTTAAAACGTATTTATTAGAGAGAGATTTTCACACTCTTATAAGAATCCAATCGATGTGGGATCTCACAATCCCCTTTGGGAGCCAGCGTCGTAACTGGCACATCGCTTGGTGTCCAGCTCTAATATCATTTGCAACAATGCAAACCCTACGTCAATGATTAAACATTACAATTCTATGAGACGTGGAATGTAATTTTATTATTATTGTTATTATATGCTAACATTAGCTATGATACTTTAGTGGATTTGCTCAAATTTGAATTTTGGACTTTAAATCCTTTTTAAGTTTTTGGTAACCCACCCAACAATATCTATGTTGGTGTGGTCGGTGTTTATCGACGCCTACCTTCATATACCCCACTCTCTTTAATAACGACACGTCGGTTTGTTTTTCTCCAACGCCAATAAATCAAGTCACACTCAACGATATGTCGGGTTCCGGTGATTATAAACATGTGCCTGCCTTTTCTTTTGTTCAAGCCATAGTGCCATCATTGGTCCCCATAGAGGAAAAAAGAAGACAAATCATTGTTTATCTTTTTTATGAGCTCCATTTTTCACATGCCCTTAATTTTTATTTATATTTCAATTTAGATTAGATTAGACCGTTGGGTTGCCTTCTTTTCTTTATCTTTTTCTTTTCTTTTTAGCGCAACAAAATTTACGAAAAACTTGAATAAACGTTGCACGTCTAAAGTTTTCACTAATATCATGAAATACTTGAATAAAATGATAATCCATGTTTTTATTTTTAAAGTCGATATCTTATCTCTGATGTGATGTCTATTAGGCTCCGACTTTTTAGACAAACTTATCATCTAATTAAATTTGACCAGTCAAATGGATCATTATATGATACAATTTTTTTTTTTTTCAAATCTAATCAAAACAAGCATTTCTAGGATTTAATGATTTATAAAGGTGGACTTGAAACGCATATTTAGGTATATATCAGTCTCTAAGTTAATAAATTTAAAAATAATGACGTGTCGGTTTATGATTGGGTGAGTTTGTATGGAAAAAGTCTAAAATTGTGTATATAAATATTGCGCTCCTAAAGCTATAGTGAGGTGGGGCCATCACCAACAAAAATATATTAAAGACCAAGAAGGTGCCCCATAGGCTCCGACATAAAAGCGAATTGGGCCGACCAGCCCAAGTGCTGGGCAGCCTTGGGCTTGGACGAACCCTGGATAGTCCACTAACATTATAATTTAACCCAAAACTTGGGCTTGGGCCCATTTAGGCCGGAGTTGGATAACCCATAGTCATTAGTCTTGGGCCAGCCCAATCACTTTATGAAGTTTGTTTAGATATTTTATTTTATTTTATTTTAATTTTAATTGTAAATAAATTTGACGCATGTGTTTAAAATGATCTGTTTGGTGGGAGGAGGTAGATCTGTAAATTTTGGTATTTATTTAAGGCGGAAATATATAAGATAGGAAATGTAAGCATGATGGTGGAATAAGCTTTATTTGGTGGTTAAATCATCTTGTATCTCGCAATTATTACCCTAATTGACTTTCTCCATCCACAAATAAATTCCTCATTCCACTTCTATTTTTTCTTCACTATTGTTATTTTATCATCATGGTAAAAAGGTAATATTTTGAAATTTAGTAACTAATTCAAAATTAAACTCAATATATATATATATATCATAAAAAGTGACATATTTTTAATAGGATGTGATGTGAAATAGACAAAAAGAAAAAGAAAGTTGAAGAAATGACGTGGAGATACTTTGAGGGAAAATAATAATAATAATAATCAACTTTCTATATTACTTCTGTCTTGGAAATTTTAATAATTTTGAAGTCAAACTTAGCTTATATACGTTGTATATATATATTATAATAATAATAATAAATAAAGAAATAAATAAATAAAAGTAAGTTTGCGACGCATGAGAAAGGAAGGTGAGGGGTCGGTGTTACGTTTCTTCTGCAGACATTCCATGGCTCACTCACGACTTCTTAGCTCCACAGAATGAGTATGACATCTCAACCATTTCTTTTCTTTTTTATTTTTCTTTCCATCTAGACACCGCATTTTCCCGCAACATGTCACGTTACTTGTTCATTTCCGTATATTTTATTTTCACTCACATATATTTTTTAAAAAAATTTGTCACTTAACTATAGATTTTCGATGATTGATCCAGCGCAAAATAAGATGTATATTTGTTGGTACAGATAGTAACTTTCAATTACTTTAACCTTTTTTTAATTATCATATTCTCACGATTATTTTCATCTCGATGGGATCTCGATTCAATTCATGTATCCCTCGTTCACTGCCATGTCATAAAAATTATTATTATTTTTTTTTAGAAACATACCATTTTTTCTAATAATTTAGCTATTATTATTAAATATATATATATATAAAAAAGTTGTTAGCACACAAACTTCATTTTTAGAAATAGAAATTAAGAAGTAAAATGTTGGTTAAAGAAGCTTACTTTCACACCAATGAATGAGCTTCTATACTAACTTCCCATTTTGTCTCATTTTTATCACACAAATGTCTTCTATATCATTTTAGTTTATCTTCGATTAAATTTATATTCCTTTTAAAAATGTGACTAAAACAAATTTTAAAAAAATCAAAATGAAAATGATTAGCGTAAATCGATGTGATGTTTGACACACCCATTTGGATGCTTAAATCATAAAATGAAATTATGAAGCGAGCTCCAAGATCTTTCTAGGCTAGGGGCATGCTTGAGACACACCTACAAGGAATTTGAGCTATTTTGGTCCCACCCTCCTCGACCTTGATTAAAGTGGCCACGTGGGCTCTCGGTCCATGGCATTGCCCTCCCAAGATCCAAATTGGGTCTTAAATAAGATTGATTGGGTCATAGTGCCAGTCGAGTACGTATCCCTCTGAGTCGTATCCACTCCCCCTTTTTATATCTTATTCTCCTTTAGTCTTCTTCCAACCTTTATTATGTTAAATTAAGTCTAATTTACGTATAAATAGTCATTAATTTGATTATATCATACGAGTCAAACTAAAATTAAATTCAAACCTAAAATATAAATATTATTAAAAAGATAAATTAGCAACCACACAAATGCTTAGAAATTAAATTCCCTGTTGAATTAGAGCTCTCATTATCCAACTGACTTAACCTCCCAACTTGCTTCAGTGTGTGCTTTTGCTTTTTTCAATGGCTCTCCCATGGCGGCTGAAGAAGAACAAGAAGTATAATTAAAGAAACTAATATGAAGGGTACCATATAACAGCACCTCCCTTTATATATATATATATGGGCATATAAAGTTTATAAATTTATACATAATATGTGTGTGTGTATATATATATATATATGATTTTATGTTATATAGTTGTAAGTATATTATTAATGTTGCTTAGGGAAAGTTCCAAAGGTTTTGATCACCGCCGTCGTCGCGGTCGTCATTGCCGTGGACATTGAAACGGGGAGGGCTAAGAAGCATTCCTTCGGCCATGTTCATTAGAACATTAGGCATATCGAAGATTAAATCTTCATCAACGAACTGATTTCCCAATTCATTTTCATTGTATCTTGTTCCGTACGAAGAGTTAGTTCCAGAGAAGTTACTACGGGCGCGACCGTTATTATTGCGTGCCTCCATAGCGGCGGCGGCTGCGCCAAGTGCAGCGGCGGCGGATGCGGCGGCAGCTTGAATATCAGAAGCAGAGCGAGAGGCAGGGACAGGGAGAGAAGCAGCGGAATTGGGGAAATTGAGCTCGGCGTCCTGGCCTTTGAGGGCGAGGGCTGCGACGTCGTATGCGACGGCGGCCATTTCAGCAGTTGGGAAGGTTCCTAACCAAATTCGGTTGGGTTTCCTTGGCTCGCGAATTTCGGAGACCCATTTGCCGGTGGTGCGCTGGCGAATGCCTTTGTAGATGGGGTGGCGGGCGGAGGAAGACATGAAGGGAAGTGGGAAGTGTGGTTAGGAGGAGGAGGAGGAGGGAGGCGGCGGTGGGGTTGAAGAGGATGGTGGAGGGAAGCCATTTATGGGGGCGGGGAAATGGAGGGAGGAGGAGGAGGAGAGTGCAGACCAGTTGGAGATGAACGGAGGTCTGATGAGCGTTTGGGTGGAAGGCACAGGCGGAGACAGCTTGGTGATTTGTTTTTTGAAACTTTTATAACGTCAAAATTTAAAGAAACTATGGATATGGAATTTTAGTTCACAGATTTGGGGTCTTAATCTCAATTACGTGGACAAACCCAATTGGTCCAAACATTGTGGGAAATTACATTCATTTACACCATCAAAAACCCTAATCATAAACACACACCTAAAAAAAAAACCCTAATTTTTAATTACATACACAGAAAACCCTAAATTTTCTTCCTAGAGGATCGTTTTCTTCATATTCTTACAGGGATGAATACTCCGTTTTTGGAAGGGGTATATGAATAAACCAAGACCACAACTGAATGAGAGTGATCCTAAAAATAGGAGGTAGGAACTCTGTAATTTTTGCTTGGAACAATCCATGTTGAGTGATTTACTGAGCATTTTCTTAGGAGACATGTAAGTGAGAACAAAACATGCTAGAAGAACTTGTGTTAGTCTGTGGGTATAGTCTTCACTTTTAAAAAGCAAAGAGTAGATAACATGACCATGTCCTACATACTCCAGATTCGAATCTTGGACATGATTTGTTTGTATATAAAAAAAACATAGGATAATGCAAGATAGAATTAGAGATGATAATAAAAATATGATGCTTTAATAGGTTTAATAACTTAGTGGCATGATTAATAATGTATTAGTCTAATTGAGGAAAGTGATTGATATTAAACCAACCAGATGAAGAGATTAAACATTAAATCAAGACCAAATTTATAGTGTAATCTACATCACAACTATAGGCTTAAGTATATTAAATATTTGGCATTATGAAACCATCCTTAATTAATTAAAAATTAAACATGTAATTAGCGACAAACCTATTAATTTATAAATCCTTTAAGGGATTAGCTTGCACGTGAAGGAAAAGAAACAGTAGATTAGTGAGAGACTAATCACCTAATTAAAATAGTGGTTTCTAACTTCACCATCATTATGTTTTATAGAAGTTGAAAAATGGGATTTCTTCACAAATTAATATTATATGTTACATGTAACTCCATCAATAAAATTACTTTTAATTTTATTCTCTAATGTTTCATGTTCTTTCAATTTTAGTAGTTACACTTTTTTTTTTTAATCTATTATATTGGGGTTGATTAGCTTTTGGGGTTTTGCCTCATAAATGAAAATGGTGCATGAATTTTCGCCATAAGGTTCATATGATTTGATAATTCGACTAATTTAGACTATTCAATTCAAGGGTCGGGTTAGATTTTTTTTTTTTTATGCGGGCTCGACATTTTTTTTATCAGGTCAACCCAATCAACTCAAAAATTGGGTTACAGAAATTTTAATGTTCTTATCCTATGTTAATGATGTTTTATTATTTGTAAATGTTTAATATTTAAATTTTATAAAATTTAGATACTAGTGTAACATGTATGGTGGATATATAGAATTTTTTTAAAAAGGAACAACCTGACAACCAAATCCAAAGTTGGGTTGGATTGTGAACTCTATTCAAGTTATTCAGGTCATTGACCTAACTAACTTAAAATTTTAGGTTGGTCTGAAAGATTTTTCCAACTCAATATCTCTAGTTTAGCCTAATTTTAAGTAATTTTCTAAAATAATAATATTAGTTCTTAATTGTCCTGAGCTCATTTCCGCTCTAATCTCAAATAAAAAAATTTCACCCATTAGAGACAGTCTCGAAGAAACTGATTCTATCATTGATTTGCCCTAGACTAGTCTTAATCAATAAAGTTGAAAAGACGTAGAAGCGCGTGGAATTCTTTTCTTCTTCATGAGACGCGTTTGTTTGGAGTTGTTTCAAATTGTTACGATGTTGGATTCATGAACTCCCTTTTCATTTCTTTGTCATGTTGGGACATCAAAGACATTTTTTTACTACTTTTTATTTTCTTTGAAGTTTTTGATTGTTTGAGATGTGTTCGTTTGAACTAATTCTCCCCAAGAAAGGGGACGGAATTTTCCTTTCGACAATCAACATATTATCTTTCTCCTTTTTATTTTAATTCTTTGAAATCGGTAATGAGATTTACATTTATAAGATTAAAAATAAATATAATATTGTGAGAACGTGATCAGTCTCCCACACATCAAATTTAATGAGTCGATATTTGTTTATCGTGCATAACAATAACGTTGACTATATTAATCGATCGGTTCGCTACATTGTGGAACGTGGTAGATTTGCGTAAAGAAACAAACTTAATAATGGGTTTAACCACTACAATCCATATTTATTAAATAAAAATTTATTATTTTTATTTTTGAATATTTCAACCATTTTCAAGGTAATAAATCTTGGTATTAATTTTCAGGGCCTTGGAATGGCCCATTTCATGGAAATTGGGCTTGGGCTTGGGCTTTTTTTTTTATTTAAATTTTTTGTTTTGTCCTTTTCCTAATTTTGCTCTTTTGTTTGAAATTAAATATGGAAATCCCAAACTCAACCTTTCCATATTGGCATTGCTTTGCCTCACCATATTTGTTCTCTCTTAACCAGTAACATTAATTATCAAATTCTCGCTAACAAAAATCTATCAAATTTCGAGACTTTATCGTTGTTGGTACTTGATGTGTTTCACACAATTCAACAAAAGATTAGTATAATTTTTGGACTATATGAATTTTATTTTTTTCCATACTTTTAAATATACTTTCGGTTTCTTTCCTATCGAGAATTTGGATTTTCTCCACGTAGCCGTAATAGGTCTAGCTAGATTTTGAAACTAGACCCACTTGCGTTTTGATAAGATAAAAGAAATCAGACAAAAATTCACACAATTAGGGATAAAGCTTACAGCTTTACCAAAAGAATAACGCGCTACATTATAACTTTTTATATGTCAAATCTTTCAATTTTTAACCTAAAAGTGAAGAGACTAAAACGAGAATATTTTAAAATGTATAGAGATGTTTTGAAAGGGAGACCAATTTTAGTGGTCGATGAGATTTGATGATTGAAAACAAAGACACTTTAGGCATTAAAAAGATGGTGGTTTAGCTTTCTTGTAGTTGGTGATTATGGAGTCATAACAGCTAAAGCCCACCACTATACTAGCTGATATTATCCGCTTTGACTCATTATGTATCGACGTCAGCCTCACAATTTTATAATACATATATTAAGGAGAGGTACTTCGTTATCGTTTTCAACTAACTCACTGTAATTCATGATTATGAGGTGGTTTATATATGATTATTATTATTATTATTCCCTTAAAATCATTCTCTTCCCTTTTTCTTTGCTTTTGCCACCAAGCAATCGAACCCCATTTTGACTCTTTACTCGTTTCTTCTCGAATAAATAAATAAATAAATAAATAATATATATTGGTTCTCACTATTGGTAATAGAGTAGTATATAATAATAATAATAAAATAGCAATCAGTGTGGGTCCCACTCCTTTTCTGGGATCCGATTGTACAAAAAGGTGATTTTTCATTTTATAATTAAAAAAAGAATGTAGAAGATAATGATATTTAGAAAAAAAAATGAAAAAATAGGCAATGTTTAGTGGGTGATTGCCAGCTAAAAGGAGTGGGGGGCCCAATTGCAAAGAAAGGGGGAGAAACGTAAATAAGGAGAAGTTGAGGGGGGTGAGAAGAAAAGAAGAAAAAAAAAGGGGCAGAAGGGGCAGAAGGGGCAGCACCTGAACAGCGGAGTATAAGGGCCACTCGTGCATGCTTTTTGTTGTTATTATTATAAATAGGGAACTGTAGCGAATGCATGGATGGAACGTTCTGCTCTTCCAAAACCAAACTTAACACTTCTCTCTCTCTCTCTCTCTCTTCCCCTATTTCCCTCTGACTCTCTCTCCCACACGCTCTCAGATTCTTCTGCACTCTTACATCCCCCCTCTATCTATCTATCTCTTCCACTTTTTCTTTTCTTTTCATTGCTTTCACCCCCCACCCATTTACGCTTTTTCGAATCATCGAGTTTCTCTACTCCGTGTTCGATCTTACACGATATGTCCCAATTTTGCAAGTTTTCAAGGGATGTATAGATCCTCATTCAGATTTTGGAAAAGCGTGGTGAATTGGACTAGGATATAGTAACAGATACTGTCTATCTTGGCTCGTTACGTATTGCCGTCAACCTCATGGTTTTAAAACATATCTACTATGAAGAGGGTCTAGCTCTATTCCGACAATGCCTCGCACCGTTCCGTAACTCGCTTGTGAATGCCTTTATGGATGTGTTGGCATATAAGTATGTGAATCTATGGAGTTTTCCAAACTTTCCTTTTCTTTCGAGTGATTCTTTACTGTTAGGGTTAAGTTGCATGGTAAAAATCATTCTAGTTTGACATGATCAATCATACTTGTAGAGTAATTCGAGTCTCTAACAAGTGTTGTTGTTGTCTTGAGTAGTAATTTTTATTTGTTTTTACCAAAGGAGTGAAAAAATGAAAGAAAATATGTTGCTTTCTGGCTTTGTTGCAACCCATCAATGGCAATAAGCAAATTCACTGCAAACCAACTGAAAGAATGGAGCAAGTGGATCAGAACATGAGAACTTCTTCAGCACTTATGAATACTCTTTTGTACCTCTTGAGTGTTGAATGAGAAAGTGATGGGGGAAAGCAACAGCTCCATGGCTAACATTTAATACACAACATGTATCTAAATCTTTAATTCATAAATGGTCTACTCAATAATGCCTCATTATAAAATATTTTTACAACAAACATGAGAGAGAAATATCGACCCATATACTCCGATCCTTAAAATCAATATCACAAACAATCAATGATTCATCGGACAAATTTCTATACGTGAGATCCCACGTTAGTTAGAGAGGAGAACGAAGCATTCCTTATAAAAGTATGAAAATCTCTCCTCAATGGACAAAGAGTATGTGTCTCGACACTAAATGCTCTGCAATAATAGATTGTGCAGTGTTTCGAGATGTTTTTTTTTTTTGACCGAGAGTACATAACTTGACTCGACACGGGTTTGAGAGAAAAAAAAGTGAATGTTGATGGGTTTAAAATAATAAGGAAAATGGGAAGAGTACAAAAGGTGATGAGATAGTAGATAGGGGAAAATATGTGCAATGAGGTTTGAAAAATCAGATGGGTCAGATGGGAAATGGTGGGGTTGTGGTTTGAATTCATTGACAAAGTTATTGAAAAGAAAAGGAAAAGGGAAGGGGCTCCACATGCATCAGAGCCACAGCCCAACGCACAAACTGGCAGCCGATCACAGCCCCCTCACCCCTCTGAAACCCTCTCTTACCCTCTTCTCACTTATAGTACTTCTCTTCTTTTCAATTATTGCTCTTCCTTTTGCATTTCCTACGCCCATATCTCCTCCATTCCCCCTTCACCAAATATCAAATAATCTAACTCTCTTTTACTCTAGGGTTTCGAGTCCGTGTTCGTATTATGGTACGATAATGTCTATTTTTTAATTTAGTAGCTTTACTTTACCGTCTGTTCAATAAACTCAAATCTCTCTGAGATCCCACATCGGTTGGAGAGGAGAATGAAACATTTCTTATAAGCGTGTGGAAAGCTCTCCCTAACAGACGTGTTTTAAAACCGTGAGATTGACGGCGATATGTAACGGGCTAAAATGGATATATTGGCAAAGAGTTTGAGCTGTTATAAATGGTATCATAACCAAACATTGGGCGGTGTGCTGACAAGGATGCTAGGCCCCCAAAGAGGGTGGACTGTGAGATTCTACATCGGTTGAAGAAGAGTACGGGCCGTGAGATCCTACATCAGTAGGAGAGTTGAACGAAACATGGCTTATAGCAAGCTAAAACGGACAATAATTACTAACAGTGGACTTGGGCAGTTACAATCTCTCCATATTAGTAAGGTAAGGAGATCCTCCTTGTATTCTTATAAAGGTAGGGGTGATTTTGCTTTGAAAATGAACTAAAGAAAGTCGTGTGTAGACTATTTATTAAATCCAGTCATTCGGCTCTCAGCTCAATAGCTCACGATCAAACCAATTATATAAACACGAGCTAGTATCAACCATCATTCTATTTCATTAGAAAGGGTGAGTTGAAAATAAAATTGAAAAAAAAATTATTAGAAAGAAAACAAGAATAAAAAAAATATAGGGAAAAGAAATGGAAACTAAAAGGCGAATGTATGACCACTTTGATTCTGTGGTAGCTTGGGTTGACTATTCTAATTGACCAGGTTGACTGGAGTTGTGATTGGTGGAAGAGAAAGTTAATGAAACGACGCCGTGGTTGAAGTGGGGTGACATGGCAGAGCGCGTAGGAAAAAGAATGGGAATGCGACAAGTCAAAAAGTCAGAATCCTAAGCACCGTAAACATGAGCAATGCTCATGAGGCCACACCCACCGCGTCTTTACTCGACTTGTCGTTTGGTGTCCTATTGCTCTACCAAAACACCGTGACTCGGGTTTTCAAACCCTTACTAAGAATGATTCATTCTCCTCTCCAATTGATGTGAAATTTCACCATCCACTTCCTTCGGAATTCAGCGTCTTTGCTGCCATTCGTTTCTTTCTCCAATCGATGTACGACTCCCTAATCCACCTTCTTTCGATGCCCAGCGTCTTTGCTGACACACCGCCTCAAGTCTACCCTCTTCGGGGCTCAGCAAACTCGTCAGCACATCGTTCGGTGTCTGACTCTATTATCATTTGTAACAGTCCAAGTCCACCGCTAGCCGATATTGTCCTCTTTAGACTTTCCCTCAAAGTTTTTAAAACGTGTTTGTTAGTAAGAGATTTCCATTACCCTTATAAAAATTAAAAAAAAAAATGTTTCGTTCTTCTTCATAACTGATGTGAAATCTCACAAACCCTTTTATTTTTACGAGATCCCACATCTATTAGAGAGGGAAACGAGTGTCAGTGCTAGTGAAGACGCTGACTCCAGAAAAGAGTGGATCGTGAGATCCTACATCTGTTGAAGAGGAGAACGAAACATTCTTTGTAAGTGTGTGAAAAACTCTCTCTAACAATGCGTTTTAAATACATTGAGTGGAAGCCTGAAAAGAAAAATTCAAAGAAGACAATATCTAGTATAGTTCTAGCTGATGCTCGCCCGTTTAACCTTTACATCTAAGACACCCAACTCGCGCCCTCTCGGAATGAAATTATATGAGAGAGAGAGAGATAGAGAAAAGAAGAACATAGAGAGTGTTAGACATAGACATGGGACCATCGTCCTGACTCCACTGCGTAAATTCTAGCTTTTTCGTGGACGACAAGATCCGAGCCTGCCGCTACCCTTTCATTTCTTCTCTTCCCTTTTTTTAATTTTCCATTTTTTAATTTTTTTTTTTTCTTCGCCTCTTCTTTTTATCTCACACTCTCAAGCTTCCCATGGAAATGGATGATCAATATGCCCTCTCCGATCTCCGCCACCTCATGACTACACCTCCATCTCGCTCCCATTTCCCCTCTTCTTCCTCAATTCCCCACCATGATCTCTTCTCCTCTTCCTCCACTTCCTCCGCCGCCGCCGCCGCCGCCTTCCGCCACCACCACCACCACCATCATACCCCTTACGACCTCATCATGATGATGCCACGTGATACTCTCCCCGACTTCCGTTCCGATTCCGCTGCCACGCCCCCTGCCGTCGTCTCCGCTCCAACAGCTCCCACCGCCTTCGAACTCGAAACTGCCTCACTCGCTGCCGACTGCGCCACGCCCCGATGGCCTCGCCAGGAAACTCTCACTCTCTTGGATATCAGATCTCGACTCGATTCTAAGTTCAAAGAAGCGAACCAAAAAGGACCCCTTTGGGATGAAGTTTCAAGGTATCTATTTATAATACCTTCATGTTCTTTAAAACTCCCTGATTCTTTCTTTTGGAGCATAAATTAAAACAAACAAACAAACAAACATGTTCATTAATACACAACAAGTTCCGGAATTTGAGATTGGGTGTTCATTCTTTTTCCAATTTCGTGTCTCAAAAGAAGAAAAGTTTTGATTTTTTTAAATTTTTTTTAAATTTTTTTAAAGAGGGTTTTCAGTTTGGTTTCCAATGTTTTTAAATTTTGAAAATGACCATACACTCTACATGAATTCAGCTGCTTGGTTTGCTTTCTTAACGTTGTCTTAGAATCTACTTTCTAGAAAGAAGAGAGACAGGACTTGTGCCACTGTCTTTCACTCCAAAGTTTCCATTTTTTTTTTTCTTTTTTTTTTCTTTTTTTGGAATAATAATAATAATAATAATAAGAGGGTTTCTGAAACCCAATTTGGTGATCTTGAAATTGATCAAGGCTTTTTGGTCTTGTTTATTGTTTGAAAAATGCATAGTTCTTGGGTTTGATTTTAGTTCTTGAGCAAGAAAGATGAAGAATTTGTTAGAATTTGGGGTAAATGTGATTTTGAAATCTAGGGTTTTTTTTGTTTCTGACATGAATCATTAATAAAAATTGTTTGTTGGTTAAAAAGATGTTGTTTTTGTTTCAGAATCATGGCTGAGGAACACAATTATCAAAGAAGTGGGAAAAAATGCAGAGAAAAGTTTGAGAATTTGTATAAATATTACAAAAAGACAAAGGAAGGCAAAGCTGGAAGACAAGATGGTAAGAACTACAGATTCTTCAGGCAGTTGGAAGCTCTCTATGGTGAAACAACCAATTCAGCTCAACTTCCAGATTCCCATTTTGTTGGAGACAGCAACCTCAGCTTCCAACAAAATGGGACTAACAATCCGAACACCGCTCTACCAATGAGCTACGAAGCTCAACAGAAGCATTACTGCGACAGCCTCAGCCTCTCTAACACGTCCGAGTTTGAAACCTCAGCCTCGTCGGATGACAACGATGACCTCGGCTCGGTTGGCATTATGGACAACGATTCGGTCGAGAAGAGACGGAAACGACGAGGCGGGAAATGCTGGAAGGCGAAGATCAAACAGTTTATCGACTCGCAAATGAGGAAGCTCATTGATAAACAAGAGGCTTGGTTGGAGAAGCTCATGAAAACTCTTGAACAAAAGGAAAAGGATAGAATGGTATTGTGCAATGCATTGAATATGAATTTGAATTTGGATTTGGATTTGAATTTGAATTTGCAATCCTTTGATCCAATTATTTGTGTTTTTTTTTTCAGATTCGTGAGGAGGAATGGAGGAGACAAGAAGTGTCAAGAATGGACCGAGAGAGGAGCTTTTGGGCAAAGGAGAGAGCATGGATAGAGGCTAGAGATGCAGCATTAATGGAAGCATTGCAAAGGCTAACGGGACGAGAATTGAGAGACTACAACTCCTCGCCCGACCACGGATTAATTGCACCGGAGCGTCATCGGAATAACAGCGATAACCAAAACGAAGACGGGAGCGAAATACTAAACAACAACACCGGTAGAGAACTAGTAGACAACAATAATTACCAAAGGAAAACAATAGATGAAGGCAACAAGAAACGCAAGGAGAATTCAAGATCAGCCACCACCTACAATCTTTACTTCCAAACAGATTCCTCCCTCTACAGCGGCGGAGGACCTTGCGGCGGTGGTGCCGAGATCAAAGAACAAAGTCCAAACAGCTCGAACGCTGGCGGCGGGGGTGGCGGGGGCGGTGGCAGCCATGTGGTGCAAGATAGTTGCTTTCGGTTCTTGATGGGTGAAGGAGATCAGTCTCAATCTGGTTTGTGGGAAAATTTTGGTCTGAAACTCAACAATGGAAGTGACCAAAGTTGAGCTAATGATGAAGTCATTATGCAAAACTTGAAAGACTTTGACAATGGAATCCATTACAGCTACATGGTCAGAGACAGAGACAGAGAGAGAGATTCAGTGTCTGGTCTAGGGTTTAGCTGGTTGGGATTTGATAATTATTGAATATATTATATTAAGTTGATGGGAATTTCTTCATCCAACAATTATTATTGCAAATTAAATCAAATATTGTTTTTCTTTTTCCCTCTCTTTTTTTCTTTTCTGTTTATTCATAAATTACGAGCTTTACGTGAGATTTTACATCGATTAGAGATGGGTACGAAGCCTCCTTATAAATATGTACGAAGCCTCCTTATAAATATGTGGAAACTTTCCTACGACTTGTATTTTAAAATTGTGAAGCTGACGATGATACGTAACGGGTCAAAGCGGATAAAATCTGCTAGCGGTGAGATTAAGCTGTTACAAATGATATAAGATAAAAATACCGAGCAATGTGCCAGTGAGGATGCTGGCTTCCAAGGGAGGTGGATTGTGAGATCCCACATTCGTTGGAGAGGGGAACGAAACACTCCGTATAAGAGTGTGAAAACTTCTCCCTAGTCGAAGCATTTTAAAACTGTAAGACTGACGATAATACGTAACGGATCAAAACGAACGATAACTGCTAGTGGTGGGATTGAGCGGCCGCGCTTTCATCCAAATTATCATTTTTTTTCTTCTAATTTTAACTGCAAATAATTAACAAAAAGGAAATATATAATAATAATATATATGTCTGCATGGTCAATTTTTGCTGCTATGCATGTGCTTTTTAAATTTATTGCTAATTTTCTATCTTTGAGAAGACAAATATGTCTGTTCCTCACCAGTGTCTTCTTCCATTATTACATACCCTAATAAAATTAAAAATTAAAAAAAAAAAAAAAAAACATCAATTTTACAATTAATTAAAAATAGACATTAATCTGATTTTAGTTTCTTAAATTTATAATTTTTTAATTTATACATGCTCTTCAAATTTTAAAACCTTTTTAAATTAATATTATCATAGCCTAACATACCCAACGTAAATAAGATTGAGTCTATTTATGATATATTAAACTCGAGTCCTTAAATTATATTTTGAATCTTAATAAATTTATGAGCCAAATATTATTTACAAGGGACCAAGAGTCAAACCGTCGTAGATTTTGAAGTTTTTAATGTTATTTTGAAGGGTATGACACAATAGGGAAAATAATGCATGGATTAGGTTTGGACAAACATGAGGTTCCTTAAATGAGAAAATGTCGTTTTTAAGGATGTGGCAGAGATGGACTATAGAGTGTGTGTTTGAACAAAATAGTTCCAATGAGTCCTTATTACTATTGGAGATGCCAACAGCTTTTCCTATAAATAATTACAAAATATATATTATTAAATAAATGATTAATTAATCACTTGAATCATTCTCTTCAAATCCCTAGATTTACATTATTATTTTAATCTTAAGTTTAAATATTCTTTAATGGTACTTTTTACATACATTATCTCATCGATTTATGTGTATGTTTTTTTAATCTAAGTTTGGTAATGAAAATGAGAGTTAACTTACTTCTTATAAATCTATAAATTCAAAGAGATAACCTAAGATTTCTTCTAACATTGGACCAACAGGTCAGAAATTATGAATCTCCACAATGATATGATATTGTCTACTTTGAGGATAAGCTCTCGTAACCTTAACATCATACCCATGGAGATGAGCCAATATGAGACTCCCTCACAGCAATCCTCCCCTCGAACAAAATACACCATATAGCCTCCCTTAAAGTCTATGGAGCCCTCGAACAACTTTCCCTTAATCGCAACTCAACTCCTTTGAAGCCCTAGAATAAAGTACACTTTGAGTCACTTTTGACTAACACTTTCAAGATTCCCAATTTTTTTATTCGACATTTGAGGATTATGTTGACACTATGTTAGAAATCATGAATCTCCATAATAGTATGATATTGTTCACTTTGAGTATAAGCTCTTGTGATAACATACCCATGATCCTCTCCTTAATTAGTCGTTATGGGACTCCCTCCCAACAAACCTGGCGATCTGGGTCGGGATAACTGGCAAGTATTTTGACCACCTCGGGCTGGTAGACACTAGTCGAGGTAAAGGTGTAGAGTTATGTGGTAGTTTGAGGAGGAAAGAAAGAGAGACATAGAAATGGAGGATTACATCATGGTTGAATAAGGAAGGGATAAGAGTTGTGAAAGAGGGCAGCAAAGAAGAGAGATGTGAGTTAACACTTGTAAGGGGTTTGGTCTCCACTTTGACTCACAAGAACACTTCCTTCTGAATATGGATATCTGCCATTGTCGCCCTCTTTCCTTTCACAATTTCAAACTTCCACTCACTCTCTTCCATTCTTAATGGTCCTTTACCTTATCTCTCTTCTCAAAATAATTAAATAATAAAATAATAAATACCTCTTTGACTTTGAGAAGACCCACCTTATCTGTCTCCAACGTCACCTTCTCTCTGCACCCCCGACAAATAATTAATATATTTGGGCTTGGTCTTGGGCTTGGTCTTGGGCCTGGATAATAGGATCGGCCCAATAGAATGATAACATTATCGAGGGGAATTAATGATATTGATTAATTTGAGTTATTTGGTAACACAAATAACGGTAGTTTTTTCTTCATTTGTTTTACAACGGAAAGAAAAGGAAAGCAGAGCAGCTCACTCAACAATGCCTCAAAACGAAAGGCTTATTGTTGTCCCTCAACATACAACCATATTTAGTATTTGTAATCCTTGACATGGAGACTCTCCGCCGCACCCTCGCTGAGCTTGGCATCACCCTTGTACGTTCCAAGCGTGGCCTCCGAGTTGGCCTTGCACCTTGTCAAGAAAGCAGCCCTGGCCTTCACAACATTCGACTCCTTTCCTGCCCATGCCTTCAGAGTACTCTGTTGAAGGGCACGTCCGAACGAGAAAGACAGCGACCATGGCTTCTTCCCCTTCACATTGTTCATTGCATTCAGGTTCACGGTTGCCTCCTCCTCGCTCTGTCCGCCCGACAAGAAAACTATGGCAGGGACTGCTGGAGGGACGGTGCGTTGTAGAGCCCGCACAGTGTACTCAGCGATCACTTCTGGAGCAACCTTGGGAGCGTCAGATCCAGGGGTTACCATGTTGGGTTTCAACAGGGTTCCTTCCAGGAGGACGTGGTGATCGTTGAGAGCCTTGTAACAAGCAGCAAGAACACGCTCTGTCACCTCTGCGCATTTCTCAATGCTGTGAGGGCCATCCACGAGAATCTCCGGCTCGACGATAGGAACAAGGCCGTTCTCCTGGCAGATGGCAGCGTATCGAGCCAGGCCATAAGCGTTCTCATTGATAGACAATTGCGAGGGCTCGGTAGGGCCTATCTTGAGGACAGCGCGCCATTTCGCGAACCTAGCACCGGCTTGGTAGTACTTTTGGCAGCGCTGAGCAAGGCCATCAAGACCCTGGGTGGTTGTCTCGCCATTAGTACCAGCAAGTTCAACGGTACCTTTGTCGACCTTGATGCCAGGCAACACGCCGCCTTCCAACAACACATCAACAAACGGCTTGCCTGCAGAAATAATCAAATTAGAAAGCTAAACATCAATACACCCAAAATCAAACGGTTTACCTGCCGCTGTCTTCTGGTACAGAGTCTCCTCATACAGGATAACTCCGCTGAGATACTGAAGGGCGCCGGGCGTGAGGAAGAGGAGTTCCCGGAGCGCACGTCGGTTCAATTCAACATTCTCAACATTGATACTCGCTAGACGTTTGCCGATGGTTCCGGTTGACTCATCAGCAGCAAGGATACCCTTTCCAGGAGTGCCAATGTAGGCAGCATTGGCAATGAGCTCATCTGCATGGACAAGAATTCCCTTTAAACCAGATATTTATACCCATTATTACTGTTCCCACGACCCAGAAACTTCGATACAAAAACAGACAGACAGACAGACAGACAGACAGAGGAAACCCAATTAAGTTGCAAATTCAAAACAATGAATCATGGCTAAAATGGATCGAAACTCCTGCTTCAAACGTTGAAATGCAATCCTTATAATTAAGAAAACAGAGGGTAATCGGACACAATCAAATGAAAATTCACGAGCAAATTAACTCGAGATCCCGACAGAAAAACAGAGTAATGATCAAACAGAGTGCAACCCAATTACTGAAAACAGAAGAACAATGACTCCAGATCTGAGAAACTAAACCAAAAGATAAAGATCAACGAACCGAAATGCTTATAGAATATAAGAAAAAAAGACCAAATGAAATTATGATCGGAACAGAGGAAATCAACGAAGCAGAAATGGAAAGTGTTTGAGAAAGGGATGAATTACCCTGGCACTTGCTCTTGAAGGAAGACATTCTCAAAGGAAATGAGGATTGAACGTAGAAAATTGAAGAAACAGAGTGAAGAGATGGAAGCAGAGAGGGCAGTGAATTGGAAAGAGCTTCGCTGCTCTGCGTTTATATCAAGCAGTTTGGCAGAAACAAGAGAGAAAAATCATCGCCACTAGTTTTGGCGCTTTCTTTTTCCGCAAGAAAAGACGGATTTCCACGTAGATCACTGCGAATTTACTATTTACCCCTCCACTCTTGGGATCCTAAGAATATTCCAAAACATCAAATAGTATCATATCCTTCATTCATTTATTTTGTTTAGTTAAAATATAATTTAAATAGATTTTTATACCTTAAAAACGTAATAAAAATTATATTTATTTTCTTACCATTTACTTACTAAATTATTTTTCTTAATCGATAATATAGTTTAATATTATCATCGTGGATTTAATATTTACAAAATTATATAGATAGAAGGTTATAATGGGAAAATAGACAAATATATGTGATTTCCAAAAAGGTTAAAATCTATGGGCATGGAGGGTCAAAGTTTGGAGGGACAAAAAAGAGATTAAAAAAACTGTGGGGGAAATGAGTGAGTCAATGGGCCACAGTTGGGGTTTTGCTTGTTTTGGTTACGAGTGTCGCCATTTGTAGCTCATAATTTAGACCACCTTCCGTCTAGGCTCTGGACATATGCTAGCTTGGCATCTATATCGAGTATACCAACATGTTACGATTGGCTACATGCACCGAGTATGATTTAATTGTGTTTCGTAAAATAGTTGAATGGCATTTGAGATGGTCTTTACTAGTCGATCGAGCATTTATGTTAAATATCTTAGTTAAACGAATATTCAGTCATTTGGTAGTGAAACTAATTAGGTTGGTTTGTTGTACTTTTAGTGAATGAGAAATTTGGCAGGGAAACGTACCTAAGAGTTAGTTCATCTAAGTTAAAAAAACCAACTTAGTGATCGTGACGTGCATGTGCCATTAGGGTGGCTCACTCTTCTCTTATGACAATAGGGAAATGTTTGCAAATATATTAGAAAGAATGTCGTAGGCGGATGAATTAAAGAGTTTAATGGAAATCGAGACGTAATGAATTTGTCTACTCTTCTAACCAAATTTATCTTTCTCCAATATATTATAGATCGAAAGTGTAACCTTCATGTAAGAGTTATATGAATGTTTTGTTCCGTCTCCGATCGATGTGGTATCCAAATCCACTCCCCAACATCCTTATTGACACAGTGGTCCATGTCTAACTAGGTTTTCACACCCTTATAAGAAATGTTTTGTTCCCCTATTTAACCGACGTGAGATTCCACAATCCATCCATCCACTCCCTTGGAGGTCCAATGTTTTTCCAGACACAGTGTCTGGTGTCTTGTTAGGTTTTCAACCCCTTATAATGGATATTTCGTTCCCCTCTCCAACCGATGTGAGATCTCACAATCCCCCTCCTTGAGAGTCCAACATCCTTGATGGCACAGCGCCTCGTGTCTGGCTCTGATACCATCGCTAGTAAATATTGTTCACTTTGACCCTTTACGTATCATCGTCAACCTCACGATTTTAAAACGTAAGTGTTAGGGAGAAGTTCCCATACTCTTATAAGGAATGTCTTGTTCCTATCTCCAATAAGTTGTGTTTGTGCTTAACCATATATAAGAATCATCTTTGAATCAGGCTGGAGATCAGTATAGATTGTATTATAGCAGAGTTAATAGTATAATTTAACTTACTTTTGTATTGTTTAAAAAAAATACTATATACTATATACTCTTTACACCTTATATTAATTAAATTATATGTCACTTTAAGCATGCTTAAGGATGCTTTAATTGTGTGAACATGACACCTTTCTCTTTCATTAAAATTATTTTATGCCATGTTTCAACTTGGTTTTTGCACCCTATTCTATTGTTACTTGTTTAATTAATATATTCTCTTTTAATATAAAGTAATTGACAGAATCATATGCTTTATTATTGAGGGACACTATAGAAAACAACCCCTCCTGGTTGTAACAAAACTTTTAAGTCCTTATATCAAATTAAGAATATAATCCTAACTTTCATAAATTAAATTAATGCAAAAATTAAAGTATACATTTGCAATTAAATTATGGTATAAAATTACGGAAAAGTGAGTTTGATATAAAAATATTTAAATCATAAAAAAAAAAATACTTTTTAATTAATTAATATTTTTTTTTAATAATATTCCATTATTATTGAGCTTTAAACGTATTTAAACTCATTAGAAGAGTTGAAAAAAATGGTGATTGTTAGAAGCGTGTTTTGAGAGGAGACGAATATGGGCTTTCTTGAAAGCTTTGAGAGTCCAAATAAATGGGCCAAAAGCCCAAATATTATTACCCAATCAATCGGCCCAATTCCCATTTCAATTTTGTTATACGATTAAAGCCAATTTAATATATTTAATGCATTTATTATCATTTTAAATTACTAATTTCTTTCTTAATTGTGCGTAATGAGAAAATAATTCGTTTCTTAGAAAAAATAATAATAAAATAAGCTTGAAATTTACATTTTTATTAGATAAGAATTGTACAAGTTAGAATAGGAACATCCCATGTCCAAAGAAAAGCACATTCAACATACTTCCCTCTTGAGTTGAGTGAGCATAGAGAGAGAATCAATTCATCCAAATTAAAATCACACACAAAAAAAGAAAATTAAAATTAAAATTAAAACTAATTTTTTTTTTTTTTTTTTTTTTTT
>NW_019268520.1:5949164-5956552 GCF_002738365.1 Cucurbita moschata
TTTTTTTTTTTTTTTTTTTTTTTCAAAATTAATCTGGATTTTTACGAGCTCGAATCAACAGAGAAAACCCGGGCTTTTCTTGCTTCGTCTTCTCCTCCAGCCACAGCCGACTGTCCAATCCACTCCTCGTCCTGAACATGAACGCCGCGACCGCCGCCGTGGTCTCCACCGCTGATTCGGGTCGGAAAAGCCAGTCGTAAACATCCCACATCATGTCAACTACCGACCCATCTAAAAAAATGGTTTGATTCCCTCGAAAATTCCACCTCAATCTCTTTACTTCAAACACCTGTTTCTTGTCGATTAACACTACCAGCCTCTGGTTGTTCAATTCCTTCCCGCCGCTGCAGCTGACCGAAATCTCGTGGAGGATACCACCGTCGGAGAATCTAGCCTTGGTGGAGAAAACCGAATCGTAACCGGAAAACTCCTCTCTCCGAGAAACCAGAGAGAATTTGGGGAAATGGGTATCGAAATCCGGTTTCAAAATCCCCAATTTCACCAATTTCTCCCTCTCATCACCGATGAACAGCGCAATTTGGGAATCCACAGTGACAACGATGTAGAAGCCGGAAGCCGGGTCGGGTCCGGGATCAAATCGGGCGTGGGAGATGTCCCAAAAGATCGAAATGTGGGAGTTGTTAGAGGATTTGAAGGATTTGAGGCCCTTGGGGGTTTGAATTGGATGGGAAACAGAGTTGATTTTGATGGTGAAGGCTTGACCCATTTGTTGGGCGGTCCAGTGGAGAAGAATGAGGAGGAGGGGGTGGTGGTGGGGGGATGAGAGGTCGGGTGTGTAAATGGAAGAAACAGAGAGAGGGAGATTATGGGAAGGGACATGGGGATGAGGGGAAGGGCCGGAGCAGTAAGAATCGGAGACTTTGACGGCGTGTTCACTGTAACATGTGGCAATGCTTCTCCTCATGGGGAAGAAGACGAAGAAGAAGACGAAGAAGAAGAAGAAGAAGAAGAAGAAGAGAGGGAAAGAGAAGGTTAAAGAAAGGAAGAGGAGAAGTGAAGATGAAAAAAAGGGAGTTTTTGTTGTGCTTCTTATGGCTTCCTTCCATGTCTGCTTCTCTTCTCTTACTCTGCTTTTTCCATCTCTATTCAAAGCACACGAACTTTTGCATTTTCTTTTTTATTTTTTATTTTTATTTTTTTAAAATAGATTTTTGAGAGAGGAGAGAGAGAGAGAGAAAGGGAGAGATAATGAAATCCATGTTCTTGTCTTAAGGAAAAATAAATATAATTCTCAGACCATAAAGAATTCCTAATAATTAATATTCAAATATGTCTACCAAAATCCCACCTTTTATTTTCTCTGTCCTTGTCTATCAAAATTATTATGCAGCTTTATGTTTATCCAAAAAAAAAAATCTTCAAATTTCACTTTTTTTTTTAATATATTATTTAAATTTTCCCTAATTTTGTTGATAATTTTGTATTGGAAATTAAATTGAGCAAATGTAGAAAGGTTAGGTTCCTACTTTCTCAATTTAAATAAAAAATATCAAATTTGTAATGATTTTCAACTTTTAATGTTTTTATTTTTTTCTTTTTTCGGTATATGTAAATTGTCAATTTTAATATAATAATATGAAAATCTAGGAAAAAAACATATTGGGTAGTAAACTTAAATTTTTTTATTTATTTTTTATAACTACTCTTAGGATTCGGACAATTATAGATATTTATTTATATGTTAATAGTTAATTGTCGTTAAGTAAACAACTTTTGATTTTATATAAGAAAGATCGACTTAACAAAATAAAAATATAAAATACTTCCAATTTGAGTAATAAAATATATTGAGACGTGGGTTTAATGTGACGTATATTAAATATATATATATATATATATAAAACTTCGAAATCTCATTCAATTTATAAAATTATATATTTTAGAATATTACAAAAGGAATTATAAAATAATAAAAGTGATGCTAAATTTTTCTATTCAATTAGATTAAAAGTTCTACTTTAATTTTTTTAATTTATTATTATTATTTTTTGGAGAAAGTAACATAAAGCAATTTGAATTAAATAAATATGAGAAGCAAGGAGGAGGATTTAGAGGAAGAACAACGTGGTGCCACGTGGGGTCAAGTTATGGCATGATGAGAATGAATGGTTGATGGTGATATCTGGGCCCACCCAATTAAGAACGCTTCCTAAATTTTTATCTACTACAACCGTAGACGATTATTATTATATTCTTCGAAACGGTTTTTCGAGTAAAATAATAATTAAGGTGTTTTTTTGTTTTTTTGTTTTTTTTTCCGTTTTATTCCAGAGATATTGAAACGCCGAATTTTCTGTTTGTTTTATTACCCATCTACTTCTTTCATTAATCAATTCGCTTATTTACTGCTGAAATTCAATTATACCAAATACTCCAAATTTGGGAATTTGTTTGCTCAAATTAATATTCTAGGTGACGTGGAAATTGAATAATATAATATTAAATAATTTTGTTGTTTGTAAAATATTATATTTCTGGAGAAAAAAATGAATTATTAAACATGCAACTATGTTATAAGTTTTATAATTTATAATATCGAGAGTTGGCTAATGAGGAAGTAATATATAATTTAGTTCCCGAAAAAAAGTATAAACAAATTAATGAAATTTTGGTAGGAGATAAATGATTCCATAGAAGGAATATGAGAAAGGCAAAGGAATCCCATAAAAGATGGCTATGAAACAAAAACCCCTTTTTTACACACAACATAACAAACCGACATTGTTTTTCCAAAGGACATATAAAAGGAACTAATTTAAATGGCTCACATTATTTAAAGAACAAACAAAGTTGACCTTTTGAAATCCAAAAGTCAAACTAGAGTATAGTTCGACGCCGCCATTGAGATTCTGTGTGCAGCGGTCACCGGGGGGAAGAGGATTGTGGACTGGGCCGTGTTCGGACCAGCCCAAATCGTAATGGGCCCAAGTACTTGGGCCACGTCGATATCATGGATCATGTTTTAATTGGGCCCTTCTTCCTATTTATAATTGTTTTTCTAAATACTTTTAATAAACCTAATAAATCATCTCATAGTTTAAAATTAATTATTCTAATTAAATGACGTTCCAAATTTATTAAAATTTTCATTTATAAACATTTATTTTGTCAATATATATATATATAACTTAATAACAACGTAGCTAGTTAAAATATTAATATATGTATTTTTAAACGTTAATGTTCTAATCTTCTTTTGATAGATACTCTCGACTAAAGAAATGTCGTAAATATATATAAATTTTTTTAATTTAGTAATTTAAGAAAATGAACCAATAATAATCCAAGTGGATAAGACAATAATCAAATATAATATTTTAAAATACTACACATGGTGCAACCATAATTGAATATTACGAACAACCTTCTAAAAAACAATGGATTAAATAATATATTAATATTTGAATAGTTGGATGATTATTTAATTTTTATCTTTAGAAATTAAACTTTTAAACCCTATTATATATAAATTTATTTAATTAGTTACCCACTTTATTAAATAAATTCAAAATGTGACTTAAATTTTAAAAATATTTATTAAAGTAAACAACTATAATAAGAGTATATTATATGAACTTAGTGATTGAGTTATGATATGTTGTTATTAATTAAATTTACAATAATGTTATTCAAAAAGTCAAATAGTGGCTCCTTTCTAGAATCTATCTTTCTCAGGGTGGCCAACTATTCCGCTGGAATTAAGACAAAAAAAAATTAATAATAAAAATGGGGACCCACCACAACTATGCAAACTGGTCGGCGTCTACATCACTGTCGGTGAGATTATCGTTTCCCATTTCTAAAGCCCCCAAAGACGTCACTGATTACGTCACCGAACAAATCCACTACCCATCTCAATGGATTTAAAACTTGCGGATCCAAGATCCTTATACGGGCCGGGTGAAACCGACCCGTCGTCGTCTTCGAAGAATCGCCCGATTCCCCTCCGCCGCCTCCACTGTCGGTAACTAGCGAACCCGAGAATCATCACTGCGATTCCGACGATTCCGGCCAGAATTCCGAGTCCGATCTCGAGACCCATCTTTAATTTGGTTCTCGATGGAGCTTGTCGGACCTTGAAGTATCCGGTTTTTGTTCCATCGGCCACCGCCACCACCGTTCGGACCGGGTAGTCGACCAAATAACAGAACCCGGTCGCGTTGTAGTAGAGCGAGCCCCAGCAGGAGCAATTTGTTTCACAAAAGCTCTCGCATTGGTCCTTGGTGAACCCGGTTCGGTAGTTCATCAACTCTTTGAACGGTAATTCCACTCCGCTCCTTCTCAGAACCCAGAAGTCTTTTTTTGCGACCCCATTTCCGCAGAAGTCGCCGGAATCCGCCGGAATACATTGGCCAGAGGAGTAAACCGTCCGGTTGTCCAGACATGAGCAGCCGGCGCCGGGTTCGCACAAACCGTATGAACCGCAGGGACTCGGAAGCTCACACTGCTCCGATATTGCTTCGTATACCAAATCCCATTTGGAACCTGTTCAAAAATTAAATATATTTGTTAATTTTGTATTTTATTTTTAATTTTTTAAAACTAATTTCATGAACGGTCCAGTAAAATTTTAAAAATAAAATAAAATAACGAATATTGTCTAATTTAGCTTGATTTTGATGTAAACTAACGGGAAGAAAGCATTTGAAATGGATTTTGACGAACCTTCCCAGTAGAAGCCTCTGAGATTGCCGTCGGTATCCAGCCGGAGTCGGAGGAACCCATTCGCCGGTTTCTGAAAAGTATTGAAGGCTTGCAAATCGACCGGAACGGTGCCGTTTTGATACATACCGAGATACCCATCGGAGTGTAGCTGGAGATGAATCGGTCCACCGCCGGGAATTACCTGAGCTTTTGCTTGCAATGCTCTGTGTCTATAATAAATTTGGCTCCTCCCTTCATTAAACTCTGCATACAGTCCAATAAAATCGGCCCCCAATCGGGCCGAATACGCTCTATTCGAAGAAATCAACGCCATTTCCGAGCTGAAATTCTGATTCTCCACCAGGGTATCTGCCGGAAAGTCAAAACTCTGCCACAGAACCACCGGCGGATCACGGGCGAGTTGAATTTGTAAATTCGACGAGTTCAGGAGCACGGCACGGTCTCCGGCGGTATCAGTTGACCAAACTACCCTCCCATCCGCATCGGAAAGAACAAAACCGCCATCGAACCGGAGCAGAGCCCGGTCGGTCCAGGCCGGAAAGGTTGTAAGATTAACGGTCCAGATTGTCTCCGACGACGCCACGTGGAGAATCACGACGGCAAGCTGAGTTTCCTCAACTCGGAGGAAACCCAGAGAGAAGTTTCCGGTTGGATCGTTTAAGAGAGGCTGAAACGACCGGACCGCCGTGTCCGGCGAGGCTCTGAAGCCGCGAGCGAGTTCCTGCCGAGTCGCGGCCGTAGATACCGAAATGAGAAAGTGGAAAAGAGTGATAAAAACAAGCGCCAAAACGACACGTGAGTGAGTCGCCGCCGAGTTGGTGATCAGTCCGCACATATTTGCGACGGAACAGAAGCACAGAGACACAACGGAAAAGAAAGTCAAGAGTTAGGCATTAAAAGGGAGTAAGCAAAGGGGCAGTAAGGGAAGATATATACAAATCCAAATCAAGGCCAGTGGATGATCTCTAAGCACGATGAACCAAAAAAGGCAAAATTATATGATATTATAATATTCTCAGCTTCAAAATCTACCATCTTTATGAAAATGTTTTTTCTTTTTTTACGCACTACGAAAAATATAATTAAAAAGGTGGTGGAAATGTAATCGAAACCTAAAACCAAAGTTCAAATCTAGTGCCCCAGTGTGAGTGCCATATATTGTTCCGTGCTCAGCCCCCACTTCCAAAAATGTACCATTAATTTTCTTAGAGTGTCATGTAAACTAAGATATCTCAATCGTGTAATATAAATTTTAAAAAATATTTTTATGATTACAAAATTTGGATGGATGATAATATTTAATGTTATATTTACATGGTGGCTAATTATGACCCTACAATATACAAGTGACTATTTATTTATGGTCATAAATTAGGATGAAAAATCAATGATTTTCATTTTGAAGCTATGTAAAACTAGGTAGGCTGTCTTTGCAAAGTATACTGTGGAGTGATTTAAATCTAAAAAAAGTGTGGTCACCCTCATATATTTGATCAATAAGATAATATGAATCTTACTTTCTCTTGAAGCTCCCTTACCATCAACCTGTTTAAAATTATTCAAATTTGATTAATTTTACTCGTGGAATTATTCAAATCTCAAACCAAGTGTTCTTTATCATATTTGATCTATTTTTTTTCTCTTTACTGTTAATTTGAATTTAACGATGACGAGTTCATATTGTATCACTGTTTTGGTAGATAAATGTGGATAAAATATCGGGTAATGGTTGGTTGTGAAACCACGGAGAGTAAACGGAAAGAAGTCAAACCAAAATTAAATGCAAAGTCAAACCCCATTTCTTCAATGTCATAACTACCCAAAAGGGAAAAAATGGGTGAAGGGTTGGTGCCCAGTCGAACTAATTGACTCGTGATCCATGGCCGCCAACTGCTTGTCTCTCTAATTTCAAGACTGCCATTATTTTATTAAATTATTGGTCCAAAAAATAACCATTGGGAATTTAATTTTCACGTTTAAATTTATTTCATGGCTACAAAATTTAACCCTAAAAAATAATTTAATTATCAAATTTATTTTTCTTTTAATTGAAAAGAGACATTGAGAGAGGAAATTAATTATGGAGTTATTTTAATGCACAGTTGACCTAAATAAAGGACGTGCAGCCGATCCTCTCTCATTTATTCACATTTTTTAAAAGTCCAATGGTTGACTTCAAAATTATTATTATTTTTATTAATTTTATTTTTTAAGAAATTAATTGAAAGTTATTTTTATCCATCAATTTAAACATCTGAGTATTTGACATATTCTATGGTGATGCATAACACGTTTTTGTTTTCTATAAATAACATATCGCTCATATTTGATCGACTGTGCTACTTTAATTTAACGGAGAATTATCACTCCAAAATAACTAAGAAATTGAAATGAAAATTAATAATTTTAAATTTATGATAAATCATGATATAAGACTATTGTTCAATTATTTTGCGTAGGCCCATGTCGGGATCTTCAAAGGCCCAAACGTAAGACCATTGTTGGGCCTAAGACTATTGAAGCTGCAGGGTATAGTGGGCTTTTTATTCTGGTTTCGGCCCAGTCCAAATTCCCTCAATACAATCAATAGAAATCCTCGTATGACTCAAAATCATTAAATTTTCCCAACTCAAAAAAAAAAAAAAAAAAAAAAAAAAAAAAAAAAAAAAAAAAAAAAAAAAAAAAAAAAAAAAAAAAAAAAA
>NW_019268520.1:5956950-5977878 GCF_002738365.1 Cucurbita moschata
AAAAAAAAAAAAAAAAAAAAAAAAAAAGTGAAGCCCATAATAAATAATATTAAATATTTTTTTTTTGTTTGTTAATTTGAATCATAAAATTGTAATATTGAAAATAATTAATGAATTAACCAATCAATTTTTTTATTAGTAGCCAAATTCACAAAATTTATATAATTTAAACTGATTTTTTTTCATAAATTAAGGCTAAATTAAAAACTTTGTACGACATGAAAATATGAAAAGAATCCCACTTTTTCAAAAGCCTTTTTTTCTTTCTTTCTTCGAGACCCACTCTAGCCTCTTCTTTTGCCTTTGGTATCTGATACCAAAATTTAATTAAACCAAATTATATATAAATATATATTTTTTAATTTAAGAGTATTAATGATATTTTTTAAACACGACACCAAGATATTTTTATTTTTATTTTTATTTTTTATTGAAGCTTTTAAAATAATATAAAGGTGATAATATTTTGGTATATATATTTAAGCATAAAATGAAAATAGAAATATGATTTGAAACCAATTCCCAATGCAAGAAAATGGATGGTATGCATGCATGAATATGGCATCATCTTCTCCTTGTTTCAGTGACTTTTGTCAGAAAGACCTTTAAATTAATTAAACACCTCAAGTAATAATAATAATAATAATAATAATAATAATAATAAATCAAATTCCGATTGTGGTATTGTCACGTGCGAAGTCTGAGAACAAAATAAATAAATAATAAAATAATGGAGAGAAAGGTTGAATGATTTTGGGTATGGAGGACAGCTGTTGTCCTCCACCATGCCGCAGTCCTAAGCTTTGACTTCTTCAACTACTTTTCAATTTTATTTTTTTTTTCTCCTGTTTTTTAAAATATGATTTGGAATAAGTGAATATATGTCAATTATTTAAAATTGAAATGCGTAGATGAAGCAATAATAGTAATATTATTATTGTTGTTATTAAAAAAGGAAGAAGGTTAAATTACATACCTAAAATGATAAACTTTATTGGGAAATTATAATTATATATATGGTCAACAGATATTAATTTAGGGATAGAATTTGTAATGTTATTAATTAATTTATAAGAAACAAATAAATAATAGAAATAGAAAAAAAAAGAAAAAAAAAAAAAGGGAAAGGAATTAAAGTGGGCATTGGTATTTGTAAGAATGGTGGCATTTTATAACCCCAGAACTGCTCTGTTTGGGTGTCTCCATGTGACTTGAAAACAGCAACAAACACACACTGTCTCTCGCTCTATTGAGAAGCTTAGAAAATGAACCAGAGCTCCCATGGCTTCTTCTTCTTCTTCTTCTTCTCTTTTCTCTTCATTTTCCTTCTATTTTCCCAATCAGCCTCTGCCCGATTCCCAGCAGCCAAACAGGGTAAGACCCACATAAAAAAAATCCTTCCTTTTTGCTCTCTCTATATTTGATTTTCCCGGAAAATTTGCAGGTCTAGGGGAAACCCACGAGAAGCTCACCCATGGAGGGGTTCAAGCAGATTCATGGCCAGATTTCCCCCATGTAAATAAATAGCCTTAATTTAATTTATTTGTTGTTGTTCTACCAATTTTCTTGTTTGGATTTTAATGGCTTCTGATTTTGTTTTAAAGATAATTGGAGGAAGGGAGAAGGGAGAAGAAGAAGAAGAAGGATGGGAGAAGAGGAAGATGATGTTAGAAGCACACTTGGATTATGTTTACACACAGAATGTGAAGCATTGAATCAAATAGTAATTTAAAGATATGTTTTATGTACACATCCAAATACTACAGGAGTTGTTGTTTTTATCCTTTTATTATATGATATAAACTATTATTTACTTAATTATGGTTATTTTATATCCCAACTTCAAAAATTATAAATTTATTTTTTTAACATTTACAATCGGTGGATAAGACATCACTTATCAGACTCGAGACATCAATTTAGCTTTTAGACTTTTAAAATTATAGATAGTATTTGTTACTCCGATTAAAGAAATAATAATAAGTGGAAAAAAAAAAAAAAAAAAAGAATCTTAGTCAACGAAGCTACAATAATGAGGAAAAAAGGTACGAATTTTTTTGGGATAAGAGATGGGACAGAAATGATGTTGTTGGGACATAAAGAATAGCAAACAAAACAATATAGGAAAAGTAAGATTAATAAGATTTATTGTAGCTCTACTTTTCCATGTGAACGCCATGCACCAATAATCAACGATTATTATTTCCAACCCCTTAAATTAGAGATGATTATTGAAGACATTAGAACTACTTTTCATCCCTATAAATGAGTTTTGTATGTTGTTTGTAGCCGTCGATAAGAAATGAATCTAAACAATGGAATAACGGTACAAACATATCAACTTTTACCTTTGCTTCATCTAAATTCCTTCAAATTCAAAATTGAAATTCCATACTGGTTGGAGAGAAAAATGAAACATTCCTCAAAAGTGTAAAAATCCGTCTCTAATAAACACGTTTTAAAATTGTGAGGCTAAAAATGATATGTACGAATCAAAGCATACAATATCTACTAGCGGTGTGTTTGGACGGCTATATTTTCTCGCCTACATTGGAGTCAAATCACTTGTTTGTCTTCTTCTCAACGCTCTAATGGCCATCCAAACAGAAAACAATTCCGCAGTTCATGATGTTGAAGACAATTATTGCGATAAATCTGCAAATAAGTATCACAATATCTGCCATGCCAAGCTTGTCTAATCAGCCAAACAAGGTGGGGACTGGGGGCAAATGATATAGGCAACAAGAAGCAAAATCCAACGTCATTATAATCATATCCAGACCAGCAAGACAAGTGAACAACCCTTCTCAAAAGCTGAGAGAATCTTAAACAACTCTCCTTTACTGTCTAAATTACAAGGAAAAAAGAAAACGATGGTGAATCAAAACCACTTCGCTAGTATGACGATTTCGATGATACGAAGGCTTTGTTGATAGAGGCGCCAAGTGGCTAGGACTTGGAGTGCTCTGCCTCATATTTATATCAAACATATATTGATGTTAAGTGAAAATTCACTGAGAATCAAGACGGTAAAGATCTGAATGAAAAAGCTCATTGCATTGATGTATTCTCAACTATATATCTTTAGAAGAAAAACAAAAACAAAAAGGAATCTGGAAACTAGAAAATACCAGTATTAGAGCTACCACTCCCTATAATCTCTTGCTCAATCAATCTAACCACGAGCGAAGCACTCAAATCCATACTCCCTTTCCGCATTCCCATGCCAATTGCACGAGCAGGATGCACCCAGAGTAGTTCCAGTATTACGTTTTGCAGGGAAGCATCATACATCCGTTTCCTGTAGGTTGGTCATAATGCAAATAAGCTTATATTAACAACACTCAAATTTTAAATCAAGAAAATGCCTGCAACCTCAAGCGCAACATCGATACAGATTGAGCATACTTTCAGATTAACGCCAGTAGGCACAATATCATGCATCTAAAGTGTCTGCTTTATAGGTCCTAAATGTCAGTAAAAGGAGCTTTCTATGGAGGACTAAAGGAAGAAAATGATTATGATTTAGGCGTTCCATGATTAATTCAAGTAATGACGAGTAACATCCCAAATAATGGGGAAATAATACTTGATTCTACCAAACCAATTCATAGAATAGGGCTCTATCTTTTCCTTGCTTTACCAGTCCAATGCTATAGGGGGATTCAGCACAAAACATAATTTTTCTAACGTTCCAAGTCAGTCCATCGTTCAATAAAAGAACAGGAAGGGGAAAAAAAGAGTCTAGGAACAGCACATAAAAAAATCAGGGAGACCAATGAATGATAGTGAAACCAAATCAAGTCATGCAAAAGTGTAAAGATCCAGGAACATTACCTTCTTAATATCAGTTGCCAGTCCCAACTCGTGTATTGAACTTTCAGTTAAGCAACTTATGTGCACAATGGGTCCTATAGCAACTCGTTCATTTGTGCTTCCTACCTCACTACCCACTGATGGGATGGTGATATGCATTGCTCCTTTGAACATCCACTTACCCAACTCTTGACTATAAAAATCTTCAAAAAGCTCACCACATAAAACACAGGCAAATTGGTCTTCATCTGCCGGAACCATTGGCTCGTTATCTTCTTCCATCATGCTGGACTTGTCCAGAGAAGAGGCAGCGTCAAGTAGAAGTCTAGCATTTCCAGATACCCAATCAACTGAACTTGGATACCATCTTCTTGGTGCCCTACATGAATTTTTTGACTCAGTTCTTGACATGTGCCACCACAAGTGCGTATCCAACCGTTCTTCACATTTCAGTCTAAGACCGCAGATCTTACATTGAAATGGAATATCGTCAAAGAGTCCACTGATCACAGATGGATGAAATTTGCGAATAACGTGTGAACTAAACTCATAGCCTATGAGGTTGTTTATCTCAGTTGTGGCAGATGGAGGTGGAGTAGTGGAGCTCTGAGCAGCAGCTTTCGAAGGTGATTCAGGTCTTATAGATGATTGACTGGAAGAGGGAATAGGGATGGAAGGAACTGGTATAGAACAAGTCACAACATCACCCGACTTCAAATTTTCAGGCTGTGAAGGCATCTGGGATGTAACGTTACTTGCTAATTCTCCTTTAGAAGCACATATGAGGCCCTTTGCGACCAATGAGCTCAAAAGGTTAGAAATTGGACTAGAATCATCGTTTACCACATTTGAAGTTTCAGTGGATGCACTATTCATAGTAGATGAAGGAGGAAGTGGATCAGATGGCAACGGTGTGTCTTCTACCTTAATCTGAGATAACTTAACCAGCGTTGATGTGCTTTCAAGAGATGGAGGACCTAATGAAGATTCGCCCACAGTCTTTGGCTCTGAGAATGTAGACTGAGTATGGGCAGGAGAAGACTGACTTGGTAGAGGAGGGTTGACGCTTGAACGGGGTTGCATATTTCCCACATCTTGGGAGCTGAAATTCTGTTGCATGCTACTGATTATTGAATGCTTGGACAAAATTCCACTTTTCATTACAGCAGCCAACAAACTACTAGTGCTTGGCTCTCCCAAAATTTCTGCAGGTAAGAGTTCTAGAACTGTCCCAGCCGATGAGGGCGGTCCAAAATCGGTGTCCGGAATTGATACTGCATGCTGACTAGAAAGTTCCGACTGCGTGACTTCAGGTTTCAGTGACCGGTGCCTGGTTTGAGAAGCAGGTATGGATGAAGCTGAAGCTTGTAGGTCCTGAGGCTGTGGTTTTTGAAGGTTATCTGGCCGAATGTTGGGATGCAGGCCAAGGGCAGCATCCCGTATATGCCTTCTACGTGGGTCAAGATTAGGAAATGAAGTTTTATGGCTTTGTTTTTTATGAGCGACATGATCCACTAATGGTGAAGGGGGGCGCTGGTGCAAGGGTGGCTGTCCAGATGGTAATGCAACACTTTGTGATGGAAATCTTGGATGGCCTACAGTCCCAAGGGACCCTGAACCTCCTTTATTCAGAAACCCATGTCCTGAAGCTCCAATATTAGATGATGTGATCTGTGATCGTCCTCCCATTTGATCCACAGAAGAGTTAGCACCTGACATTGCGGTTAGAGTGGCACCATAACCTCCTGATTGAGCTGAATTCTTTCTAGGAACCCTGCCTCTCAGCCCATCCAGAGATATTGCCTCCTGGAACTGCCACATTGATGACCTTTGCTGTCCAGAATCCCCTAGTTCTCTCTGCTCAGATGATTGTGAATCAAAGGAAGCTTCCCTATCAACACTTGCCCCAGTATCTCGTATGCTTAATGGCTTATTGTCAGTACCCTGCATATCGAAACCACCTCAACAATCAATCATTTATGACATGGTCAATGATCCATAATTGCCCACCCTGAAAGATGCACTACAAGAGTGGAAAGTATGTAGCAAACGTTTTTTTTTTTTTTCTTTTGCTTTCTGCCAATATAACTAGTGAAGTTGTTGGTAATATAACAAGGAAAAAGTGGTCCCCATCAATTATATCCAAGCTTACCGAATTATCCGAATCCTCAGGAGTACATTGATCCTTCCCGGTGCTACTGGCGATGGCAGGTGCACCATGACCTGTCAACATAGGGTTCATTTCACCCCACATAAACTCCTCTTCCTCAGAGTTCTTCCAGTTAGTAGACAACACTCTGTTGCTGCTGCCGCTTGAAAATTTTTGCATGGGCAGTAGACGTGCACCAGTGTTTGCAGACTTGGGTGCAGGGTAATTTTCATATCCAAGCTTGTTGTTGAACCCATTTCTTTGTCCAGATAATTTCTCAGCCAAATTGTTTCCAGCTAAAGACCAAGATTTGTCTTGCCCTTCATCAACGACCCTCCTTCCAACACCTGATGTCCTTGAAAGATCAGAACCACATTCATAGTCTAGATATGCAGCGGCCACGTTCTTCTCTTGTGCCAAATCATTAGGTGCATCTCTAACTGGACGCTGAATATCCTGCAAAATTTATACCATTGGTGTTTGTAATGAGGGAAATGAAAAACTAATAAATAATGCGACTTTTTGGAGGAAAAGAAAAAAAAAACATACAAGCCCTTTAATTGGTGTATCCGCCCACGGGCGTCCAGAACTAATTTTGGCTTGGGCAACATCCTGAGTTACAGTTGTTGCGCCAGTACCATCACTAGTCATTCCTTTCACCTTCATCACGTATAAAGATTAATCACATAAGGACAAGAAAAAAGAGTAGCAAAACCATTTCACAAATTAAGATTCTTGGGTTAAAAAAAGTATAGTATAGGCAAGTACTTGGAAGATTTTCAGAAATCTATTTCTATGAAAAAGCAAAGCTTAATAGGTTATCAATTTGTGGCAACGAGAAGATTAAAGACAACAGAAAACAGATTCTCAATTTATAAGGGCTGATAATCACATTTAAAAAACCAAGAATGACTTCAATTTTTGAGAAGTATAAGTGGACCTCTGTAAGAATTAAAACGGAACATGGTAGTAGAACTTCACTAACCCTGCCTGACTGCTGAAGGCGTTGCCTCTCAATATACTTGGGATTTACATGGATACTATGGGGTGGACGTTGTGCCTGCAAATCTGGCTTCGAGGTTATGGTCCCAGAAGAAGCACTACCGCTAGACACGAAGCCAAGTTCTTTCTCGATAATCTGCAGAGTCTGAGGAGGAAACACTCCTTTCCAGGTGCCAAAAAGATGTCTCATGCTTGTATGAACAGATGGGTCGACTTGCCTATAAGCTTTGCAGAATACCTAAAAATGATAGAAAAAACTATTCTAAATTTGGGAGAATTGATAGGCAGTGAATACTTTCATAAAATTGTTAAATTGATAGGACCCAGATTACTGGTCAAATAATGCTGGAAATGACATTCACGTCGATATCTTCATATCAGTTCAAGAAAATGAACAATGATACTGAGCCACGAGGAAGCACAACTTATGGTAGACCAGGGGTGCTCTTGGTAGGTAGAGGTACACAACAAAATCTAACCTCCGGTAGTCTTGCTGCAAAGTATTTTATGTAATCTCTTCCAATATTCTTTACAATACTGTCCAATAGATAAAGTGATGGCAGCTTCTGCTCAGTGGGAACCTGGAACATATATAAGAAATCAATATGGCATCAAGACTGCCAGATGAACAATTGACGATTGTAGGGCCAAACAAAAATGCCCCATAAAAAGAAATTGAATTCCTATCAGCAAGCATTTTGCACATGCATACACAGAAAAAAGTTGATGACTCCTTAAAAAAACTTGGAGAAGTGACCTTATGTAACTATCAGCAACACTCATAGCCAGTTATAGAGAGAAAAATAGTACAATATTTGGAGGCATATCATACTAAAACAAGAGTGCGTCAAATTTTAAACAGACAGATGTGCATCGAAGTGTCTGAACTCATAAATGGAGATAAATATCACAACACAACATTGGTTTAGATCATTAAGTGAGGGAGAAAGGTTAAATCTTAAGAGGCTTCAATGGCTAAATCATGCTTCAAGTAAGCCAATACTGTTTCTTGAAACAATAAAAATAATCTCCTACAATTATACAAACAAGTTAACAGCTCAACACTTTTCCAGCAGCAAACTAGTCATGTGCATTGTGAATTCACAGACACCAATGCAGGCCACACACATATCAAGGGAATCAAACCTCCAGCAGTCTTTAAGCATTCTAAATGTACCAAAGAAGTTGTAGAACGGTAGTTCTAATGCTCAATCATTACTCCAGAAGCATACACAAGTGCCTGACTAGATTCATTTTCACTTAACATTTAACGATATAACATAGGGTGCACACCACATCAAAACTCACTGATCCTTCTCTAGTATCATTTGATATTTCAAGCTTTACTAGGATCAGGAGAAGAAAAGAAACACCACAAGGCACTCAATGACAAGAACAGGATCGGCATGAAAGGAACACGTAAAGGATCAAAACTTCTATAACAATACAATTCAAACTTGCAACTCCATTTTTTTTTCTATCAACATACACAGTTCCACCAAAACCACAAGAACTTTATCTAATATCCTAGCTCAAACCTGCTAAAATTCCCCCAGATCAACGATCTCTCATCGAGGTGAAAGATCATTAGCCTCCTGTCAAAATGCAATCATCTGTTAACTCGGCTTGGTGCTATATTTCAATTGGTGGTTTTATTGGGTACAATTTTTTTATCGTCCCTGACTAGTGGATTTAGAAACAGTATAATATAACCATCAATTTCAGTACACAGGGGAGTCAACCAACTAAAGAAGAGAAGCTGCATTGTTGTTTAACTAATTTTATAAATTAGATTTTCAATTAGCCCGATAAAGAACCTTATGAGAGTTGCTAATTATTCTTGCGAAGTTTCATTCGATACCAGAAGCGTGAATTGATAGCCATACCAAAACCCACGTTATTACAACCTCCAATAAAAAAGCTTTTTCTAAAGAAAATCATGATGTAGTTTCAAGTACTAAGATGATAACGCATAAAGACATATTATAGGAGCAATTGTTATATTCCACAACCAATCTGTTGCACTACCTACAAAATAATTAAAATCGCTGTAAGACGCAAAGATTTCATTAATCCCATTACATTTACAATTTTACTTCTGCAATTCAACAAGAAAGCATTTTCTGTATTTCTTCTTTCCCTTCTACACTAATTCCCCATACAATCATATTCACACAAAAAGAAAAAAAAAAAAAAAAAAAAATCAATCAACGGAATGCAAAACGCTGCTACACAGTTTAAAACTGGGTTCACCTCGAGAATGTTGGCACAAATAGTGGCAGAGATCGCTTTTGCAGCCTGGAGATTTTCACCCGCGATTATGGTCAAATTCGTGATGATTGGTTTGGAATTGAAAGTCAGCTCAGCAAGGGCTGTCCTGTACTGGCTCACAAGCTCCTGATGCTGCGGCGGCTGAGGCTGATACCCCACTCGACCAGAATCACTGCTTCCCGGATCCCTATCGCTTGCTCGAAATCTGGATTGAGCGATATTGGTTCCGGAAACAACTGGTCTCTGCGGAAACGGCCGGCCATTAATGTTCCCACCGCGGTCAGCCTCATCGGCCAGTCGAAGCTTCTTCAAACCCGGTTCCCTCGTTCGATCGAAAGGTCTCCGCGAGCTCTCCATTTCCATTAGCAAACGAAATAAACCAAAACCCTAATCCTAAACCTAATAAAATTCTAATTCTCTGTAATTACATCGTCGATACAAACGAAAAAAGGAATTGGCAAAATAAGTAGACAAGATCTCAATAGCCTTTCTTGATTTCTTCCTACCAGTGACTAGTTCGCGCAAAAGCAACATGTAGATTACAAAAACAAACCCCACTGAACCCTAAAATTGTACAAGATAGAACCAGAATTAAACCCTAATCCTAAAAAGTTACAGAGAATGAAGAAGATTTACAATGATTACTAAAGAAACAAGAAAAAAGAATAACTGAAATTGGACTGAAGAATGCTAGAACCCGGCAAAGCTTTGAAATGGGAATCAGACTGGTTCTTTATATAGAGGGAGTGCGAGAACGCATAGCCCCAGTTTGAGACGTCCGTCTTTTTTTTTTTTTTTTCTTCTTCTTCTTTTAATAATATTTATTTTATAAATATGAAAATAACAAATAACAAATAATTTAGATTCATTAAAATTACCCTTTTCCGAGTTTTTATCTGCTGCGGTGACGAGTCGATCAATGAAAGGCAGGCACGTGGCGGCGATAAAGCAAGATTTAGCCTATAATTTGGAATCACGAAATTCAATGAATTATTTTAATTTATGAAGTTTTAAGAATTTTAAATGTATATTTTGTAAATTATATTATATATATATATATATATAGAAGGAAATAAAAAATAGAACCAAATTTACATTAATTTATTAATGTATTTATGCATGTTAACGTTGTTGAATAAAAGTCTCACATCTACTAATTTAAAGTCTGTCAAAATCATAATTCAAACTAGACAATATAATACTTAAGCCTAACTAAAATTTTCAATAAAAGCCTAACTAATTAACTGAAATTTTATTTAGTTAAATTATAAATTTAAATTTATTTAATTTAGCAAAGATAAAATTTAAAATTTATTAAATAATTCAATGAATTTTTTAAAATTTTGTTTTTTTTAACTTCTTGGAATAAAAAATTTATGATCTATTATACTGTAAATTCATTAAATATATCCCAATCTAAATTTTTTTAGAACTTAATTTAACATAATTTATTTGAATAAAGAATTAAATTAAAATAGGAGGATTACTTGAGTTTTTCCAAAAACCCGAATTTGCCCCCCAAAACCCTAACATTAAAGACGCCCGCGCCATAAAACCCACCAAAATCGGCGTCAGTTTGCAGTCGCCGGAAGTGTCGATATTCTTCTGAGCATCAAAACCCTAAATCATCTCCGTCATCTCGTCGTTGTGGATCATGTTGAAGATTAGAACTCCCAAGAATGGAAAAGTTAGACGAGAGCTTGAGAAACGTGCCCCCAAAATTGTAAGTTCTTCCAGTCCTGTCTGTATATCTTCATGCTTCGGGAGATAGTTTGTACTGGACGATTAACAGCATGTCAAAGAAGTTTGTATAGGCTGTGAATTGTTATTTACTTCCCGTATTGATGGATTTGGTTATCGATTTGAATCGCAGGTTGAGACGGGGAAGAAGACGCTGATACTTCATGGCACAAAAACAAGCGGCGTGTTGAATGCAGTACTGACGGAACTCTATCACCTGAAGAAAGAAAGTTCCGTGAAGTATTCTCGTAAGAATGATGGAATTAAACCATTTGAAAGTGGCGGCGATTCGTCTTTGGAATTTTTCTCTCTCAAAACTGATTGCAGTATTATCGTGGTGCGTACACTTGTGAATGCTTAATATTCCATGCGTCGGTTATTTACTTGGCTTAATTTCTTGGAGCTCAGCAGCAAGTAACGTACTTTTTTGAGTTTTGTATGTGCTTTTACAATTCAGTTTTCCCATCCGGAGGCAATTTCTGTACTCTTCATCACAGAGACTTTGATATAAAATTAATTCTAGCCGTTTAGTGATTCGTTTAAGGTTTGATTCTTTTGGATGAGTACTTCTCGTTTTCCCTAAATGGTTTTTGATCGAAGAACTTAGCAGTCCTCAAACAGATGAACCTATGTAGAAAAATATAGTCACGATGTGCATTTTTGTTGGGGTAAGGTGAGCCGCCAAGAATTTAGAGAACTTCAATTTAGGAGGCACCCTATTTTGAGGGAAACCTCCGTCTTATTGTGTTCAAGTTTTGTATCTCTTTTCCTCTGTTATTATAAAACAGTAAACAGCTTCGTGCTTTTATGTCTCCAGTTATTTATTGTTGTATTTGTTGCACCTCTTTTGCAGTATGGTTCTCACTCAAAGAAACGACCTGATAACCTTGTCATAGGGAGAACCTATGATCACAAAATCTATGACCTAGTTGAGGTTGGGATTGAAAATTTCAAGTCAATGCATTCTTTCACATATGATAAGAAACTCTCGCCACGGGTGGGGTCAAAGCCTTTCATTACTTTCATTGGGGAAGGATTTGAGAATGTGGAAGAGCTAAAGCATTTAAAGGAAGTTTTGCTTGATTTATTCCGGGGGGAGGTAAAAACCCTGCAGCTTTAGCTGACTTGAGTTTGAATGTTTAGATATAAAAGATATCTATTGTCTTTGCAGGTTGTAGAGAATTTAAATCTTGCAGGGTTGGACCGTGTGTATGTATGTACAGCCATCTCACCGAATAAAGTATTTCTCACTCATTGTGCATTGCGATTGAAGAAGTCAGGTTCAGTAGTTCCAAGAATGGAACTAGTTGAAGTTGGTCCTTCCATGGATATGGTGGTTCGCCGCCACCGACTTCCTAGTGATGGTCTAAGGAAGGAAGCCATGAAAACAGCCAAGGATCAGGCTAAGAAGAAGGTTTAATGGCTATCTTTTAAATGCATGCATTTCATTTTTTCTATTTAGCCGTTTGTCTAATTTTGATGTTTACTTCTTCCAGGAGAAGAATGTTAGCCAGGATGCAATTCAGGGCAAGATCGGAAGGATCTATATTCCTGATCAAAAGGTGTGCACATCTCTGTCTGTATATGTCTTTTCTTGTTAGAGGGCTTGCTACTGTCACAATGCATGCATATCCTCTAGATTGGAAGTGGTTCATGTAATTGAACTCTTCTCTTGTCATGTTAGGTTCATGATATGAATTCTCATATCATGTTTATCACCAAAGTAGGTACTTCATTATGTCATCCGGTACAAATTTGCAAGTCATTTGAATAAACTTGATTTTCAACATTGACTCATAGGTTGGAGATATGGCTATACCCGACAAATCAAAGGGAGTGAAGAGAGAACGACGTGAAGCGAAAATGAAAAATAAAGATGACGGACCAGCCTCTAAAAAACCAAAGGAAGATTCAGAAAAGCCGAAGGAAAATTCGGAATAGTTCAATATTAGTGGAATAGTTTTGATCCGATTCTCCTCTTGCTAACTTGAGTCAGCTGTTGTGAGTTGCAGGGTAGCACGCCAAATATATGGAGAGAGCAGACAAATTATTTATTGCTTATATACAATTTTGTTTTTGTTCTTCAATCTGATTCTTACATGCTGAGCCTATCTTTTATCATCTTAATCATTCAAGCTCTTTCAAAGTTTGATCGTGAACCTCATTGATTCTGTTGTTGTGTAGCAAACAGAAGTTCTTTCAAAGTATGTATATGTTAGCAAGATGAGCTTACGATAGCATTGCAGTGCATAAGCAAACACAATCAGCATTTTAAAACGGAAGATAGAGAATGAAATAAAGGAAAATTCTGAGTAAGAAGGTGGAATGTATGTAAGTAAGTTCATAATCAATTCATTATCTAAGTAAATGAATTAATCAGTTCCTTCAACTAGAAATAACTAGGATTCATAGTGGCTGCAAAAGCAAACTATGTAATTAAGTCTGATCTGCATTTTTGGGATAAGCCTGAGTATCTTGGTCGTTGAATGGGAAACCAGAAGCTGACCACTTGTCCATGCCCAAATCTCCAGCCTGCTGGGAGCCTAAATCCCAGATTGGAGACTGCCTGCAAGAAACTTGCCAAAATTGATCCTCGAAGCCGACTGGATTGCTCCACAACTCGTTGCTCGAACCGGGCGTACTAGCATCGACATTCAAGTATGCATTCCAAATTTCTTCTGGTTTAATGATACATCCAGTTCCATGATGTGAGGACTGTAGAATATCCTCTGCCAAAGAGCCAAAATAGTCAGGACTCCCAATAGCCTTTGAAGCCTCTATCCTCAGCTCCTCTCTTGGTTTTACAATTCCATCATGGAATGCTAATTCCTCAGACGCAATTAAATCACTTGATGAAGCATTCATAAGTTGAAAATTGGGTATGCTATCTGGAAATGATTCCATTCCCTGCATAAGGTAGGCAGAAGGTCCTTCAAACAGGCTTGGATTCAAATCCATTGCTGTTTCGATCTTCCCTTCCATGGACAGTGTACAACCATCAGCTTCATGTTTATGCTGCTTAACAAATTTCCGCTTGATTCTCTCGGAATCGATATCTTTCGGTTCCTTCTTTCTCTTCAGGAGAAACAAGAGTTCTGGATTCCGAAGTAACTTCGACAAGAAAGTAATCATCTGCTTCTGTCTCTGCTCTGCTGACCGGAGGCGTCGGTTTACCGTGATGACATGCTGAGCAGTTCCCTTATGCTGCTGCTGCAATTCAACAACCTCCTGCAGTAACATGCTCCTCTCTTTCTTTAACTTCCCAATTTCATCTTCTAATCCAGACTTCCCTCCCCCAGTAGATGGCCCTATCAAACTTCCAATCTGCTCTGAATGAGGTGATTTGCGCCTCTGAATGTTCTTTAATAAGTATTTCTTCCCTCGTTGGAAAGCTCCATTTGCAAATTCCCACCTGTCTGTATCAATCTTGCGGAACCCCTGAATGCAAATCCCAAGAGGTTTTCAAATCATCAGTATAGCAACATAACATACCTAAGGAATTGCTATCAACATACATCAGCATACACCGACATTCATAGAACGTATGTGGTATATTTAAACAAAAAATTATCACACAACACAAGTGGGGTCGAAATTTTTCTTGCATAGGGGAAGCTCCATCACCTTTTGTATCTATAATCAGTAAGAGAACTAATAAATATGATCAATTTGATTGATTCTACCTGGTGGAGATGGAAGTTCCTCAATCCCCTTCAAACACATGGAGGGGAGTATTTCCTCAGGTCTGCAATATCAAGCAGGAAAGAGCGCAAGCCTCTTAATTCAAAGGCAAAAGAACTCTGGGTTTAAACCAGAACGAGCCAGCAAAAAAAAGTTAAGGAAAAAGAACTCTGAGTTCCCATAATTGAAAATCTTATGCAGAAGCATGAAATTCAAGTTCAATACACCCCAAGAGTACAAATACGAATCAATTACATACAAGAGTACAAAAAACAAGCATAAATGTACAAAGAAATAAATAAAATTACAACAAGAGAGAAGAAAAGGCGGAACAAAAAATTTACATACAGACCACAGCAGCCATTGAAGGCTGTAGTGCAATACCCACATAAGTATTTAGCTGTCTGACAAAACTGGAGAAGTTGTTATGCTTGAAATTAGAAGGAAGAATGACTCTAGAAAACTCCACGGGATCCCAAACCACAAAGCTCTGCCCTGCTGAACCCCAAGATACAATCGGATCAATCGCAGGATCCTCAACAAGATCGAAAGTCTTCCACAGAAATGGCGGAACTAGCTGGCCATGAAGACATTCTAGAGGTTGAGGCACATCACTTCCCATACACAGCAGCACAAATGGGTCCGAAGCTCCTATATCTGGTTCAAGCATAACGTCGAACAGGTAGTGTGCAGAAGAAGATGACATTGGGTTTTGAACAGAAAAGCCTCCGATAGAAGGAGACTAAGAAAAATATGACACTGGGAAGGTAAATGGAGCTCGGAAATGGATCAGAGTATATAAAAGAGCGCCACAGAACATTACGCCGACAAAGTGTTCGATAAAAATCTGGGGAAAGAAATTCAAAGGCGGTGACAGTGACTGGGAATCGAGTCGTAGCAGCTCTACAGTTGAGCCGTTGCTTCTGCCGGCACCCCATTAAGACGCCGCCAAAATTTGAGGCTGTGGATTCTCTGCAAATTGAGAGGAAACAATAGCAGAGAAGAGCCGACCTTTGTTTATCAGATCGTTTTCGCAGAAGCCGCGCTATTTCGAGAGGCCGTTATTGTGGTTGGAGGAAGGGGGAAGCCGGTTTCTCTTCAACGCGGAATTTTAAATCTTTTGTCCGCACGGGTTTTTTCTGGACCGGTCGTTTTGGTTTGAAAGGGACGCTTTGGACCGGGATTTGCTTAAGGACGAAGTTAACTCGACTGACCAATAGGATTTTAGAGGTCTTTGTCATTTGATGATCGTATCTCCAATTTTGATAATATATATCTCTTAAGAAAAAAATTGATTAATATATTGATTTTTTATAAAGAAAAATTCTTGGTGGATCATAGTCTTTTCCAGGAACATCACGACTTAAATAACATAACTTAAGGTAGAAAGAATTAACAATTAGTTGCGTCCCTTATAATACATTTTAAGGCATTTTAACCATGATGAGTGTAAACATGATTTTGGTGACCGATCATACACCAACATATTGACAACATGAAATAGTAAAAGTTTATCTAAGATGAAAGCATGTAAAAGGAGTTAGGAACGAGTATACGACCATGGACAACACATCCTAAACAAGCATGATCAAGATATCTGACATGCAGCCATGGACAACACGCCTTGGACAAACATGACCGTGACAGATTCTTGTCTCACCTTGTCTCATGACGCAGGGTTTTTATATCAACTGGGAGGGTTGTGTTTGAGTTGTATATAGATCACTAAAGAACTCTATGCTATTAATTTTAAAATAAAAACATTAATTGGACCAAATTTCACTGATGTTTAAAGGTTGGGTCTTTTTCTCCATTCAAAAACCAGCACTTTGTGATGAAGAAAATGAACCCATCCCATTTTGGGACCTTCACTCCCTGTTCTCAGGACCTAAACTATCAGACTCAGTGAATATTAATTGAATGTTTGAACAGCCTCTTAAATAACAGTAATGACATTTCCTAGCAAACACCAAGTCCGACTGAATATAACACTGTATCCAGCCACGACTAATCATTAGTATGTACAAAATTAGTTCCATTCCAGGTCCCGTTCTCAAAATAAGACCAATAAATATACAAACAAGTAAAGGCGTGAACTGCAATAGGCTGACAATGGAGTTGCAGCTTCCTTATCACACCATAGCAAAAAGGTTGAAGCTTTCCTTCATTGTGAGCAATGGAAGTGATCCACATTCTTCTAATCTCTCTACATTTGGATGATAATTGAAGTTTTCCAACACTTCTCCATCCCTTCACAAAAACTTGAGAGAAGCCCGGTACCAGATCTTAGCTTGAAAAAGGGAACAAGTAGAAATGGAAGATTTTGCTATAGGAGCACCTGAGATCATTTGGAGTAACGTTTTAAATGCACCGGATATCTCTCGAAGGATACCGTTATCAGCACTCGAAAACATCAGGCATTCCTACATTCCATATTGTCACATAACTGAGAGTGTGTCGGCACGACCTTGTTGAGGTGGTGCTTGTTTAGTCATTGGCTTCAAGGTCTCCATTATGCTGGAAAAAGATGGACGTTTCCAGGGCTCACTGCAATTTTATCAGTTAGTAATATCGAATGAAAAACAAAAATGCAAAAGAGCCCAAGAATAGAACTATATTAGAACAACTCACTCGGCCCAGCAAGCCATTATTAAGGAAGCCAATTTGGGATTTACATCACGTGGGATTTCAAGCCTTAAGCCCTTAAATCCAACAGCTGCAACAACCTACGCAACAAGAAACTGTCACGGATCTAGCTACGACAAAGTCGGCCGAAAGTTACCAGAAAGGTTATGCAAACTGAAGTGGGATTTATAGCTGAGCAACAATGTCTACAACAAACATCAAAATCCCACACATCATATAGGCAAGGAATGCAGAAAAGGAAAAAAGAGAAAAGAACAGAAAAAATCATCGCAGGTTTTTCACAAACTTTATGGTGAGAAAACATCATTTGTCGCTTTCAGTAATTGAACTCCGCCGAATCCCTTCTCTACTGTTTTTCAGGGTATATTTGTTGTGATATTGGGTTCTTTCTTCACAAGCCTAATAGAAATCCAACATTGAGAAGTTCACACTTGAAAAAAAGGAGAGGTTACATCATGAGGTAGGAAACATCTCATTTTTGCTCTGACCAAAAATGTTGGAAGTATCTAATAAAGCAAAGGAAATTAGCATGAGGCATTGGGATTGACCACAAAATCAAGAGGGTATGATTTTGATATCACATATCGCCTAGGCTAGGAAAACAAAGGTGCAGATTCCTTAACCCAATTTTCACTCAACGTGAGTTTTGCAGTCATAAATTGTAGTGTGGATGTTTAAACAAATGAAAAATCCTTCAAAATCACCATTTGCTACATCTTTCACCAAAAACTGCTCAATCAACACAAGGCAAAAAGTCAAGAGATCACCTAGCCTCAGGTCCCTAAAAGTGATACTTTTACCCCTAGGCTGGCCATAGCTTCCATCTTGATCCAAAACCTTTCTTTCCGAGAATCTTGTTTGAGAAAAGACCAAAATTGGACCAACAAATTTTCCAGTAGTAACAAAAGCCAAGGAAAAACGATAGTAGAGGGAAGAACCTCACTGAACCTATCAGCCAAGATCTTCTACGTACTTAATGTGGTCTTTTCAACCAAACATTCGCAATTTTGGTAACTTTCTCCTTTTCTGGAATAAGAGCAATCAACAAACATCTCATTCAAAACTACAGTTGATAGTCCTTTACGAAAACTTTGACACATTTCCATATTATCTTTACTAACAACATCCCGAACTCCTAAGCAGAATTCCATGTCAAAACCTTGTGCCTGGAGTTTTATTGGCTCCAAGATTTACTTTTATACCCATCCTCACTTCATCATCAACTGGCCTCCCAAGCATGCCTTTCATCGACAAGCCAGAATTCCACAGAAGTCCGTAGGGAATATATCTTTCCCAGACGCTTCCCAAGTTAGGAGAGATACTCCTCACAGTTTTCTTGATTCACCAATCACCGAGCTAGTGATAACATATTTCCTTCTAACAGCAATCTTGTGGAAAAAGTGAAGTTTTCTTCTCCTTCACTAACCATTTCTTTTTACATTTTTAGCGCCAAAATTTAGGACAAGATCCTTCAGCCATGTTTTAAAAAAACTTCTTTCGCGTCTTTTCTCTTCATCTAAATTCCGTGATCCATTTAGATTACTAGGGCTATTAATATTTGTAGTGAGTTGACTTTTTCTGGTAGGAAATACTGCCAAATACTTGAAAACGGCAATTCCATCCCGGGTTTTGGCTTGAATAATAAACATACTCCAATGTTTTTGGAAAATTGCTACGGGTGGTCTCTATGCAAGCAAAATGAAACTCAAAACCACCTCTTTCCCCACTGCTGCTTTGCTATCGTGTTTTGGAGCCATGTCTTAGTCTTTTGCAGTTTGACCTTGCCAATGAACAAAGATTTCCTCAAACATTCAATCTCTTTTGTTATCTCACTCGTCCTACAAAGAGGGCTAAAAATGCTTTGGCTCAACATCATCCAGAGCTTCTTCTTGAATATTTGGCTAGACAGGAACAACAGACCCTTTAATGGAAATGGAAGAAACTACACAAATCTTACTGAATACATCATCACAGCCGCCTCATGGTACAAGCTTAGCAATATGTTTTGTAGTTATTCTTTAAAAAATATTTGTGGCTTTTTGTACCCCTCTTCTGTTTGGAGGGCCTCTCCTGCCTTTTTTTTTCTTTCTTTTTTATTTTTTTTTTTATTTTTTAATTTTTATCTATTTCATTAAGTTAATAAAGTTCCATTTATCTTCAGAGAGAGAGAGAGAGAGTGTGCGTGTTTGATATTCTAAACTAGGAAGCTCTAGAAGACTTACAAACGATCAAAGCTTAAAGAGAACATTTGCTTTTGATAACAGTGCAATTTTCTTATCCGACAACATTACTATAAGAAGACGGAAGAAAAAAACCTGAGCTGGGTTTAGATTACACCATGGCTGTTGCAAAGTTGCTAACTCCCACAAAATCACTCCAAAGCTGTAAACATCTGATTTTTCATTTGACGGCTCATCACGTAGTACCTCTGGTGCCATCCATTCAGGCTAACAAATTGAATAGTTAAACATTAGAAATTGTATAGACAACTTCCACGAATAGGGATAGTGTGGCGATATATTGCTACAATGCCAAGAACTTACTGTTCCAGCTGCGGATTTTGATGAAAGAAATGTTCGTGCCTTTAAACGGGAGAGACCAAAATCACAAACCTGAACAGAGAAAAAATGAAGACATTCAAAGAAAGAAAATCTAGACCCCGTTTAATAACGATTTTGTTTTTAGTTTTCTGTTTTCAAAATTTATGTTCATTTCCTCGTATTATGATTATCATCTTTCTTAAAGAAAAACTTGATTCTAAGTCAAATTCTAAAAACATACTAAAAACATTGGTAAAAAGTGGATAACAAAACAAAGAAACTTATGATGGAAGTAGTGTTTATAAGCATAATTTTCAAAAGCAAAAAATCAAATGGCTATCAAAAGGAGCCCTAAATTTTAATCATAAAGACAATACATCCCTTCAGGTTTCTTATTTAAAAAAAAAAAAAACTTCTGAACTCCAACTCTGAGCTCTGTTATGTCAAGCATATCATCAGATATGGAAATTTATTTTGTTTTCAATGTTGTAAATTGATGTTCCCCACTCCCTCCCTTGAAGCGTAAAAGATAGAACTTGTTGCTTACAGATTTTGGAACATTCATTATCATTTATTTCCATGTTCTTCTACAGCTGAGAAGTATAATCTAGAAAACGCCAATCTAAACATGTTTAAAAAATTTCTGCTGAACCGTTTCAGTTAAACTCATGTACCTAGGACTTGCAAGGTTATCAACAGTGGTAAAATGTAGATGACGCACTAGGAAGAGTCTAGATACAGTTTTAATGGATAAAAAAAAACAGCGGGGGCTCATGCCAGCAAAGTAACACCTTAACAAGAGATAGAGGACCAAAAAGCGGGAAAATAGTGTCCCCTAGGAGAAATATTTTTAAGCTGAAAGTTACAAACTTATCTACCTTTACTGTATACTTCCTGTCAACTAAAAGATTCGGTGATTTTAGATCGCGATGAACAATTGGAGGATCACGTCTATGGAGATAGTTCATTCCCTTTGCCTGTATCAAAACGAATGACCGAGTCATTTACCAAAATATAAACGTTGTCGAAAATGAAGGTAAACAACACAGCACAAGATAAAATTCTTGGGGGGGGGGGGGTATT
>NW_019268520.1:5979152-6016504 GCF_002738365.1 Cucurbita moschata
TGGGGGGGGGGGGGTATTGAATACAATTTGTGAATCATTAGAATATACATACCACATCAAAAGCCATATTTATCCGACGTGTTTCATCAATGTCTTTGACACCTGACTTATGCAAAAGCCTATACAAGCTACCTCTGCAAATAAAACCAATTCTTCAACTTTCAAACATTTTCCATCAGATGCTAACTTTTTCAACTTTAATTAGGAGAAAGATGGTAAAAGAAAACCTCGATAGATATTCAGTGACAATGGACAGGTTTGGTGGCTTGGTCACGGCACCCATAAACAGTACAATATTAGGATGTCGTAAGGATTTCATGATAGCAACCTATCATGCAAAAATAAAGAAACAAAACCAAAGTCAACAAAATAATCCGTGCCTGTAGTACACAGAATTGAGATTTCCACCACTGCATACCTCTCTCAGAAACTCATTAACACGTTCAGGATGGAAGTCTTGTTCTGTTAGGATCTTCACAGCAACTTCCTGACATGCCCATGATAAAATCTTAGAAATATGGCGTGAACACATCATATAGCTATTAAAAGATAATGAAAAGGCACCATTTGAATCGAGGCTTCATACCAAAATCTTCAATTACTCAATAATTGAAAAACATAGCTAGATAAGAAGAACAAGACAGGGTTTCCATTCCCATCCAAAGGAACTGCAAGATACAAAAATGCTCCCTACAATGACGCATAATCATATTACATCCTAATAATATCTTCTGATGCAATGGGAAAAGGCAAGTGTATTGACAGGAGAGCAAGATAGAAATCATATTATAAGAATTTGCAAAACAGATAATAATCATCAACAATAACTGCATTATGCATCACAATATTCGACTCAAAACCGAGTAAACACCGCATGCTCGCATAGTAGACTAATTTTGGGAAATAATAATCATCAACCATTTTTTGCATGACTCACCGATCCATGCCAATCAGCACGATGCACAGTTCCGAAGGAACCTGAAATTACACCAACAATATGCTCAGAATGACCTTAAAAGATTAATTGCAATGAATTCTATACATAGACTGACATCTTTTCATATTTAAAAGTCCATATTTTATAAAAAAATTTAGTGCACATACCTGCTCCAATTCTTTCTTTTAAAACAAGATCATTCCATGGAATGTCCAAATCCTCTGCACCAAGGGGAAGTGTGTTACTCCGTGTGCCTGGTATTAGCTGACCTCCCTGTTGAAACCTTACGTCCATAGTAGAATCCATCCTTGGGTGGGACATATCCAAATATGACTGCGCACTTCCACGGCTAATATGTGGAACGTACTTCAGTGGGATTGAATCCTCGACGAGGATAGTTGGTTGTATAGCATTATGAGAATTATCACGCAGTTTAAGTAGTTGGAAATCTCTGTCTTGGGAATTAGGCTGCGAAGTTTTTGCATGCAATAAAATGGATTTTTCATCATTTTCACCAGGGACAAGCATTTGGTTGCTTCTGTTAGTGAACTTTCTATCAAACTGCTTTAGATACAAGGGGAGTGCGCTATCTTCTCCGTCCACTGTATTTTCTGTGATGGTGACGAATAAAAACTTATCAATGAAAAAAACAATATACAGGGAAAGCTTGCAAGATTGAGTGTGATAGAAGTTTTGAGAAAACGTAAATGCAAGCCATAACAAAAATTATGCGATTCAGCAATATTGCATGCTTACTGCAGCCTTTTGTAAGTGCTATCTTTAGTCACAAAATCTACTTTATCATACCTTTCGTAACAAGGAAAATTTCCACTATCTCCAACCTTACCGAGAATTTTCTCACATCACACAACTCTATTTCTCATCATTCCCTGTGTTCTTCAATCAACTTTTCACAGAATTTTATAGCATGGAGCACAAAATAACTGGACTTTCTATACTGAAGTTTGATTAGACGGTTACAAACATATACAGCTTTGTCCGGTTGCACCGGCCTTTTTCATCAGATATCTAATGGGTACTCGAAGTGAGTATCAAGACAAGAAGAAGCACAAACTAGAGGTTTACTAATACCAGATATAGATTTGAATAGTTTTCCCCCCACAAATACACCTGTGGCTACAAGAAAACTAAATGTTGAAAATAGCCGAAGTAATGCCCCTGCGTAATGTCATCCATTGATGAACAGATGATCCTAAGAAGTATGATCATACACTCTACTTTTCAGGAACATTATAAAATATATCTGGTTATAATTTACAACAAGAACTTCCGAAGACAAAAATGCAAAATGAAATTATAAAATATGATTTTCATAGTTCCGAAATTAACCTGTGAAGAGTCAAATAATTACCTGAGTAATTACATGAGGAAGCTTCATCGAAAACAACATTAAGCAATTGGCAATCTGAAAAGTACTGTTTAGCCAGTGACCTGAAATCAATAGCCGGCTCTACTGGCTTTAGTCGTGGAAGTCGCAACGGCGAGGAGATCAAAATGGAGGATGGGCCATTGAGCAAAGAATCAGGCTCATACAAGCAACCAGGATTTCCAATCAAGTCAACCAGATACTCCCTACAGAAAATTAACCAAGCCAATTATAACTTTATTAATACAACGAGGAACAATAATCAGTTCCATGAGCTTTCCAACATTCATCGCCACAAAAGAGCAAAATTGGCAATAAATTATTACTAAAATACTGAATCAGCAAGGAAAAATAAGAAATGGTCAATTTGAGGAGGGTTGACACTGTTAAGTGCACTATACATTTAAAATTAAAAGAGTATCTCAAAGCTAATAATTGCACGAGTTAGAAAACATTTCAAAGGAGAGTAAAACCAAACATTTCAAAGGAGAGTAAAACCAATAAAAAAAACTTATCAACCATTGCTTCCAAGTCATTTTGTTTTCTTCCATCTCACCACATTTTGATCTGAATTGGATCCCAATGCTATTTCAGTATCCTACAGGAATTATCTTCCCAATGACGATGAAGATTACAATACTGTCTAAATAGCATTATTATATGTCAATTAATGGCAGGCACCAGCTTAATTGAAATATGTTGTTTGAGCTGCATAGTCAATAAATGCAACAGTAAACAATATAGAACTCTTTTGGAACAAGTAGAGTATTGCAGAGAGAGCATACTTGTCAAGCCCAAACTGAACAAGACAAGAAGAAGAATCATGGCGTGAGCAATATTTACAGCCCTTGGCTACACGACAGGGTAAATCAATTGTGTCAGCTAACACCTGCAAATACCATAATCTTGAATAAGCGGACCCTGAACTATGTCAACTCACTTGATAAACTAAAAGACAACTTATATCAAATAATAGCTATGCAAATTGAAAATACAAGAATACAAGATTAAGAATTTACCAGAGGCTATATGCATTAAACGAGCAGAAAATTATATATAAAATTAACTACTATAAAGTGACTGCAGGAATCACATAGCCTATACAGAAGGAAAACTATAAAGAGTCAATTGATGTGCTTCAAAACCGGGATCTCACTTTAAAAAGAAGTGCACGATGCCGGCAGAGTCCTACAGAGAGTCCACCAAGAGGAACAACCACTGAGCCTAAGGTCTCCTTCAAGTTATCACTGCACTCCCTCCATATCGACTCCAACACATCTTCTCCAGAAACTGAGCCACTATTGATACCAAAAGAACGGAAGTTATTGGGGTTGATTGAAATAGGCAAGTTTCCAAATGTAAGTGTGGATGTCTCACCCCAAACTCCTACAGACAAGTTTTGCAAGCTGGTCTACAACCTCTTCTGTGGTTATAGAGGTGCAAGAAACGCTTTGGACCCAATTTTGGAGGTCTTTTAAGTTGGGATCAGTGCGCCGATCAATCAGAACAACTTCAATTGAAGAATCAGTGCTAGGATCAACAGACTTTAGAGATTCAATTGATGGCATGCGATCATTATCAGGCAGGCTGGTGCATACAGTCCATACATATGGATCCATTCCACGGATTAAATAAAACCCATCAGGAACCTTGTCAAAGTATGATAGGCAGCCATTCACCTGATGCATATAATAACACGACAGAACATCATTTTCAAAAAATGGTACTCTGTTGTTTAGCTAGACCTAAAAATATGTTCCTCTACCACATTCCCAATGTTATTACAATAAATCAAAGAAAAAAAGGTCAGATCTTCAATATTTGCCACACATGTAAATATACCAATAGTTCAATTTTCCTACCGAAGTGGAAATGCTCATTCAAATCTCGGTTTTTTCTTTTTAATCTTTCATGGCTCAGAGTAGAATCCAGCCAACTTGAATAAATTAGGAACTAATCGACCTATTGACAAACAGCTGGGCTGTCCAATAATACAATGGATAGCCCATAGCTAACTTCCATTCTCAAATAAATATTGACATAACAAAGGTCAGATGGTTATAGCTATCCATTTACTGCATTGATCACAAGAGATTAACCACAAAAATTGGAAAGAAGGTAAACAAAACATGAATCTTAAATTCCTATCGGTTTGCCAAACTTATATCATCACTTCGAGAATAGTACTCTAGCTTAGACAGCATTTTGCCCCTGGGAAGACGTACTTGATGTGAATGTCAAAGACCAATATAAATTTGATGTTAAAACAAGAAAGTAAGGTCGTGTTTTCTTAATTTGTTACCACATTCTAGATCTATATTGCCATTCTACTTCATCAGCCGTAAGCCTTTTCCTAGGAAGCAACCAATGGCATATGCTGCTTCAGTAACATCTACAGCAAAAGTCTATCATATTTTATTTGTATAGATATAAAATCAAACTCGAATTATCATCAGAGGTCCACGCTATTGCCCTATCATTCTTCATCGACAATTTTGCGGAGAAAATAGATGTTGCATCAATCCGTTATCGGGTAATCAGGATTTGACACGACATCCGACAGTTACCAATCTGGTTGCTATCTAGACTAAATTCTAGAATAAACATAATGTAAATTAGCATAGCCACTGAAGTCAACGCAACAAAACCATAAGCACGGATTAGAAAATGTGATGGATTGAAAACAATTTCTACCCAAAATCGATGTGACACAGCCTCAGCAGAGCTAATCGACCTCCTTAAAACTGAATCATCCTGAAATGGATTTAAGAAATTAGGATCCTCAGCACAAGTCGCCACAGATGAAAGCCGAAGCGCCAATGCCAGCTGCAGTTGATAACTCTCCTCCGTCTGTTGCGCCCAGCTCTTACTAGAAGATCCTCCAGTCCCAGCGGCCATCTCGGCTGTCTGTGGTCTCGAATCGCCTCCAATCCTAAGCACATCATCGTGCGTACACCCAAACGCATCCGTCTCGTTAGCCACTGTAGTCGATGGTGTCGGTGCATAGTACTCCCCGGATATCGAACTCTCTCCAAAGCTGCTTCCACTGGACTGCCTCTGCAAACCAAACGTCGAGTACATATTACCGATCCAATTAACCTGCTGCTGCTGGCCCGACCTGTGATCACCACCCGCTTCCCAATCCAATCCTCTTTCCAACTTTCTCCTGTCGTTCTTCCCCTCTCCTGATGATGTTTCTATCAACGATGTCGAAGCTCCGGCTCCAGCCACAGCAACGCCTCCACTGTACTGGTCGTCTGGAATTTGACTGAGAAGCGTGTAGTTCAATCTCCTGCCGGGCATTTCCATCGAGATTCTGAGAATTCCGATCAACTGGAATCCGTTCGGTCCCGAAAATCCACCATCGAAGCGATGAAGATTTCCCCTCCCTTCGATTTTCCACCTTTCCGGTGAGTATGTCTCTTTCAGAAATTCGACTGTCGGAGAGAGAAGCTGGGAACCATACAGAACTTTTATGCGTAGTGGCGTTTTCGTAATATTCTTTTGTCCAGTAAATTCTTAATTAATTTATTTTGCCGAAGATCTGATATTAATTCGCAGTTGGCTCCATCACCCTTAAATTAGGCCCAATAAGATTATTCGTAACGACTGAAGTCATTTCCATTCCACGCGCCTGAAATTCTTTACGAGACTCCCGCGTGGGGTTTACACGTGCGCGTGGTTTTGATAGCTTCCCGATTAAAATAGGTTGTTGAACTACCATTTTATTCAATCGGTCTATGCCATTTCTCATGTGTTTTGTAATTTAAAAATTAAAAGATTTGGTTAAAATTTCATTAAATCTTTATAAAGGGTGTTATATCCATTATATATCTATTAATAAACACAATAAATTATATATCTATTACGTCGGCCAAATAAACGACCTTAAAATATACAAAGAATCAATAAAACTGGTACCCATGTTGAGGATTGTTGGGAGTGAGTCTCCCATTGGCTAATTTAGGGAATGATCATGAGTTTATAAGTAAGTTAATACATCTCCATTAGTTTGAGGCTTTTTGAGAAACTCAGAGCAAAGCCACGAGAGCTTTATGTTCGAAGTGGACAATATCATATCACTGTGGAGAGTCCTTTAACAATGTATCAGAGTCATGCCCTAAACTTAGTCATGTAATAGAATCCTCAAATATCGAACAAAGAATTGTGAGCCTTGAAGGTCTAGTTCAAAGTGAATAGAGTGTCGAACAAAAAGTACTTTATTAAAGGACTTCAAAGAATGGAGTTGACCATTGATTAAGGAGAGGCTATTCGAGAGATTTATAGTGTACTTAAAAAGTAATCAAAATTAAGGGGAGGTTAAAAAGTAATCAAAATTAAGGGGAGGCTATTAGAGAGAGGGGTTTATAGTGTACTTTTATTCCCACATGTTTAAGTTAAAAAAAAAAAAAAAAAAAAACTAAAATCAATTGAACTAGGCGGGAAGTAAAAAATATTGGCGGCAAGAAGCAATAACAGCCACTTTTTTCCCGTTCTCTCTCACTCTCACGGCCTCCCTTTCCGCTTTCTCACATCTTTGGCTCTTGACGCTTACTCCTCAGTCCGATCTCCTTCGCGACTCGTTCTCTATCTGCGATTTCAATCGCACCATACATCCGCAACCAAGGTACGTTTCTTCATATGTGAAAGAGTGCTCTCTAACGATGTTTGAACCGCTAGTTGAAATTGGTCAAATTTCAGTTTATCCGGCAACCGTATCCTGTTTCGTCCAATTCAATTTAGTTTCTCACATTATCTGTAATCTCTCTGATGTCGGGTCCATTGAAACGATTTTTCTCCAGTACAACAACTTAAGATTTTAGAATTAATGATTGTTTAGGATGTTGTGCAGGATTTGTTCATTACTATATAACTTGAATATTTGTATACTGTTTACTGTCGACGATTGGTAACCGTTTGAGCTCAATCTGTGTTTTGTCTTCAAATCGGTCTTCCTCTGTGATCCGATAACATTTGCACGGCCACTTGGATCGTATTTTCGGAGTCAAGGTAGGCTTCATCATCTGAAATAGTAGTTTTAGAAGATGTTCAGAGTTATAGTTGATTTTTGGTCGGAGTTCCGTTTATCTGATGAGCGTATTCTGCTTCGTCAATTCAAATTCAATTTCTCCAATTTCTGTTGCGTGAAATTTGATGTCTGTGCCATTAAAATAAGATCGATAAGGCCTAACGGATTAAGATTTTTGAATTAATCGTTGTTTAAGAAGTTGCGCAAGAGCTGTGCACTACTACATAACTCGACTACTTTTATTTTGTTTATTAGTTGATGGACAATAACCGTCCTAGCTCAATCTGCTCTCTCTTCAGTTCGATCTCCCGTTGCGCTCCAATTTCCATCAACGCTTTCACGTGGATCATACAATTGGAATCAAGGTACGCGTCTTCATCCAATGTAGTGGATTTATGACTACGCTTCATATTCTTGTTGAAATTGATCGGTGATCAATTTACCTGACAATCGTATCCTTACATCATTTTTTATTTCGATTGCTAAAAATTTGATGTCTGTGCCATTAGGACGATTTTACTCCAGCCGAACTTAAGATTTTTGAACGAATGGTTATTTATGAAGTTGCGTAAGAATCTGTTCATATCTATACCACTTACTATTTTTGTTTGCTTCTTTCTCAATAATTGGTAACTGATTGTGCTCAATTCAATTTTCGGGCATTCGAAATTCACGAGATATAATCTTCAAACGGAGTTAGTAGTGGATAAGATTACATGGCATGTTGAAGTGTGAGTCCCGATTGATTTTTCATTTGTTCTTCTTCGAGTAAACGGATAAGATTACATGGCATATAATTGGACATTGGTAGAAACCTAGAATACAACCATTACTGGATTGTCACGCGCACCAGTAGATGAGCGCTACTTTCATGGTCCGAGTAAGGTATTCTAAATAAATTTCTCTGTAAAGACTTCCACGTTCTCTATTTAAAAATGATGTGAATGGTTTGAGTAATTCTTTCATGAAAATTTTCAGGCTCATAGGTTGAAAGTCTGACGTGCTGTAATCTCTATTGAACCTGGAATCTCACATCTTGGATAGAGAAATTAATAAATACATCTTGGCTTTGTGCCGGTAGCTAGTTTTATATGAATGATTCGGACTTAGAGCTTGAAATGACTAATTCTAATCTTGTTAATCACGTGTCATACAGGAATTTACAAGTGGATACTAACTTATTTGCGATGGTTGGAAGCTATGTTACTAAATGATGTTCTTTTCTTACCGCTATGTTGTTTGTGCTGTCCTGGTTTGGGCTTCATCTCCTTGTTTTCTCATTGATCCACTGTCTTACCTCTTCCTCTGTTCAATTTGCTGGCTGGAAAATGAAGCCTGGCCATCAAGGGTCGGGGTGCTCTTGATTTTTTATCAAAACCTCTTACACAGACGAATCCTGCATATTATATTGAATACATTTGAGTGAAAATAGATGTTTCTGTGTATTCAGATAGGCTAGACTCAATAGCTCATATATCATGTAGATGACCGTTCAATTGAAAAATTCTACGTGCCGCATGTTGGCCAAAGGATAGAAGAATGAAAAGGTTGCAAGATTTATGATAATTGTTTAATGTTTACCCCAAGTAATTGGTTGATGCGAACACTGGACCAGTAAATCCTAATATTTTGTACTGTTACCAGCATTCTCACATTTTTAACCTTGTATTTTGTTTTATACATGCTACACTTGTTCGTATATCATCTGCAATCATATATATGTTATATAGAAAACTACATTACTTTTTTTCAATGGCGCAATATAGATGATAGGACATCAGGTTAGTTTTAGAATAGGTACCTCTCCAGAAACAGTGTTGGATGCCTTGTGTCGATAATCCTGGTGGACAAGAAAAGCTGTTTATATATAATCAATCACACTATAAGAGGTATATGTTCTATGAGTAACCTTTGAATATCGTTGGTATGGAGGTTCCAAAATACACGGTGCGTCTGGGAAGATTCCATATCCAGTCCCTTGGAACATCTATTGGGTTGAGGCTTGACTCGTGATCTGCAAACACCTACAAAGGAAATAATTATAGTTAGTTGTGGCACCAAGCCTCGAATGAAAACATGAAAACATGGTGTAAACAGTATTCAACTTTACCTCATTGACTTGAAAGTAGGTACCATTCAGTGGAAAGCTTCCTCTCATTGCTGTCCGGCATGGTATCTGTTTTTTTCATTTTTTTTTTTTTTTTTGGGNTGTCATTTTCTTTAGATATTTAAGGAATAAACACCTTTTGTCTAACTTTTAGGATAACATTGGCGTTTTCGTGGACCAAAATGGGAAGCTTCTTCAAGAAGGTCGGATTTGTTGGTCAGAGGCACCTTCTGTCGTTGTCATACAGAAGCCCTATGCCATTGCTTTGTTGCCAAGATATATTGAGGTATCCTTAATCCACTGTAAACAATTTCAAACACTTCGTCATTGAAATCTTTACATTTTCTTCCGTTCTTTAAACTTGCAGATTCGGTCTCTCTGGTCTCCATATGCATTGATACAAACCATTGTCCTTCGAAATGGTCGGCATCTTATTGACAGTAATCATGCTCTGGTTGTTGGTTTAGACAATTCTGCCTATGGCCTCTTCCCTGTTCCCCTTGGTGCACAGGTGATCCTCAGCCCATTACAAGATTGTGTTAATTATGGGCGGTTGTAGTTTGGGATGTCTGTGTTTATGTTGTCGATTATCAAAAGGGAAATACGTACAAAATTAGATCGTTTTATGATTTGAGTATGATAGTAATAGTTTCAGATATATTGTGCATTATTAAATAGAGATGATTCGGTTTATATGCACCAAAATCTGGATATAGCACAAACATCTTTCTCTGAGGTTTACATGTAAGAAACTGTCTTTTGGGTTGCAGATTGTACAACTAACAGCGTCTGGTAACTTTGAGGAAGCGTTGGCTTTATGCAAGTTGCTTCCACCTGAAGATTCAAGCCTTCGATCTGCAAAGGAGAGTTCCATCCATATCAGGTGGGTAATCCTACTAAGAAACCTACTGCTGTGGTTTTTATTCTTGATTTTTTTTTTTTTTTTTTTTTTTTTTTTTTTTGGGGGGGGGGGGGGGGGATATTGATTAAGATTCGATATGCTAGGTATATTTGAGCATAACCACTTATTTGACTAGACATGTCTCACCAAAAGAGTCCCTCGAACCATGAGAGAGTTGGCTTCTCTGACACTGTTGCACGAGAGGCACTCCTCTTCAAGACACAATTGATGATGTTCTTGATTACTGCATCTCTTTTCTGGTAGTTGGATGGAATTTGCTGTTTCACCTAAGTGATACAAAAAATAGAACTCATGATCGAACGTACGTCAAAAGTAATACTCTATAATTTTTTGCCTTTTGGTTCTGTCCACGAAATAAGGGATATTTATAACGTTTTGGAGTTACTTCTACCTGGTGTCCAGATAGCCAAAAAGTATGAGCAGGGATCATCTGGTTCTCTTCTATCCAACTCCAACTGTATTATGAGAAATGCCACATGGTTATAATTCTCCTCATTCCCCATAAAAGAAAGTAAAAAATATTCTTTCTTTAGATGTAAGAATCACGAACCTTTTCAAGAAGAGGGTGATTATCTGGAAGTTCATAGCTGCAGACGGTGAAAAAAAAAAAAATTAGTACGCAAATGAAAAATATTCGTTTGGAATGTGATACCTATACCGGTTGACTTTGGACATCCACTGACCAAACAATTTCTGAACCATTAAATGATATCATCTATCTTTTACTGCTTTCAATTTATTCCCTATTGATAGCACCATCTATTTGGGAATTCGAAAGATCTTGATAAATGCAGCAAATGTTTTGCTTACACTAGGTGTTCTGTTCGCAGCCGGCTGACATTCTTAAGTTTAGGCATGGGAATTGATGCGGCTTCTGGGGTTAGTGCAATTAAGGCTTTTGACATGTCACCTTCTTGAAGTTCCATATTCTTTTGAACGTAGTTCTGTAAATTCTGTGAGAACTCCTCAATGTTAAGTTTTATTGTAGGAATTTCATCAGGATCTTCATAGAAAGCATCCTCAATATCGATGATTGCATCTTTTGTGGTGCTTTCTTGCTCTGGTGTTGCTGGTTCTTCAATAATGGGCACACACATACCAATTGTAGTCTTCCCGTCAGATTGATGCCTTTCTGATGGCTTGATCTCTTCAGATGGTTTTGTTGAGGGAGGGAGGGACAGCATTGGTTGGTCAATTGTTCTGGCCTGGTTATCTTCAGGTTCTCTGCATTCAGTAGTGCTAACTATTCTTTTATCTTCTGGTGCTGGAAGGCCAAGCCTTGCACTGGATATGTAAGAAGTATGTCTATTAGTTACCTACTTATCCATAATTAAAGATTTCCGTACTTTATGAGAATTGCTGCAAGAATTAAGTTTTAAAGTAGGGTCCCTGCCCAACTGTGATTCAGTGATATTCTGGAAGAATTAAAACTCAAAAAGTTGTTATTAGCTGAGGCCTAAATTGTGTTGCTTACGTGCACATGCTCTCTGTCTCTATAAAAGGGAGGAAATGAAGAAAGAGAGAGGGAAAGAAAGACTGCATGGACGTCTAGGAGAAAGATGGCCGAACCTTGCAAATGCGCTTGCAAAGTGCCTACATTCTCCTCTCATTGGACAAGCATTACAATTTGGTTTGCTTTTTGTACAAAAGACCTGCACCATACATTCCTGTCAAGATCGTTTCTAAGTTGGCTTATGTTAGAACCAAAATTTCCAAGTGAAATTACCTTTCCAAACGTAATCATTTGGTAGTGCAGCTCATACCTGCATCCAGATTTATAGCCAAGTCGTAGGCATTTAGTTTGAATTCTCTTAATTTCCCCAACTAAATGATAGAAAAGAAAGACTGCATCCATTTCTAGGTTTATAACTTGAAAACATGCTTACAGTGTTCTTTGGTCAAGCTTGCAAAGCCGAGGCCATAGATACTTCTGGATTGACTCCAGCACTGGGTACCTGGGAGGAGCAGCAAGAAAAGCTTCAAAGATTGATTTTACTATTCCGTGGCAATGACGTGCGTTCTGTAGAGGTCTGCATTCTTTAACTTGTAATATTACGAGTCTTACATTTTTTGTATTATTTATTTGGAATAGAAGTCATAATTAAAACCTCCTTAAAATTTTGTTCATTTCTTTTTTTTTTTAGAACTGATATTATCAACTGAACTATAGTAAAAAATAACATTTATTTTCATTTTATACTATTAAAAAACTTGCAAAGATATTGTCCTAGAGTCTATATCATCATGTTTTTCATATGTGAATCAGTGATAAGCTATGTTTATATGACTGTGATACAGTTTGAAACAACTTCTAGCATTAATGAATAGAAACACAATAATTTAGGAGATAGAATATTTATTTAAAATTGTAAACCTTTAATAATGGAAGATGGATTTCAGAATATTTTTCTCGACATATCTTTTATATGGTAAAGTTGTATGGATTTTGCCAAAATGTAGGCTTGTCATACTCACAATTCTAGAAGATGCAACTGTAGGGATTCTGGTAGCGGTTGAAGGGGTACCCATCCCAGTCGGACAGCTATACGTCCAACATTTGTGTCAACCTGTTAAAGGTACAAGTGAAAATCATATATATGTTTTATCTGATTTCATATCATTAACTCATATTGGCTTACTGGGAAGGCAAGATGATGAAGAGTAAGAAGTCGCACACACTCCACACTTTTTAGTCCCAAACCTCTTATACTTAGTAGATATTCTCTGCATATTTTACATTTGCGTGTTAAACCCATTGTATGAATCATACAATTCTGATGGATGCAACATATTCTCTAGTGCAGAAGGTAACATTCTCAGTATTCTTCAATTTCGATTTCAAGAATTTGACATTTAAGTTCTCGATTAATCTTACTTTGCTTGGTCTGGTGCAACATCCCTTAACCATTCGAGATCAATGCTCCCATGATCTTTCACCAGACGGTTTAGAAAATCCTGTACAAATTACTCATCCAATACTCAGCTAGTGCTAGGGATTAATTAGAAATTTAGATCATGTTGTTTGAAATCAACATTATAATGATACCTTGATTCTTTCAGCAAGCATGTTGTTCATGCCGCGTTCTCTGATGGCGTGTGCAATCTCATTCACATCAGCACATCTTACTGCTTCCCAATCCAACGAGTCCATTGTATTTTCACTTCTCTGTCGTGTCTTTCCGTTGGTTTCTACCTGTTTTCTTAAGTTGTCCCAATTAATGTTACCTTCCTTTTCCTTTGCAACTTGTTTTCTCTGAGATCTTGAAGTGGCAGGTTTCATCTCTTCAAACCCATTACTAAGTGAATGATCATACTCCTTTGGATTTGACTGTGTCACTATTCCTGTACCATTTGGTGAAAATTTTGGAAGAATTTCATGCACATTATTTGTACATTCTGCTGGCGACTCAGCATTTTGTGCGTCTTCAATCACACTGCCTTGAGGCTGTAAGGTCAAACCTGGCTCCTTCGCATTGATGCTTAATTCCCTACTAGGTAACGGTGCTTCATGGATATCTACTATGAGCTCTATTTCAACATTAGCATGATTGCGAGATTCTACAGTCAGTGTACTTTTTTCAGAATGAAAATCTACGTCCTTGTGGTAAACATTAGGAGTTTGAACTCCATTGCACGTCTGATGGCAGTCAACTTCCAATGATTCCGAGGTGTGGTTTTGCTGCATTTGATTGCCATTCAAATGATTAACAGAATCTTTCATGGCTTTTTCATGATCATCCGGTTGTGAAGTATCATCTATTCCATTGTCACACTTCTTTCCTGCTAGGTTGATGTTCGTGTGAACCTCTGTCTGTTCAATGGAAGTATCGATAGTAACATGATCATTCAGAGTATTTAGTCCAGCCATCTGATTAAGCTTCTCTGATGAAGAATTGATGTGAACCTCTTTCAACCAGCTTGGTAGACCTTCTGAGTTGCCTTCTGAGGATGGTTCGATGTTCTCACTGGTTTGAGAAATTGATGAATCCAAACAGTCTTGAAATGAAAATGAATCATATATTTCTCTGGCTCCGGAGAGACATGCTTGCATTGGGCCGGTTCCACTCAATGATATTTCTCTCTCGGAATTGCTACATGTCCCAACAACGTTATGAGATGAACTAAAACTTATTTTTTCTGGTTCCTTGTTTGAGCTACCATCCTCGACATTACTTCCGGAAGATTCATTGCTGTCAACAATTATTTGCCCTTCACTATTTTCGATTTCATTTTTCATCAAGGAACCCTCTTCACTTATTTGTTGCTGCATTATCTGTTTGTTCAATTTCATGTCATCCTCTAAACTCAACATGTATGCTTCGGGTTCATCCAACTCTATAATAGGATGTTGATAGCATGATGCTTGTTGACAATTTGGCTTAGGAGGAAAGCGTGCCGCAAGAGACATGAAGGCAGAGCTGCCAACCTCAGAAGAAGTTAGTAAAAGAAGGAGAAGAGATAGAGATTACTTTGAATTACACTTAGCTCACACCATTTGACAATTTAGCTTACCTAGAAAGGTGATCTGAGACATTTTGAGTCAGGAATACTCCTACCACAGAGTCCACAACTGATCCCTTCCATTGAGAGAAACGCCTATCTCCTGAAGAAATGCAATTATGTTATTGTTCAGCCCGATAAGCATAGTTGCTACAGTAAGGATGCGTGCTAGGCCTAGACTAATCCTTCATGCAAATTAATTTTCGCTGGAACATATGGCTGACACAAGTACATATATATAAACAAAAGCACAGAACTTCTAAGCGTACAAACTTGGTTTTCTGTTCGATCCCCGCTCCAAGAAGGATTTACATGAAGGTACGTAAGAAGCACGACACTGCTAAGCCTAGGAACCTGAAGGTATGTCAAAGTTGTTATTTCTCTATAACCTTCCCCTTTCTCTCTCTCTCTCTCTCTTGTCTTGCCTGGATTGATGTTTCTGAATTAATGTCATACTCAATCAATATGAAAACAATTGTCTTATGAACTTATCCGAATGCGAAGCCAATTCATCATTGAACTTTGATATTCATTTGATGTCTACATGGAGTTCTAGAAGTAACTCTTTGCTAGTGGTTGGTTTAGAGTTGAATAATTAATATTGTACCTTGAACAAGATGCATCCTTGCGATAAATGATTCTGCTCGCCCTCGAAACACCTTTCGCTCTTCTTCCCACCATTTGATCTTTTCTTCATCTGTTCCATCAATGCCTTCGCTGTTTATATTTCCCATCAGAAGCTTCCATACTCTACTAGTCTCTTCATCAAGCTCGACTTTAGGACGAGGATAACGTTTCTTAGTAAGATTAAATGGTACAATAGTTCCCTTTCTTCCATAAACAACAATGGCATTGTGCTCCTGATTTTGCATGTTGTAGGGTACAAGTGCTCGCTCTCTACATTCCAAATTGTTGCTCTCCTTGTTGATATCAAGATGCTTTAGTTGTTCAACTATGGCATCGATAAAGCACATTTGATTACCATGTTCTGAAGCAGTGCCTGTATAGATAAAGGAAAGGGACAAAAGAAAAGAAATTTTTCTTTAAATGGGTGAATATCTTGATCATTGGGAAAAATTTCTAATCCCGGTACCTAATGTTTTGGGGAAGAATTGGTAGGGATTGAAGGATACAAATCTGCGGTCCTGAAGATCTTTATTCATATTGTGAAGTGTTGAAATTGTAGGAGAATTCTTCTTGGTTCTTTTCTTCTTTGCCACTGTTGCTTCCATCGTCTCAGATAGTGCATGTATGCATGTTTGAGATGTATTGATATTTTTCACAGAACTGTCCACGAGAGGTTGATTAGTAGGATATATTGGCTGCTTCTCACAATCGACAATTCTTGCCGGTAAAGCCAAGTCACGAAGTCGTTTGGTTGACCTGGGTCTCCTTTTTTTTCTCTCAGTCTGACCTAAAGCCATGATACTTCCATATGTTTGCAACTTATCCTGAAGGTTCTGTCTTCCATGCACAGCTGCAATTTTACTTTTACAAGTACTAAACTGAGGTCCAGCTATCCAGCTATTGGATACTAATGCCATGTGATTTCTCTGGGAATCATTGAAAGAGCATGCACTTTCTGGACTCATGAAATGTGTGGCACTTGCACTAGTAAATGCAGTAGAGGAGACAGGGTTCTGCCTCTTCTCTGTTCTTTTTTTCTTGTAAATGGTGGGAAAATGCATCCAGGATATCGACTGATATGCAGATAATGTATTATAATGGACCCCTGTTAAATTTATGCTCCCAGCACCTGCTTGATCAATAGCCTGAGAACGTTTTCTCAGGCCACAAGAGGCTTGCTCTCTTGCAGTGAAAGCAGAGTTCTTGCAAAAGATAAGACCATTGGAACCTCCTGGTAAGGATCGATTATTATCATTCAGCATGGTTTCTACCGTGTTTCCCTTTTCAAAACTGGAAATTACTTTACCATTTTGTTCAGTATTGTTCTCCATTTGGTTGTTTGAAGGCAGTCTTCTCTCAGGAGAATTATGTTCAGCCGAAATTTCAGCTGATTGGGCTTGTTTTTCTGGCAAAGATTCGTAGCTTTTCAGCATTTGATTCATGGACCAGTTTGGATCAGTGGAAGAGCCTACTTCTTCAAGCCTCACTTCCATTTGTCCTGAAGTTGATTGAATGTTTTGTGGGAGTGGATCTTTTTCCAGTTGCCTTGAATCGAAGTATAAGTCTCTTGTTTGGGCCTGAGAATCAAAATTTATGGCCCTTCTGCACGACTTCCTGCTATGCTTGAGCATTTCTTGGTTTGATGTTTCACCTATTATTTCTATTGGGGGAGTTGCTGAAGGCTTACTGAGTCCACTTTTCCTGACACGCTTTCTCGTACTTGGACAATGGGACTTCAAGTTAGGATTTTTTCTGTTATTTTTTCCTTCGATGATGACCTTAGGTCTGTGTTTTCTCCTTTTCTGTCTTGGTGGTGGTGTCTTATTCAGGTTATCTGCATTCTTGCCTTCCTTTCCATCTGGGGTACAGGTAGCAGTAATTGTAGGTTGCATTGCAGGTTCAAGTTCTTTATTTTCTCCCAGGTTCTCACCATCAATTGTTATTGAAGTATTACAGTTGTGGTTCTGTTCTCTCTCATCTCTGCTGTTCTCAGTTGGTATCTGCTGTACTTCAGCCTCACTTTCGGTATATTTACTCTTGCCCATATCTGGTGTCGGCGGTGCAAATTGGGAGGTAATTCTGATAGCAGCTGCATCTGACTCTGTCCCAGACGGAAAATTGAGGTCATAAGCATGCTGGCTATGGTCAGACATTTCATCTGTAAATTTGCAGTACTCAATTTCAGAACACTGGATGTCAACAACGATGAACTTATAGAGATTCGTCATGTTATTCATAATTACGTTCTTTTCCACATAGCGTAAGTAGAAGGAATATGGTCTTAAACTAGTTGAAGCATGTAGCAGCAGCCAAAAAAATAATTGCAGAACTTCACAGGAAACAGACGTGCAATAGAGAAAATGCATATCCGAATTAACAAATATAGGTGAAAGTATACTCATCATGAATTCTCTATTTTCATTCAGTTTCCTCCTACCAATTTTCATAGATTGCTTCAATTTCCCCAAATATTAACTTCTAATACCATAGCTCTGCTTTTAAGTCCGCCAGCTTCTTTTTAATGCTTGTACTAAATGTTATTCAAGCATCATAACTATACCATATTTAAGATTCCCAAGTGTAAATGACTTTATTTAAATTAGCTGGACTTACACCCTGTGGCTTCAGGTATGCAGCCTCCACTGAGACGACCCCTCATAGAGCTGGACTCCAATTCAACTTGATAGCTAGAGCCAGAATCGAACAGGTCGCTTGCATTTCCACCCAATGCAGCGTCGGCTCCCACGATAGAAGCCGCATCTGCTAGTGCCATTAGCTGCAAAAAAGGAATGCTCCCTAATGCATCAATAGAATGTATCGCCACTGTTCCATTATCTTTGCAGGCCACTTGAAATTGCCCGGCCTGAGCTGCTTCCCAGTCGTTAGTACCATTAGCTCCACCGTAACATGCAACTCCACTGGTGGTCTCAGCTTCCTTGTTAGAATTTGAGGAGAGTCTCTCTGATCCCAACCAGCATGGTCGTGACTGATTCCAGTCCATCCTTGCATAGATCAGCGGCTGCAGCGGCGGTTTTGGTAGAATGGGCTTCACGGGTGTCGCCGGAATCCAAGAACCGCCTTGAACGTGGGCCTTATTTCCCTCAGGTTGGCTGGAATCCATTTGATTGGTTTTCACTCAAGCGGAAGAGCCAATTTTGCCCTCAAGCTTGTTCCAGAAAGCATGGCCTCTCTTTTCCCGGCAAAGGTATGCCTTCTTTTCTTAATTTTAATTCTCTGTTCACGGTGAGAAAACGCGGCAAGTTTAGAAATTTCATGGTGTATCTTAGCACTGAGAAAGCCTAAAAAACCAGTTTTATGTTTCAGCTCAAGCAGATCGTAGCTGAAAAATAGTACAAAATTATACAACGATTAAGAGCCTATCTGAATTAAAAAGATCTCCCTCGTAAAACCCTTCTGCTCTTTCATGGCAACATAAACGAGCTTTCAAAAATGGGGGAAAGAAGATGAAATAGAGAGAGAAAAAGAAGAAAGAGTGAGAAGTTCAGTCCAAAGCTAGAGCGATCATCGGAAATGGCAGGGGAAGACGAAAAAAACCCCTAACAAGCCACAATATTTCCCCTTCCATTTCCCTCCATTACTAAATTAATTAAGCTGAAAAATTAGCATACTTTCAGGGGAATAGTTACCGGAGGACTGAGTCAATGTAGCGAGATCTGAGTTACTACTCACCGGAAGGCCAACAAATCTTTATCTTCCTTCAGCCCTTCACTCTCTTTATCTCTGCAAACGATTTGCAAGGGAAAGCCAAACACAAAGATAGAGGGTTTTGTATATTTGCAGAGCTCTTTGATCAGTTGATTTCTTAATTTCTTCTTGGCCATTCTCTCTTTTTATGCTATATCTGAGTATCGTATCAAGAGCGGTACATAGTTTCTTATTCTCCACGAAGGTATATAGATATATCATGCATGGTAATAAATTACCTTCTTACAATTTTGATATTAAATTTTTTTATTCATTTCTAATTTGCATTGACTTTATTATATAATATAAATTCTTTTTTGTTGCAATAGAAAGCGTAGGTATATCTTGGATGACTAACTTATTTTATTTTAATTTTTTTTGTTTATATATATTTTATTGGTGCAGGATCATTGAAGATGTGGAGTGAGATAGAAGCAACGACCGAGGAGCAAAACTGGAAATAATGGTGGAATTAACTACCACAGCCCGTTAGAATCGAGTCTGGGAACTAGCGCACATGAGCTAACGGAAAATCAAGAGAATGACGTGGCAACGTCGTCTCGATGTTTGGTACTTGTTGGAGGGTTAAAAATTCGATGGTGGGGTCTCCTGCTTTAACGGCAAAACTACGATGTTAGGGCTTTGGCGTTAAGATCGAGAAAGTGGTTTTGGTTCTCTCTTATCCATTCAATCGCAAAATTTCATGACGTGAAGGAACCGTCACTGACGTCGTTACTAGTCCCCGTTTCTAGAGTAGCAATCTAGTGCGGGCACGCTCTTCAATTGGTAGTTGGTTGGTGGATGCGGTGGATTGCGATCGTCATCAACAAGCAGCGGTATGACGTGGTACGTATATGATTAAATAATATGCAATATCATTGATTATTTCAAAACAAAAGGTTTATTTTGGCACAGAAAAGGGAGCCTTTAAAGCAAAAAGTAATTTGCTTCCGTCACAATGTTTTTAAAACATAATTACAGTCATTCTAATAGACAAAGATTTAAGTTAAATATATTCCACGGTACCCAAATTTTAAGGCACTTATTTTAGTGCATTTATAGGTGGAAATTTTATTTCATTTCGTTGGGAATTTTAATACTTTAATTTATTTCAAAATTTTAAAAGAAATGTACCATGCATCTTTATTTTTATAGATTTGAGTTAAAATTCTATCTGGTTAACTTCTAATTTTTAAAATGATAACTTAGAGTGGTTTTTCTTAATAGCTACTTTCACACAATTATCACATCCACTTTGTTTTTAAAAACTAACTAAATTTTAACTTTATAAATTATTTTAAATTATTTTTAAAATCTTAACATAAGACTCATTTAGTGACAAAATAGAATTTTATTTCAACCCTTAAAAACTAATTAAATTAATTCAAGAATTAAATTTATAATCTAATATTTAAATTTTATTAAATTAATTAGAGTTTGTAAAGTGTACTAAGTTGGAAAGTTCAAATATTTTAGCCCAAATAGAATGAATAAACTAAAATAATAATATTGTTTTAAACTTTGGGGGTGTTAATTAAGGGTAACGTTAACATGGTTAATACCGCCACCTGGCCAAACAAAACAAACCAGTTTCATCATCAAATGCTGCCATTTTGTCAATGAATACCTCCGTTAAGTCTTCACCCTTTTCTAATTCGTCTTGTATTCAAGGTTAGATAGCTTCACTCTGTGAGTCACTGGAAACTGTGTGCTTTTTTCTTTTTATACAAGACCGACACGTGTAATGAATTAACAAAAGGGATTGTGATGGCCGCCTTTTTTTTCTCGAACCTCATTGGACCCTTCGTCTTATCTAACAAACTTCAAAAGTGTTCTATTGTAATTTAATCACATTTATTACCGGTACCATTTACCCTCTTTTTTTTTTCTTTTTTTTTTCTTTCTATTTTTCTAGTTTCAATTAAAATCATAAACTAATAATTTTTTCACATTTGAATCATAAATTTTTATAAATTATTCAGTTTAAGTAGTTTATAATTGTTTTCTCTTAATTTCATTTATACTAAACTTATAACTACCTAAATTTTATTCTGCTTCCAAAATCATACTCGGCAAGTAAATTAAGGGTGTATTTATTCTTGAATAAGTAGAGTAAAATAAAAGGAAATGTCAATTAAAGAAAATTAACTACTATTTATTTTATTTCAATATTTTTATCTAATATACGTTAGTTCTTATATTTAAATAAGTTTTATACACCTGCACACCGATATAATATTTAAATAAGAGTTTAGGCTTTTAATTAATGTAGTTATTAGTTGTGAATATGGATAAGATGAGACACAGAGAAACTGTCCAACAAACAATAATATCTTCTGCGACCAAATGGATTTGTGGGACCCACCAACTACCTTATAAAACGGTTAACGATTTTTCTGATTTTTTAGTCCGAAAAAGTCAAGTTAAACAGTCGGTCACAACTCAATTGATAAAATAATTTTTAATCTTTTTTAAAAATTGATACAAGTTGTATTTTAATTTTTTATAATTATAAGTCAATTTTTTGGAGTAGAAAACTAAATGAGTAGTATTCTCTCAAATTTTCAAAATTAAAAAAAAAAAAAATGTGAAGATCAAAATAGTTTATTGTTTAAAGATTAAAAAAAAAGCTTGGACTATTGTAAATTTTCGAGTTAGTTGAGTTGGTGACATGAACCACCATGATAGAATTCACAATTTAATCCTAAGTTGGATTGGGTTGGCAGATTATATTTTTAATTATTTAAAAAAACTTATGCATGTTACATTGCTATTAAAATCTCATAAAATTCAAATATCAAATACTTACAAGTTACAATATCAGTAACCTTTATAAACATTAAATATTCTTAACCTATTTTCAAATTTTCGATTTTAAATACAAGGTTACCAAGAAAATATACGAAATCTAACAATAAACTATTTTTATTTATATAGATGGACTCGTGGGCGTTGAGCTAACTAAACATTCTTACATCTATTTTTATTTTTAATAATATTTTATTTATTCAATAGTGTACAATGAATTTTCTATAAATAATAATAATAAATAAATAAAAAGGAAAGAAAAAATGATGGATGGAAACATTTCAACCAAAGAATTAACTCAACCTTTTACTTTTTCGAAGACAGAAAATCTATAATTATAAATTCCTTAAAATCTAATTCATAATAATTATGATTTAATTATACTTCAAACTATATTATAGCCTCTAATATAAGGTTAATCTAGTTGATTTAAATTATTGAATTTCGTATAAAAAGTTTTTTTTTTTCGTATTATATTTAATAAAAAGAAAATTTGTATAGCATTAGCCTGTCTTAACTGGAAATGAGTTTGATATTGAATTTAAAAATGGATATCCAAATACTTATGTCAAATACAATACAAAAATTGACAAATATATCTAAAAATGAGTATTTAAAAAATTTAGAAATCAAAATAATATATTTAAAAATGTAAGTTTAAGAATCAAAACTCAACCAGTAAAATTTAAGACTTAGTATAATAGCGGTCATAGAATTTAAACATTTTACTTCTAGTCGAAAATATATATCTTAACTAGTTGAATTGAACTTAGATGAATCAAATTTAAAATGTATATCGAGATTCCAATGAATACTTTTCTACCTTGTATGGCCATGGGGACTCAAAGACAAGGTCGTTGTCTTTGTTTGGTGAGAGCTACTTGGTTTTATTAATTCTAGAAAATAAAGTGCAGGTTGATCAAGTTGAGACAAAATGAGCAGACAGAAACAACTAAACATAAACCTTATAAAATGCAGAGAATCCATGAACATGGAAAACATATGAAAGTTGTGTCCTGAAGAAGAATAGAAGACAGCGTACCAGACAAGACGAAGACGAACATCTTGGCGACAAGAGCGTTCACATTTTGCACAGGTAACGGTCTGTTGGTGCTAATAAACATAAGGCAATATTCTCCAAGGGACAAGTTTGGTGTACTCCGCCCAAATGTCTTTATATTTCTCGGCACAACGAGCTTCGTCTCGTCTCTCTCTCCATATTAGCAGAATGAGAAGATACATGGGATAGAAGTATGGAATTGGGGAGCTGCAAAAATGAAGGGAGATATCTGTTCATGGGTTTGGTGTTAGTTTTCTTTGGCTACAAAGACAGAGGACCAAAAAATTACCTAATCCCACAAGGTAAGCTGAAAGAAAGTGCAAGCAACAAGTCTCCAAGGTAATTACAGTGCCGAGCAATTCCCCTATTCAAGAACAAGTATTAGAAAATCTCCATATCCTAGGAAACAATGTCCAAACAATACCCCATAATTTGCCAAGTTTAAGATCTCAATGAGGCTCGGGTTTGAATATCGAAAAACTATGGAGTCTCGGTAACAATCCCGTTTCTCGTTTTCTATGGTAACGAGTAAACTGAATAGATGAAAATCTTACCAATAACCAGAAGCAAGCAACTTTCCTCCAACAACTTTCGGAGGCTTACCCCATATAAGCGCTTTGCTGTTCTTTTTAAACATGTGTTTTTGCTTGTTAGATCCTCTAAACACAAGATATCTGTCCAAATTTGTACACAAAAAGCTCACATTTACCAAACCTTTGAGACGAGAAGAGAAAGTGTCAATTTTAAGTCACGTTGTGGTAGCTACCCAATTAAGAAAACTAAGCAGTTAGCTATGGTAGCAGCCGTTGTTAACTCTGCCCTGTTTGTCAAAAGCCACCAACCCTATAACAAAAGCAAACACAGACAATCTTTTACAGAAGCCATGCCTTTCAAAGTTTAAGTACTTGGATTTTGCAGGCATGCATTCACAAAATTAAACCACTATGCCTACAATATGCACATAGTTTAGCATGCATATAGAAAAGTAAAAACAAACTATAAAAAAAAAAAAAGAAATCACAGCCTGCATTATGCTCTAAAAGATAAGTATGAAGACAGCATTTCCAAGTTTATGGTCGTCAAATGTGCAAGACAATCCGAAATCATAAGCGCGAGTCTCAATTTGAAATTGGAGAATAGAGCATCCATTTTAACACAAAATGAAGTCAAAAGAAGAGAAGGAAATGATAGAAAAGGAAAACTACTTCATTATTTACCTGAATGCTAAACGTAAAAGGAATCCAAACAAGATCCCCAAATACCAGCATGAAGCCTAATCTCTCAGCAATTATGTCCCATCTACAAAAGATAAATCATTCACTAATATTCAGTCGACTGCACAAAATCGCAAGTATAATGAAGCTAGTGTTCCATGCTTAAAATGTATAATGAGCACGATTCATGTGCAGATGATAATTAAGAATTCATGACATGACAGAAGCTAGTCTTTTGAACCAACATGTTCTTGGTATAATGTATTTTGCTTTTTGATTAGTGTCTTGGTAAAGAGCAGAACCAGATTCACTACTGTGTCTCCAAGTAACCAATTAGGCTACATATGGTTTGAGAAGCTGGCTGATATGGATAAAGATTCAGAGTTTTAAACATGAGCGAGATTCAATAAGGAACAATAGCCAAGGGTGGCAGCATATATGCTTTAGCTCTTAGACCACTAAAACATGTTTTTGGATGCCAGTCACTTCTTTGTTTCCCTGGTTCCAAGGAATTGATAAGGCGTCCATTACTTGCCATTGGCAGACTTCTTTACGCAAAACTTCGGCTCAATCAAGAGCCAACAATATGTGACAATCAGGCATGAAACTTCACCAATTTAAGCAAAAATATATTTCAAACAATAGGAAAGAGTGAACCGAAAATGCACTTACGTGGAGGTCATGTACTCCTCGTGAACAAAGTAGTCGATGACATATATCTGAATCAACATTTTAGACCAAACATCCAATTATTAGGCGCCACCAAAAGATACGAAAAAATGAAGGAATGCTTCGGAGTTTGGGCTATTAGTTTACCGCACAAAATGTCTGGTAGAGGATCATCGATTGGCTCAAAGTGGCGTTCAGAACACTTCTTGCAAGAACTGATAGATTAATAAGTAGCCAGCCCATCATTCCAGCTCTCACAAAGAAAAATCTACAGGAGGAGTTTCAGCATTCTGGTCAACATATATAATAATACCACCACAAGTGAAGCAAGTAACTTATATTAATAGTAACGATAAGAAATTACACGAAAAGGACCATCTATTAGCAAATATAATAAGAGAATTGAAAATCAATAAACGTGGTCATCATCGCATGAGAAGTGGTGATTAAAATAATAACATTGTTCCTGAAATGGCACATGATAAAGTTCATAATAAGTAACATACTTGAGGTCAATGCCCAAAAAGTGAGGATTCAACTGGATACCAAACCACCTGTTAAGCAACATGAAGACTGATATTTAAACAAGTGGTCAAATCAGATTTCAAAAGTTAAAGCAAACATTTGACTACCAATCATTCATCTGTAATGATAAATGACACTGTCAACGAGTAAAAAAGTTATAACATTCATATGCAAGGAATTGATTCTTAACATTATGCACCCAATCTTTCAGTCTCCTCCTCCAGGAAACAAACATTATGCACCTAATTTCTTAACTCGATTTAAGCATCTCAGCCAACCAAACACGCCACAAATGAGAACTTGAATACATATACAGAAAAAAGTAACCAAAATTGAGTTTGTACCAATCATGAATAAAATTTCCCGTGGCACGAGGCTTTAGAGAAGAACTTTGACTACTTGAACTGTAGCCAGCAATACAGAGCAAAAATGTTGCCTGAAAGTGAGACATTAAGGAGAAGGTTAAAACAACGGAGTTGGAAGTAGACAAGTGATTGATAATAGAAGGCCAGAAGATTCAGAGACCAAACTTGATGAACAAGGAAAAAGACATGTCGTTATTACGAATAACCTCTTATACAAGAATCGTGTTAATGGTATTGTGTTTTAGTGATTGAAATCGAATAATCGTCAAATTCTTGCGTGATGGTCCGGGATTTGGGGCCATACAAACAAGCTTATTGATGGACATTGTTAGAAATCTTCCCAATAACACACTTTCAGAGTTACAAGTAAAAAAAAATGGTTAGTTTAAGTTACGCTTCTAACGGGAGCTCTCGGAATCTCCCTCGGTTTGTACCACTCTGTTATCGATAAGAATCAGTCTCTACCAGCACCATTCAAAAATCTCAACAGGAAAAATCTAAGCAAGAAAAATCAACAGGGATATAGATATGCAACAGTCCATTGCAGAAAAATGCAAGTAATATTAATAATATGCCAAAGGGGCAATGGTCAGCTCTAAAGCAAATAGTTCAGATGTTCAACTTGAAGTTCCACATACCAGGACACTAAACCAGAAGGTTGCTGATAGCAGCTCCAGTCCTCTATCTGATATAGCCTACATATGCGTTGTATTATAAGCTTCTAATAAGAACAGTAACCAACAGCAAGAAAGAAAAATGAATACAAAATTTCCATGAAAGAATGATCAAATCTGAAATGAGAAACAGTGAACGCTTACAGTGGGCGAAATGTAATTCATTTTAACACCAATCCCAAGAAGCGCGACAAGCAGCAGTAGAGAGAGTAGACCTACAGCAGCAGAACAAATCCAGAGAGGAAGAGAGATCCAGATTTTAATATTCATTTGCAAAGAATTTATAGTCTCAGTGGAACAAAACTTGATAAACTGAATTTATGAGAAAACAATACCATTGCAGCGATAATGAAGTCTAGTACGATCTGACAAAATCACTCCAGGGATAATCCTTCCAGGTAGAACAGACCCAGCAATCGCCAGGTAAAAAAAGAAGATGAAGAGAATAGCAACCTGATTGCGCAACAACAAATAGCAGGAGAATCTCAAACACATTGAAGTGTAAATCATACTTAATAACGAATACTGATTCACAGCAATAGCATCAAAACTTACAGCTTCCCATGAGGGAATTAGAACTTGAAGAAGAGAATCCAGATCCATATTCCTCAAGAAATCGATTCTTAGTAGCTTGCTGGGGTTTTCTCTTCCCTCTGTAACAACAATAATAACTTGCAGCAAAAAGGTTGTCTAATTTCAACTCCGGCAATCTTTAGCTCGAGCCCGAGTCTGTTGATTCCTACTCCTAAATCCACGGGCGGCGGTTGAACAGATAGCTTGTGAATCTCTTCCCCAGGCGGGAACGTTCGTGCTTGGCTGCCTTTTCCCAAATTCCTTTTCTTTTTGTTAATTTGATTAATGATTTTCTAGTAATGACCCCTCTCTTGGCTTCCCCTCAAAGAGTCAGACTCAGATTCACTGTTAGTAGATATTGTTTTCTTTGGACTCTGTTAGAGAAAGATTCCGGTTATAAATGGTACATTACACAGATATTGTTCTATTTGAGTTTTCTTTTTCAAATTTATCTTCAAGGCTTTAAAATTAGTCCTCTAGAAAACGTTTTCACATCCTTAGTGTTTTGTTCTCCTCTTTAATCAATATTGGACCTCACGTATCATAATTAAATTAGTTCAATTAATTAAAAAAATTAGTTCAATTAATTAAGAGCAAGTTGATCTTGAACTAAAGATTCAATATTTAAATTAAAAAAGTATATATCATTAAGATGGCTTTAAAACTATTTACACCTCATTTATTTTCATTCACAAAAAATAATATTAGTTTTATATTAATTAAAATTATAAAGTTTTTCATTTTAAAAATAAAAGTAAATCATATATTCAAATTAATATTGTAAATGCATTCAAATAAATAAATAAAATAAAATAAAATAACCACATGCAAACCTAGAAATGCATTAAATCGCCAAAGCCACTCTGAACTCATCCCTTCTCCTCTTCATCTCAGTCGCAAGCTCTCAACAACAATGGCGGCCTCTTTCTCCATTTCAAGACTCTCCCTCTCAATATCCTCTTCTTCTACCACTTCTCTCTTTCCCTCCCGTGCCGCCGCCCTCCATTCCCATCTCTCATTCTCTTCCTTTCGCCTCAAATCCCACCGCTGCATTTCCCCAAAACCCCTCCGATTCTCCTCTTCTTCCACCTCCAAATCCACTATCTCCGCCTCCATTTCCGTCGGCGACAAGCTTCCCGACTCCACATTTTCCTACTTTGACCCTGCCGATGAACTCCAAACCACCACCGTCTCCGAACTCACCAAGGGCAAGAAGGCCGTCTTCTTCGCCGTTCCCGGCGCTTTCACCCCGACTTGCTCTCAGAAGCACCTTCCAGGTTTCGTTGAGAAATCGGCCGAGCTTAAGGCCAAAGGAGTCGACACTATCGCCTGTATTTCGGTGAACGACGCTTTTGTGATGAAGGCGTGGAAGGAGAACCTCAATCGAGGTTCTGTTGTTGTCCGATGGGAATGGGGATTTCACTAGGGCTATTGGTTGCGAGCTTGATTTGAGCGACAAGCCCGTGGGATTGGGCGTGAGCGTTACGCGCATCTGGCTGAGGATGGAATCGTGAAGGTCTTGAATTTGGAGGAAGGAGGTTCGTTTACCTTCAGTAGTGCTGAGGAAATTCTCAAGGTTCTTTGAATTAGAGATTGTTTTTTTTCCTTCTGCTTATTTGCTGCTCCAATTACAGGGTAGCATTTTCAATTTTCAATTACAAAAAGCCGTCTATAGAGACTTTATGCCCAATCATATCATTCCGGATAACGCTTGCATCTTCTGCTGGCACAGAGTTAGCCGATGCTTATTCTCTAGATACCATCATTGCTTGGGAAAAGAAGTTCACGACCCATAGGCCTCCTATCATAGGAAGTCTCCATTGGCTGTCATGAATTTGTAAGTATTTGATTCTGCTTTATTGGTTTTAGTCGGCAATTAGCAAATGAGACACTAGTATTAAGGTAATGATAGTGAATTAGCAACTACGTCAGAGCCCGTGCATAATATTGGAGGAAAGAATTGGACAATTTAGAAATCATTCTTGTCAAACAACTAAGCTAGAAAATTTCATCCTTTTTGCTTTCATAGACAAAAAAGCTTCGTGGAAACTTTGCTAAACCCAAGCACTAGAACCTACACCATGGTTGAGCTACTAAAAGCTTGGAACAATGGTCCCAACATACCCAATTCCCACAATGAAAAACGAAATTGATTGGACAAGAATGAAAATGTAGAAGTTGTTCTCCCCGTACAGCATATTGTAGCATCCACAAAAGAACAGATACGCTCCAATCCCAAGCTCCGTCACATGAACTCTATCTCCAATTCTGAACCCTAGTGTCCTTGTTGGTTTTGAGGCTGTTTTCGCCTTCAGAATGTCTCCTAACTTCTCTGTGACAACCCATTCATTTGCTCGACTACCCTCTAATAACCCGATGAGGGTCGCCTTGGCTCTGTGCAACGACATAACGTTTTCGAACATGATCCAGAAAATCGTCAAGTGGAATGACCTGAAACCAACCAACAAAATCTTAGAATTTGTGAATATGGACGTCCATTGTTCTAGGAAGTTTGAGTAGGAGCATACCGTGGAGTCCCGGCCGCATTAATAATGGTGGTCGCTGTAGGAATGTACACAGCTCCCCATTTTGGAATTGTAACTTCAGGCACCACAACAGTGGCCGGTAAAACAACACAGAAGAGAAGAAAGTTGTTAATGTGGGCTATGATTTTCCTTACGAAGAAGAAGCTATAAATCACATACACCTTCTTCCACAATGTCACTTTCTGCAATGACAAATTCACACATCTTATCAGCCTGATTCAATATTGATTTGATTCGAGTCATGTCGATGTTGGGAATACCGTATTTCTTGCTATCTCCATGACCACCTTTCTGAACAGGTTTGCAGGGCCACATGACCATCTATGCTGCTGAAAACGGAAGGCCTTGAATGTGCTTGGCAGTTCATTTTTAACCTAGTGGTATGAAATCACTCCATCAGATGTGGGAATAGAGCAGACATCAACGTTCGAATTTGAACGTTTAGATCGTTACCTGAAGGTCGCCGAGGTACAAGAATTTCCAGCCCTTGAGACTAGCTCGCACGGCCAAATCCATGTCCTCCACAGTCGTTCGATCCTTCCACCCTCCTGCCTCTTCAATTGCAGAGATTCTCCAAACTCCTGCCGTGCCTAGTGTAAAACAAATATCAAGCAATGAGAAACATTGAGTCATGCGGATAGGAGAAAGGAGTTTGAACGAACCATTGAAGCCGAAGAAGGCGTGTGTAGAGGAGCCGACTTCTTGCTCGACCGTGAAATGGTAGTCCAACGACATCTCTTGAAGTCTTGTCATCATACACTCATTGGAGTTCACTGCAAGAACATAGCGGCAAATGCAGGGGCGTCAAGCCAGTGCGTTATGAACATGGTATTGAATAAGGGAAGGGTGAGTTACCAAAGATCCATCGAGCTTGAATGAGGGCAAGTTTAGGGTTATGGATAAGAAAAGGAATAGATCGATGAAGAAAATCAGGTTCAGGTTGAAAATCTGCATCAAATATCACAACATATTCACATTTCCTTGCATAGCTTCGTTTCATCCCTTCTTTCAAAGCCCCTGCTTTGTATCCGCTACGATTGTCTCTTACTTCGTACTTTATGTTGATCCCTTTGTCTGCCCATTTTTGGCATTCTAGCTCCACTAGACTCTGTTCACCAATTCAATCATTTGTCTTTTGTTCATTCTATAACACAGAGTACGAAAAAAATACAACTTTTTTTGTTTGTTGCTTTGTACCTTGATTGATGGGATTGTTGAATCGTCCAGTACTTGTATTGCGAGTCGATCAGATGGCCATGAAAGCCCACAAACAGCTCCGATTGACATTTGATAAACCTAAGATGAAACGAAGATTGCCCATGTCAGAGTTCATTTCCAATGGAAAATGAGAGATCAGAAAAACAGGGGAGGAAAAACAGAGCACCTCTTTTTCGTTAAACATGGGGATTTGAACAAGAACCATAGGGAAAACAGAGCTTCCGATCTCGGTGTCCTCCTTTATAGCTTCCCATTTGTACCTTTTCTCCGGCGTGCGACGGAGCAATTTCACTCCAATAATCACGACGCCCATATAAATCCTCTCAACGAATAGCATTATCGATAATCCAGAACAGAGCACCATTAAAACTCTAAGCACAGGAGCTATAATTGGAGCTCTGACGGTGTCCCAAATAAAAAGGAGCTGAGCCGGAATGCCATCTCCGACCGACTGGAATGCTCCAGGGAAAAACGCCGCCGTGGAGAGCTGCTCCATTTCCGGGTTTATATTTGGAAATCGGAGCAGAATTTGGTGGCGAAAAGGGGTAGTGGTTCTACTCCCGCGATCAACAGGATTGCAGAAGCAGAACAGATGTGGATGAACAAAATTTGAATGATGAGAACGGAGGAAGAACAGAAATTTAAAGGAAAAAATTTGGACAGAGAGAGAGAGAGAGAGACAAAGATTTGTTCTATAATCTCTCTCGTAACAACAAGTGGCTTGTGACCGTGAGACCATTTCAATTGGTAATTAATAGTATCTTAGGGTTCTAACCCCTCAAAATTGGGAGGGGAAGCAAATTCTAACGTAACGCACACAATTAAACATGCCCAATTATAATTTTCTTTAGCTTAAATTATAATAATCGGATTAAATTAAACTTAGGTTTATAATAATTTTCTATATTTGTGTATATAATATAACAAGATCCTGTAGTTTATAAATATCTAATAAAACAGAGTAAAACAGAGTTTAGAAAGTAAAACAGAGTTCTTTATTTTTTTTTTTGACATAAAAAGACACAAACTCATACGTAATTACAGAAATAACCCAACACTTCTCCCTCAATTTCATTGCAGTTGAAGCCGAGGATCCACCTCCACTCTCGCAACCCCCTCCGTGACCGCCGCCGCCTTCGCCACCTCCACTTCTCCGACCACCAATCCGGCGACCTCCTCCTCCTTCACTTCATCCACATAGTTCGGATCGTTCTCATCAATGGCAGCCGGGGCAGGGGAGAGCTCGTTCTCAATCGCATCGCTGGGTCCCTCCCAAGTGAACTTGCCGCCGTGGCCGGACTTGGGCGGCGGCTGGGCGATTCCAGTCCGGGTATGAACCGGATGGCGGTCGAGGCGCTGGACTCCCTTGTCAATGAGCTTCTTCTCGACGTACTTGATGGTGTCGATGTTGCGAGTATCGATCTCGGCCTTTTCGACTCGCTTTTTCCCTTCCTCGTCGCGGCTGACGGCTCGAATCGTCACTTTCTCCTTCTTGTCGGCGATTGGCTTCATGATTTCTGTAATTGTTGGGCAAATCTGGAATCGGGATTTAGGGTTTTATACAGAGAGACGAAGGAGAAACTGGAAGGTTCCGGAAAGGTGTGGACAACGCCGGGTGGGTGCTAGAACTCTCTGACACGTCTTACAACGCTTTCTTTACGCATGAATAATTAATTTCTAATTTCCTTTTTTATATATTATATAAAATACAATATTGAGAGTTTCGATGATGATATACTAATGCCCTTAATTTTCTCTCGGGACATTTATTTGCAGAATTCATTTGAAACCCATCGCCGGAGAAGATGGCAAATGAACGGAGAACCACGAGAAGTTCAACTTTCCGGTGGGTTTCCCGGAAAGTTGTACTGCCGGAGCCGGACATGGCGGGGATTGGTTTCTTATCATTCGAAATCACGCCTCTTATGTCAAATTGGGTAATTAGAAGACGATGTTGATTAGTGTCTTGATTGGGGACAAATGTTTGAACCCTGTTCTTCACGAAAAATTCGTTAAAAATCCGATGAAGAACGAATTTAATTGGGGCAGATGCCATTACAGATGAAAAAAAAAATGGACAGAAGAGTGAAGAAAATGCAGAAGTTTATTGTGCTCACGGCGGACCTGTCGAGGGAAATGGAGGTTCTAGCCGCGGTTGAACGAAATTTGAGGAGGAACACGACGATTTTTTCCTTCGCCGGCGGCGGTGGAAAATCGTTCAATTACCGTGGCACCGCCGTCGTGTTCAGAGCTTGAAATTGTTGACCCCTTCGAACAGAACATTCAATTACATTCTTAATTATACTGTTACAGAACGAATCAAAATTGTGTTCGGGGTTAACGAAATGCGGCTGCCGGAGGACAGCGCAAAGAAATTCACCGGCTGCCGTATCCCGGCGGATAATTGCAGGAGATCGGAGCTTGAAGAACAGGGGGGAAAAAACAGAATTAAATTAAATTAAATTAAATTAATTCTAAATTAATTTAATAACGCGTAAAAAATAAAATTTATTATCCATCCTATATATATATACACACAGGAAGTAATACAGAGCTCTTAATTATTTTATTTTTTTTTTAACATAAAAAGACCCGAACTGAGACGTAATTACAGAAACAACCCCTTCTCCCTCAATTTCACTGCAGTTGAAGCCGAGGATCCACCTCCACTCTCCCAACCCCCTCCGTGACCTCCGCCGCCTTGGCCACCTCCACTTCACCGACCACCAATCCGGCGACCTCCTCCTCCTTCTCCTTCACTTCATCCACATAGTTCGGATCGTTCTCATCAATGGCAGCCGGGGCGGGGAAGAGCTCGTTCTGAATGGAATCGCGGGGTCCTTCCCAAGTGAACTTGCCGCCATGGCCGGACTTGGGCGGCGGTTGAACCGGCTGGCGTTCAAGACGCTGGAATCCCTTGTCAATGAGCTTCCTCTCAACGTACCTAATGGTGTCGATGTTGCGAGAGTCGATCTTCGCCTTTTCGATTAGCTTTATTCCTTCCTCGTCGTGGCTGACGTCTCGAATCGTCACCTTCTCCTTCCCGTCGATTGCCTCCATCATTTCAGTATCTATTGTTCTTGAATTTCGATTTCGGATTCAGGGCTTTATACAGAGACACGAAGCAGAAACTGGAAGCTACCGGAACTTTCTGACACGTCATATATATACATATACATATATATATATATTGTGTATTTATATGTATATGTATATACGTCGAATATGCTTCTCAAAAGTCGTCTTAGCTAACAACGGGGAATCAAAAACATTGAAACAACACATAATGATTTGTTCGTTCGTTCATTTTGAGGTAATTTATATTATTATGTCTCCCTTTCTCTGTTTATATTTATACCTCTTTCATTTTCCCCAACATTCATTCACTCTTCTTCTTCTGCCGTTAATTTCCTCTCGGGACAGTTATTTGCAGAATTTGTTTGAAACCCATTGCCGGAAAAGATGGCAATTGAACGGAGAATCACGAGAAGTTCAACTTTCCGGTGGGTTTCCCGGAAAGTTGTACTGTCGGAGCCGGACATGGCGGGGATTGGTTTCTTATCATTTGAAATCGCGCCTCTTATGTGGAAGCTTGTTCAGCTATGGAATCGATTGGAAGACGAGGAATTCATGAGAGTGAAACGACAAATTTCGGACTCAAAAGGAATCGGAATACTGATTTCGAATGACGAACAATTTCTAATGGAGCTTTTGATGGTAGAAATCGTCGGAGATCTTCAATACATCGCGAAATCAATCGCGAGATTTGGGGACAAATGTTCGGACCCTGTTCTTCACGAATTTGAAAAATTCGTTCAAGATCCAATGAAGAGCGAATTTGATTGGGGTAGATGGCAATATAGATGGGAGAAAATGGAGAGAAGAGTGAAGAAAATGCAGAAATTTATTGTGCTCACGGCGGAGCTGTCGAGGGAAATGGAGGTTCTGGCGGCGATTGAACGAAATTTGGGGAGGAACACGACGATCTTTTCCTTCGCCGGCGGCGGTAGAAAATCGTTCAATTACCGGAAGGAAATTTCATGGCACCGCCGTCGTGTTCAGAGCTTGAAATTGTTGACCCCTTGGAACAGAACATTCGATTACATTCTTAGACTTTTCATGAGATCGATTATTACCATTACACAACGAATCAAAATTGTGTTTGGGGTTAACGAAATGCGGCTGCCGGAGGACAGCGGAAAGAGATTCACCGGCCGCCGTATCCCGGCGGATAATTGCAGGAGGTCGAAAGTAGAAGAACAGGGGAAAAAACAACAGGGGAAAAAACAGAGTTATAATCGGAGTCCGCCATTGATGAAGAATTCTGCAGAGAGTAAAAGGTTTTCTCAATTTCCCCATTTCCGTTCATTCCGAGACTGCAAGTACGGCGCAACTGTTTCTCCACCGCCGTCGCAACCGGTTCGCAAAACGTCGTCGTTGAAGCTGAAAAACACAGGAACTGAAAACAGAGCATCATCATCACCGAGACGAATCAATGGCGGACATAAATCAATTTCATCATTCTTTATCAAAGAAAATTTACCAAACCCACCTCCGAATTCCCTCGGCGCCGCCGCCTTATCAATTCATTACGGAAAAATAGTGACTTTGATCGAGCAAATGGCATCCGCGCCTCGCTTAATCGATAACAAGGAACGGGACAAGCTGTACAACATGTTGCCGTTGAGTATAAGGAAAGCTCTAAGATCCCGTCTGAGAAAAGCAGCAAAAATTCGGCACTCGTCTCTATATGATCCAGTTCTGGCGGCAGAGTGGAAATCAGCGACGGCGAAAATATTGCAGTGGTTAACTTCAATGGCTCATGACATGGAGACATGGCATTCAGAGCACAGTTTTGAGAAGAAGCCCGACGGCGGCGACATGGGTGGTTCGAAGCCGCGTGTTTTGCTGCTGCAAACTCTCCATTATGCAGACAGGGAGAAGACGGAGGGCGCCATTGTTGAGGTGCTCGTAGCTTTGAGCAATATTTGCAGTTCAAATGAAGTTGATGAGCAGAGATTGTTAAAGGGATTTGGCGTTGAAGTTGATGAGAGTTATTTGTGCAGAGATTATGGGTTTTCCTGTTTTGATGTTCTTGCTCTGTAATTTGGATTCATGAAGCTCAGAGGATGAGAAATTTATCGATTTAGAAACTAAATTGTGGTGAAATTTATTTATATGAAAACAATATTTTATTGTTTACTGATTTTTACACGAAACGACGTTTATGAGGAATCGGAATGGCCTTCAAAGGAACTTTCTTTTTCAGAGTAATTCCCATTTGCTCCGACATGTCCATCTCTTCCGGCAAAAGTCCGTCCGGCAGAGCCCAATCAAACCGCAGAATCAACGACCCCAGAGCCATTGGAAGAACCCTTGATGCCAGCGGCACCGCCGGGCACATGCGGCGGCCAGAGCCAAACGGAAGGAAGTCAAAGTGTTGACCTTTAAAATCCTTGCTGCCGGTGGGCTCCAAGAATCTCTCCGGCGAGAAAACCAAGGCGTCTTTCCAGTTTTTGGGGTCACGGCCAATGGCCCAAACGTTGACCAAGACTTGGGTTTCCGCCGGAATCCAGTAGCCGAGGATTTTACAGGGCTTCATTGCCATTCTCGGGAAAAGAAACGGCAGCGGTGGGTGGAGGCGGAGGGTTTCTTTGACGACAGCATCAAGATATGGGAGGTTTTGCAGATGGGTTTCTTCGAGTTTGCCATCTGGCGGTATGGTGGATCGTAGCTCCGCCTGAAGTTTTTGCATCGCTGCCGGGTTGCGGAGTAGCTCCGCCATTGCCCATTCTAGTGAACTAGTGGTGGTGTCCGTCCCTGCCGTGAACATCTCCTGGAAAAAAAAAATAAAAAAATCCAAACCAATAGGAATTCCTTAATTTGTTCTATAAAAATAAAAAGAGAAGCTTTAAAAGATTAAAAAATAAAGAATTAAAACAGTAACTGAACAAATCCACAGCCAGCAAATATCGTTCTCTCTAGACTTTCTCACACTTTCCCTCAACTTTAAAACGCGTCTATAGGAAAGGTTTCCACACCATCATTTGTTCTCCTCCCCAACCAATGTGAGACATCAAATTGTGGAGGTAAAATGGTGATGTCACAAATTGGTTGGGAGGAGAACAGGTGTGGAAACCTCGATAGACCCGTTTTAAAGCCTTGAGGGGGGGGGAAGCGGAAAGCCCAGGACAATATCGACTAATAATAGATCTGGGCCGTTATAAAAACATAATAAACATGAGAACGAATAATATGAAATTATTACAATAATATTCCAAAATACTAAAATACAAACGAATTATTTATAAAATAGTGTGGAGCCCCAAACATCATAAAACATTAGGAACAGACAAACCCTAAATCCGATTCATACAATCTGATATGTGTCAACAATATAATAAATTAATCATTTAAATTATCCATATATATATATATATATATATATATATATATATATATATATATATATATATGATTTCTTAA
>NW_019268520.1:6016637-6030313 GCF_002738365.1 Cucurbita moschata
ATATATATATATATATATATATATATATATATATATATATATATATATGTATATGATTTCTTAATCATATCACGTGAGATGCACCATTTCTTAACTAACCATTTGATCTTAAACATTTATAAGCTTAATTTTGAAAATAAAATTGAAAAATAAGAGCAATAATAATAATAATAATAATGAAAAATAAAGCTTACTAGGACGATAACGTTGATGATCCAAGAAGAGAAACGGGAGGGCTCCACAACGCCATCGCCACGGAACTCCAAAAGCACATCCAAATAATCCTTTTTTCTTTCTTCTTTTTTCTCTTTCTCCATGGATCTTTCTTTTATGAACTCGCCGGCGATTTCAAACGCCTCCTTCACATGAAACTGCGTCGTTCTCCTAATCCCCTGCGGGTCGAACCACCGGAACACCCGTAGAAAGTCCGCCACATTCGGCGTTCCGGCCGTCTCCATCACCCTTCTCGTGTGGTAATAGAATTCCTTCCCCCTCTTCGAATTGGGCCCCACTAGATCTTTCGAAAATATTAGGTTCCCGATTAAATTAAAGCTCATTATAAAGAAGAATTTCCCCACGTCCATCGGCGGCGCGTACCAATACGCGCTTCCCTTTATTTCATCTTCCACATATTGGATCATGGCATCGACGCAACGTCGGCGGACGTGTTGCATGGCGTCGAGCCGGCGAGTGACGAAGAATTCGCTCGTTGCTAATCGCCTCAGCATTCGCCAGTGGGATCCGTATTGGGAGGTGATTAGGGAACCTTCTGTGCCATGGTCCCCCTTCATTGCCTCGTAAATCATACGCCCCGACAGCGGCGCGTCGTGGTTTTTGAACATCTCTCGTGCTATGGTGCTCGATGAGACGACCACTGTTTTCATGGACCCGAGTTGGAGGGTCATGATTGGGCCGTACTTAGCGGCGAGTTTTGTGAAGGATTCGTGAGCGGAAAAACTGAGTTGGAGCAAGTTTCCGACCACTGGCCAACGCGTTGGCCCCGGTGGAAGCTGCTCACCCAGCGCTGCCGCTCCACGGCGGCGCCACACCCATAAACCCCACAGAAAAGACACTAAAATAAGCGCTGCAATTTCTATCTCCATGCGAGTTGTGTCTGGTGGCTTTTGGTTCTCGTGATTTATAGCCACGGGAAGAAGTGTTCCCTCTGCCCCGTCAACACCGGTGGTCGGTAAATGGTGGTGCTATTTCGACATTTAAAAATAAAAATCAATATATCCACTGAGTTTTTAAAATTTTTAATTTTAAAATTTAGTTTGATTAATTTTTTTAAAAATTTATGTATAAACATAAATTTGATTTTTTTTTTAATTTTAAATTTGTAAATACTTATTATACATTTAGATAGATATTAGACATTTACCAACCTTAAAGTTAGTTACTAAATTTATACGGTTATTATAAGTTTAGAAATGGGGTTTTGATGTTATTACATATTAAATGAATACGACTCTCTTTAATAGTATGACATTGTCCATTTGGAGCATAATCTCTCCCAACTTTGCTTTGGGCTTACAAAAGGTCTCCTACTAATAGATATAGTATTATTTAATTATAAATTCATAATTATTCCTTAAATTAGCGGACGTGAGACTTTCATTATGTAACATTACACACCTAAATAAAATTAATTTATATATTTATTCGAAATTTCATGTCTACATTATTCAAATATGTTAATCAGAAAATGCTTTTTTTTTCTTCTTTTTGGTCTTTTAAAACAAAATTTTTATGGATTCCAAATTGGTTTAAAAAAACTATTCATCTTCTTCGCTAGAAAGAAAAGAGTCAGGGACCATTTATAACTTAATTGATTTTTCTGAAAAAAAAAAAAACATATATAATGTCAATAATTGTACCCCGATTGATTAATTTTTTTTTTAAATGTATATTAAATTAGTATGTCAATTTTATTAGTGGTGGGGATATTAATTTTTTATTTTCTGGCCATTTCCAACGTTATTTTTTTTTTCAGAGAAAAATAAAATAATAAAAATTTAAAAAACATTAAAAAAAAAAAAAAAGCCACTATCGGTAGAAAAAAAATACCTCACCGGTGACTTAAATTATTGGGCTAGTAACTATCAACTTTTACAAAAATAAAAATAAATAAATAAAATTTTGACTAAGCTAATCCACTAGTAATATGCTTTCCGATTCTTATCCATTATTAAGACTTAATTTACGTCATTTATTTTAACATAATTTAATGATAATTATTAATTTCAATAAAATCAGCTTTTATTTAAATGAAACGCAAGGTAACTGAGTCCCAAATGGCTTTGTAATTATAATGAAATTTAGTTTTTTTAATCCTAAATTAAAATTGAAAATTTAAAGTGAAAAATTATTATGGAATTTGAAAAAGTGGGGCCACATTTGAAGATGATGATTTACAAAATCGTGGGCCTGAGAAGTTGGACTGGATCTTGTTGGTCCCCGCTTTATTGGGCCCAGATTATTTTTTATTATTATCCAATTTAGTGTTGTTTTGTATGAATATATTTTTAATTTAGATTTGTGGTCCATGTAAGCTCGTATACTAAAGATTGGATAAATTTTATTTTTTGCTTCCAGACAAATTAATGATATCATTAACAAATTATTTTTTTATTTTCAATTCTAATAATGTCAATATAACTCCAATTTGAATATGGTCCAGATAGTTGTTCACACAAAATTGTTTAAAATATTTATATGGAATTAAAAATAAAATAAAATAAATTATTAGGTACAAAAATATTAGAGATTAAAAAGTTTAAGATTTAATATTAATAAAATATTAAAAAGCACATTTCTTTGCAACGATTCACTCATAGAAACTTCATAATTGAACGTGCTTTAAATGAAATAATTTTACGTTAGGTGAACTCTTTTAATAAGCGATGATTAGATAACATGACCATATCGATGAGTAGTTTTCGTTTCAAAATCTTGGACTTAGATCAAATCTTGGAGAGAGAGAAAATCGAAAAACATAGTAATTTGTTGTATATTTAAATGTAGAATAAGATATATTTGTTTAGATTTTATATCTAGAAAATTAATATATAATTAATATTTTTTAAACCTCTCATCAAATAAAAGAGCAAATACGTTTCTTTTTCTGACACGTAATAAAACTTTTGGACTCTTATCATTTAAAATTAAAATAAAAAATAAATAATAAAAGTTAAAATGTTATAATAATATATTTAAAATTAGAAAAATAAGATATGATGTTGAATTTATAAATATTTGAACCCACTTTTAGCGATTTGGTATTAAGACGTCACGAATATGGAGAAATACTTTTAAACATTTATGCAATTTTTATTCTCGTTTTTAATTAATCTAAAGGGCCTATCAATAAATAAATAAATAAATAAAAGGCGAAGAAGATTTATTCAATAATAAAATGCAATGATTTATTTTTAAATTTATCACATAAAGTAACAATGTATTTGCATGATGTTTATTTGTTATTTTTAAATTAAAAAGTGAATTATTATAAATACGTTATATTAATTTTTTGTCATTACACTATTTTTAATTTTATTTTGTCCCATTTATATTTTTTTTGTTATATTATCTATTTAGTCATCTTTTAAAAGTGCGAGTCACTGTAAGATCACGTACGTATGTGTATATATATATTAATTTTTTTTATTAAGAATAATATACTCTTAAATTTTAAATAAAATTAGATGATTGTTCATCATAGGAGTTGATTGGCAAAGTCATATACGTAGGTTAGTTATAAACAAAATAATCGTTAATTTTTTGTTTTTTTGTTTTTTTGTTTTTTAATTATTGTTTTATTTTAGTTCAAGATTTTAAAATGAATTTTGACCAACGTTTTGGAGTTTGGTCGAATGGGCTTATGATTAAGCCCAAAGTAGAAGCCCAAATATTTAAATACCATAGATTTAATATTTGTTGAAATAAAATATATATTTTTTTTTAGTTTAAATGACTATTTTAAAATGATAAGTTAAAATTTAAAAATACCTGTTAAATCTAAAATAAATTTTCTTTTAATTTTAAAATTAAGACCCATATGGCCGGACCGACATGGACGGCCTGGAGAGCTGAAGAACGGGCGTTGCCACCGTAATATTGAGTCGCCGGCATGCCCTCGGCAGAGACGGTGAAGGAGGTGAAATTTTCAGAGGCAATGAGCTGGATTTCGCACCACCGGCATTCGGAGATCTCTGGGTCGACGGTTTCGAGAGGGCTGCATCGCCGGAATCCATGGCGGAGGAGACATAAATTACAGAGAAAATGGTAAATTTGGGAACGCCAATCCCGCCTTCAATCACCATTTTTTAATGTTAAAGAAAAAAAGAAAAAAAGAAAAAAGCGAAAAAGTGGGAATGGCATCGGGAAAAAAGCTGAAGCAATTGCTTGACTTTAGTCGACAGCATCACTGTGGTCGTGACATAAATTGAAGGGCTTTTATGGAAATATGAAAACAGTGGAAACAGAGATAGTAATTTTTCCTTTTTTTTTTTTAATAAATAAATAATAGTATTAAAGAAAAATGTAAATAAATTTAGAAAGGTTTATAGGGTGAGCAAGCATGTTGATAACCTTATTAATCATTTCAAATGGGTGGGGGAGGAAGCTTGCTTTGCACTGACTTAAAGTTCTCACCTTTTTTAGTTTTTTCTAATTAAATAAATAAAATAAAAATACTCATTATTTACTTTGACTTTCTTCTTTTCGGTAAACGTTTCACGGTTCAATGGTATGTCTGATATTATTCCGTTTGAGTATTTTCTCACAAGTGATTGGTACGATATTGTCTACTTTTGAGCATAAGTTCTCATAAGCTCTCGTAGCTTTATTTTGGACTTTCCTAAAACGTCTCATTTATTTTGGGCTTCCCAAGTTCTCAGAAGAAGTTCCCATTCTTGACTGAATTGATTTATGAAGAGTGGAGGACAGCAATGATGGAATCAACCCGTCTGGGAGTTTCAATCCCCCTTAATTTTTGATAATCATGATTTGTTTTCTTAATTAATTCTCACATCCTTTAATCATTCCAATTCCCTTTCTCTGTAGGGACTGGCAGATCAAAAAGATTCTGTTTCTTCTTCATCTTCTTCTTCCTCACTCACTCAGACACAGACAAACCGATAGGACATTGGTTCGCTTTTATCAACTTGGGTTCCTTCAAACAAAGACACCCTTCTTCCTGACTCTTCCCTCTCAGCCATTTCTCCCACCCAATTGCCCACAGATCATCATCATCATCATGATGCCGGCGAACATTTGCAGTTTCGCCGTCGCCCTCTTTCTCTCTCTTACCCTTTTGGCCTCTGCTTCTCTCTCTTTGGACGACGGCGACGACACCTCTGCTCTTACTCGCTTCCGTCTTCAAGCTGATTCTCACGGCGGCCTTCTAAGAAATTGGACTGGTTCTGATGCCTGTGCTTCTTCATGGCGTGGAGTTCAATGCTCTGTTAATGGCCGTGTTGTTGCTCTTTCTCTTCCTTCTATGAACTTACGAGGACCCATTGAGTCTCTTGCGCCGCTCCACCAGCTCCGCGTTCTCGACCTCCACGACAACCGTTTGAATGGTACCATTTCGCCGCTTCTGAACTGCACGAATCTCAAGCTGTTGTATCTCTCTGGCAACGACTTCTCTGGAGAGATTCCGCCGGAGATCTCTTCTCTACGGCGACTCCTAAGGCTAGATTTGTCAGATAACAACATCCGCGGCGGAATCCCGGAGGATCTCGCTAAATTGTCTCGGCTTCTTACACTCCGTTTGCAGAACAATGTTCTCTCCGGTACGGTGCCCGATTTCTCTGTTTCGCTTGTGAATCTCACTGAACTTAATTTAACCAACAATGAACTGTCCGACCGGTTACCGGACGGGATGATGAAGAAATTCGGCGAGAAGAGTTTCACTGGAAACGAAGGGATTTGTGGATCGAGTCCGTTACCGATCTGTTCGGTTACTGGTTCACCGCCGGAGATGGATTCTAGCAGAACGGTACCTTCAAATCCAAGCTCATTGCCGCAAAACCCTATCATCAGTTCATATAATAAAGAATCGCGAAAAGGGCTTAGCCCTGGCGCGATTGTCGCGATTGTGATCGCAAATTGCGTAGCGTTGCTTGTAATCATCTCGTTTATTGTGGCGTATTACTGCGCTCGTGATCGTGACCGGAGTTCAAGCTCCATGGCCGGAAGCGAGAGCGGTAAGAGAAGGAAGAGCGGAAGTAGCTACGGCAGCGAGAAGAAGGTGTACGCCAACGGCGGCGGCGACAGTGATGGCACTAACGCTACAGACAGAAGCAAATTGGTGTTCTTCGATTGGAAGAAGCAATTCGAGCTTGAAGATTTGTTGAGAGCGTCGGCGGAGATGCTCGGAAAAGGAAGCTTGGGGACTGTTTACAGGGCGGTGCTGGACGACGGTTGTACGGTGGCGGTGAAGAGATTGAAGGACGCAAACCCATGTCCGAGGAAGGATTTTGAACAGTATATGGAGGTGATTGGGAAGCTTAAGCATCCAAATATTGTTAGATTGAGAGCTTTTTACTACGCTAAAGAAGAAAAGCTTCTGGTTTATGAATATCTTCCAAATGGGAGTCTTCATAATCTTCTCCATGGTTGGTTCATTGATGAAGCTTTTGATTGCTTACAACGTGTTTGATGAAGAATTTGGTTGATTTTGTTTTGTTTGTTTGTTTGTTTTGATCAGGGAATCGAGGGCCAGGGAGGATTCCATTGGATTGGACGACCAGGATCAGTTTAGTTCTTGGAGCTGCTCGTGGGCTAGCAGCCATCCATGGAGAATACAAAGCTTCAAACATTCCCCATGGCAATGTCAAATCTTCCAATGTTCTTCTCGACAAAAATGGAGTTGCTTGCATTTCCGATTTCGGGTTGTCTCTTCTTCTCAATCCCGTTCATGCCATTGCACGGTTGGGAGGATACAAAGCACCCGAACAAGACGAGACGAAACGACTCTCTCAAAAGGCAGATGTTTATAGCTTTGGAGTTTTGTTGTTAGAAGTCTTGACGGGGCGTGCTCCGTCGCTCTACCCGTCACCTTCGCGCCCACGTAACGACAAGGAAGAGTTGTCGGTGGACCTCCCGAAATGGGTTCGATCCGTGGTGAAGGAAGAGTGGACGGCTGAGGTGTTTGATCCGGAGCTATTGAGGTATAAGAACATTGAGGAGGAGCTTGTGTCTATGCTTCATGTGGGGTTGGCTTGTGTTCTTCCTCAGCCTGAGAAGAGACCAACAATGGCGGAAGTGACAAAGATGATCGAAGATATTAGGGTCGAGCAGTCCCCGCTCGGAGAAGACTACGACGAATCGCGTAACTCGCTTTCGCCTTCCATTGCCGCCACAGAAGATGGTATGGCGTAGCCATAAGTTTTGAGGTGGATTGTTCCTTGAGATGATGTTTAGTTTAAGTTAATATTCTCTGCATTTTCTCATGCAAATTTATGTATTTATTAGAATTTCTTTGGTGATTACTCTTAGAAACTTTGATCCATGTTTGCTCTGCGTGACAGTGGGAAGCTTCACTTGATCTTCCCATAAACCCCTCATTAAGCTAATTAATTAGTTCCCTGTCATGTAATTTAAGGGTTCTTTTTAATTTTTTTAATTCTCATGTAAGTCTTAAAATAAGGTAATATAATGCCATCGTGGATTTTATTTAATGTTCATAAAAATATTGTTTGTAGATAAATTATTTAAACAAAGAAATTTTAAATATTAATATTTATATCGGTGACAAAGTGAGTATAGCTCAATAATAATTGACATGTAATCTTTTCCTTGAAATTAGAGTTTCATTGCTCCATACATAAATTGTGAAAATTGTGAGATCCACGGATGATGAAAGTTTCACATCGACTAATTTAGAGAATGATCATGGGTTTCAAGCAAAACCATGAGAGCTTATGCTCAAAGTAGACAATATCATACTATTGTGGAGAGTCATGTTCGGTTAAAAATGAAAATAAGCATTTCTATAAGGGCTTGAAAATCGAAAACCTCTTCCTAATAGACACGGTTAAAAATAAAAATAAGTATTTCTATAAGAGACACGTTTTAAAACCGTTATAAATGGTACCAAATTGTATTAAACTTTTCAATTTTGATTTGGATTTATGGAAGATTGGGTGATGACTTTATGAAGAAACGACATGTTTGACCTTTTGGGTTTTGATTTGGAATAAGCCAAAATATGGAAGATTGAGTGATGTCTTTTCTGGCATCCTTCCCACCAAACAGCCTTCAAAAGTTGCTCATATTTTACTATTGAATGTACATGTTTTGTGTTGAATTCATGGGTTGAAAATGGTGAGAATGAGCCAAAGTGACACTCAACTAACAAACACTTCAAATACATTACTTAACAGGTATACCTTTATTTTGATAAAGATAACATGACCACCAATATACTTCAACTCTGTCATAACCACAACATCATCTATTTTCTTAACCCTAGCCTTCCACTGAATCAATATTAATATACATACAAATACATTACAATACAGATGCAAATGCAAATGCAGAAGAAATTTTGGCAACACACCAAGAATCAGATCTTCAAATCAGTAATCAGAATCTACTCCCTACACTTTCACACTGTGGTTTACTTAGAAAGTAACATGGCAAAACACTCCAAATCCTTACCCGGAAAGAACCCAGAAGCTGAGAGGAGGCAGAGCTACCATTTCTTAAGAGATCCCACCCACCGCTAGCTAATTCTTCCATTTTGATCAATCAGAGTACCCACTGGATCTCCGCATAAAGCTTTTGAGATATTTCCAGGCTCAAGAAGATTAAAGACCACAACTGTAAAACCAAAATTGGGTTGGATTTCATTCTAATCCCTCGACAACAATGCAACAATGTAGAGGAAAAACACATCAAACATCAAACTTCTGTTTAGTGCTATGAGATTGTTTTTAAGATCATAACAACATTCGGAGGATGAAGTTTTGAATCTCTGACCTCTTGGTCAATGATGTCCTAACCCGTTGAGCTATGTTGACGTTAGTTAGTGTTTTGAGACTAATCCTTCGACAACAATGCAACAATATAGAGGGGAAAAACACATCAAACTTCAAACTTCTATTTAGTGCTATGAGATTCTTTTTAGGATCATAACAATATTTGGAGGATGAAGTTTTGAATCTCTAACCTCTTGGTCAATGATGTTTTAACTAGTTGAGCTATGTTGACCATGATGTTTTAACTAGTTGAGCTATGTTGACGTTAGTTAGTGCTTTCAGATTAAACCATAATATTAAATTGATACGGTGAAGTCTTTAGAGATCAACCATGGCATTAAGCCAAAATATTAGACTAACCCTGAACATTATATTAATAATATAAACGAAAAAACGTACCGGGAATGTTGTTCTCTTCGCAGAAAGTTAATGCTGTCATGTCCATGCTAATGGCACCTCTTGATACTAACTCCCTGAAAGAGATGTGCTTGAATGTAAAATTGCTGTCATGCGAATTGCAGTCATACACCCCATCAACATTTGTACCCTTAAGAACTGCCTCAGCATGAACTAGTAAGAGAGAAAGGCATGTAAAACCATGTAAGCATTTAAATCCGAAAGATTAGCATATGTTGCATTGCATACTCGCAAACAAAATAGAAAAATGAAACAGGAAAAATCATGCAACAACGGACTAAAAGAGACAGAATAGTAGGCAGGGCCATACTCTCAGAAGCTCGAAAGGCCGCAGCTGTATCAGTGGAAAATAGGGGATTTCCAGTGCCAGCACCAATGCCACCAAATATAACTACTCTGCCTTTCTCAAGATGCCTTATAGCACGTTGCCTATTGTATGGTTCAGCAACCTCCTGAAGCATAAATGCAGATTGGACACGAGTCTGAACTCCCATCTTCTCTATTGCTGATTGGAGAAGTACTGAATTCATAACGGTAGCCATCATACTGTAGAGATGGTATTCAGGGTGTCAACATTAGCAATGCTTGTTAGACGGATGATGTTTATCCGGTGCGTTCTACTATCAAAGTCAGGATAAATAAGTATTTCATAAGCTACCACTACCAAGCATCTATCCAGTCACAAATAGCATATGGTACGTTCCAACATTGCACAAATTTAACAATCTTCTATTGATCTACCCCACAAACCTCAAATGCACTAAAGGCCTCAACTAAACATTCATTAGACCAAGTGTGACAACTTCCAAGCTTAGATACTTTATAAATCAAGGTTACAGTGGTACAACACAGATCGCATTCAGGGAAGGTCATTTTTTAGCTTTAGAGACAAGAAGGGAGGTAACCTTCTCAACCCCTTCATTTGCTTCCTAGAATACAAAATTACTTATATATTAAATATACAAGACCCCTTTCCAAGAGTTCAACATCAGAAAAACACAGGAATCCAATAAGAAGAAGGAAATAGAAAAAGGCATGTCAACACCAACAAAGATGAAGCGGATGGCAGTCTCATACAACTACAGAATGCCACAATGGACATATGATAAATCATAGCAATAGTATCAGTGTCAATGAAACAATTTTTAAAAATTAGAAATTTTTTGTAAATTTATCTAAATATCAATAATTTATTGAGATTTACACAATATCTTGACATTTTTCATGATTTTTCCCACATCTCTAGCATTTGGGGAAATAGCCTCTTGATTCCTATTCTGGATGACAGGCATCTAAGTTTTCATTAACATCAACAGAATGTAGGTCTGGAAGGTCTATGGTCTCTTTTTTAGGAGAGAAAGTGTGATTAAAGCTTTTTTAAAAAAGAACGGCCAACTAAATAATGAGAAAGAGGATTTAGATTTTGTATCATCAAGGAGGAGAGTAAAAACGCACCCAATTTGGTATGCTGTACATCTATCTAAACCTGTTGTAGTCACCCAAGAGTCTCCACAGAAGAAGTTCCGACCTCCAACAACAATTGCCACCTGCAATATTTTAACCAAAAATTATAGTCCAGTGTGAAAAAAGGGAAAGAAGCGATAAAAAATGGTGGGCAATAATTAATACCTCCACACCCAGGCGACAGGCCATTACAACTTCCCTGGCGATTGCCATTGCAACCTAATCATCAGAGAAACAAATTTGATGCTGGCAACTATCCAATCGTCTTAACGATAGAACATTATAAACTCACTGAGAATGTCACAAGAAAATTCTATTAAACCTTTGAGTCGATGTTGTTAGGACCAGTCCCTGCAAGAGCTGCACCACTGATTTTAAAGACGACTCTTCGCCACCTTGGACTGGTAACTGCTTTGGGTTTTACATTATTCATGTGACCAGCAGTATTGGGTGTGGGAAGAACATACCTGCCAGATCGATTGCAAAAACAAGAACTGTTGTCACCTCGTGAACAAAACTATCACAAAATGGCTTATTATTGGACGAAACTAGAAACATGGAACTCAAATCAAACTAAAAAAAAAAAGAGGTTGAAAAACCAGCTTATCATTAGCAAGAGGTTCATTAAACCATTTAAAAAATGAAGCAAATCAACAAGACATGTCCAAATACTTGTCTCTTATATATTCGTATAAACCAACTCCAAACTACTCAGCAGTCAGTACACATCACAATACACCATATTGGTAATAATACGATAAGGCATGCGAATGGAAACTGATATCTGCTTCCAAAGATTGGTTCATCCCGACAAACATAACCAGTTTCATTTTCACATAGGCAGACAGACAAATTATAAGTACAATGACAAACCAGCAAACTGCAAAGCACATGACCAATCGAACTGCACAAATGCTATGAACAAAGAGAGGAAACACCAGACAGAAATCATACACTATTGATGCACTAAAGATTTTTCCAGACACAGAAACCATTGTACATCTGAAAGTGTCACTGCGGCTAACACTGTTTCGGGACATAATTGTAAACATTCACATCAATTATTGTACGAGCTTGATCCAGTAAGATGTAAGAGCTGTTAATAAAGATATGCACTTAGAATTTCAAACTGCTCCTTTCACTGCAGAGCGATGACCAGTGAATACGAAATTCCGAGGATGAAAGAATTGCAGATATACAATCAATAACAGAAATTGTGTATCTTGTAGAGTTATTACTCAAATAGACAATTGACTATGCATTCAAGAACTCCTGGTAATTGAAAAACACACACAACACAGATCTGAAAGAAGACCCATTTTCCCAAAACATGTTTTGTTTTGTAGAATGGTAGATCCGGGGAAGAAAGAGACGGTAAGAAGTAGAACCTCTTTGATATCCTCGGAGTATTCCCTGATGAAGCAACACTCCGATCATCGTCAGACACAACCTTCATTGTCAAAGAATTTCCAACAATCTGCTCCATCTGCTTGAACCAAGGCCAGTGGCTGATCGAAACGCCACCGCTACTCATCCTCTGCCTCTCCAACTTATACCTCTTTTTTAAGTTGTCCACCTTGTTCTTACACTGTTCTACGCTCTTGCTCTGCTTCTCGCACCGTTCACTGACAGTTGCAGCCACTTCCTCCCAGTCCCTCCCCCTCAAATTTCCCCTATTCAGCTGCGTAAATTTCTCGGTATACGCGTCCAGAAGGCAGGAGATAGCCGCATCGCTCCACTCCTCTCGATCCTTCCTGTATTCTCCGCCACTGGAGGAAGGCTTCGCTCTTTTATAACTATAAGAACCTCCTTCCTCCCCAAGCTCATCCGACTGATCCTTCCTCTTCTCAACCCGCACATCAACACCAACACCAAGCCGATTCGGATCTCCATTATCAAACGAACTGGAGCAGAAAGCAGCATCACCATAATCCTCCCCATCGTCTTCCTCCTCCTCCTCATCTATCGGGCCGCCGATCTTCTTCGGACTTCCGGACGGCGCTAGAATCGGTTGAGCCGGTTGATTGGGAGGCGGCGGTGGCGACGCGTGAACGGAAGACGCTCGAGGCGTGAAGCGGTGAGGAGCATAGGATTGATGGATGTGGTTAGGAGTTGGTACATGATGGTGGTTGGCGGTAGATTGGTGGTGTTGTTGGTGGTGGTGGTGGTGGTCGTCGCTGAGGAGAGAGAAGTCGTCGTCACAGGAAGCCATTAGAGGACGTTAGGGTTAGGATTCAAGCTTCACCGGAACGACGGCGTTAGGGAAGGAGAGCCAAACGTTGAGGGCGTTTTCAAATTCTCACGAAAGGGATTTGACGGAACACACTCTACCGTGAACTGCTCAAGACTTCCCACGTCACGGCTTCTCACGGTTCCGTTAAGTACCGAGAAATTTCTATCCTCTTCCCACATGGTGGGGCCCTTATGCTTGAGGCTCCGTGACGATCGTTAACATGCCTTCTCGTTTCCATAAATACCCTTCTTAGTTTCACTAATTATCGATACTACCCCTACTTATCAAATCAGTCAAGTCCTTGATGGACAAAATATGCCACAAGTTTAATTAATCAATAAAATACCTTTTTAAGAATAATGACCAATAAAACACAGATATTTCAAAAAATAAATTAAACCTTTTTACATTTGCATACAAAAAGATAAAGATAATATAAAATGTTTATTCTATTTTCTTTTTCTTTTTTAGTACAATAAAACGTGGATGTATAAATGTAATATTAAATAATAAAGATAAAATAAAATGTTTAGGGTTTAGCCGCCATTAGGCTTTTTTTTTTTTTTTTTTTTTTT
>NW_019268520.1:6030754-6032994 GCF_002738365.1 Cucurbita moschata
TTTTTTTTTTTTTTTTTTTTTTTGCAATATTCCTCTAATTTGCCTTCAATTTTACCGCTAAGAAAAAGGAATTAAATTGGACCAGATTTGAGCCCAACGGGCTCAACATTTTGTCTTGTTTGTTGGGCTTGGTCACGAATATGGGCTGGGCCCAATAATAGCTTTTTGTGTGGTCCAAATGATATAGTAAGGAAAAATAATAATTAATAATACAAAAAAAAAAAAAGATGAAAAGCTTCTGTTTGGTTTATTCAGAATTATCCGACATCTATCAGACAAAATCTAAATCAGTTATAAATAAAATATTGAAAAACCAAACCAAACCAAACGGGGTTTATAATTATTTTAAAATTACATTTCAACCCCCAAATTCAAAAACCCTAATCCCTTTCTTCTTCTTCTTCATCTTCAACCTGTGATCGAAGATGGATCACCTCGCCTGTTCGAGGAATGCTGCTGCTGCTGCTGCTGCTGCTGATAATTGTGCAGATCCGTCAAATCGAGTTCCTTCTGCTTCACCATCAGCATCATCCTCTCGTTTTCCAGCCTTCTCTTCTCGTTCTCCAGCTTCGCTCTCTCCATATCCCTCTCCTTCTTCCTCCTAAACTTCAGCCATTTCAGTCTCTGTTTCTCAATCTCTAAGCCCTGCGATTGGTATTCCACTTGCTGCTCTTCTAGCTGAATCAATCGCCTCTTCATCCATTGCTTTTTCTCCCACGGGCTCCTCCCCCCGTCCTGCACAACTCCCATCACCTCCGCACACATCTGCTGAATCCCCGATGTGAATCCTTCTTTTCTCCCCCTCTTCTTCGATTCCGTTTCCTCCTCCTCTTCCTGTACTTTCGAACTTCCATCAATCTCCTCCTCCTCCACCTCCTCATCGTCTTCTTCCGTTTCATCATCCTCATCCTCGTCTTCCTCTTCCTCATCTCCGCTTTTCGAACCCTCGCCGGCCGTGGCGGCTGGAGCGGTCTCCGTCGCGTGGAAGCATCGTTGCTGTTGTTGTTGTTGTGGAAGGTGGGATGGTTCTGTCCCCGCCTCTGGTGAGGTATTGGCACCGCCGCCGCTGCTGTTGCCGGCGCCATGACGGCAAGTGTTGTGGTAAGCGCACATTTCTCTGAAGAAAAGATGTTTAGAATTGAGTAATTTTCGGACTTCTTCTTTCACTTTCGGTGTTAATTCCATTGATTCCAATAAGGTGTGATTCTCGACGACTCTGCAGGCGGTGCCCTTCCCCAAAATGTCGTTAACTCGTTTGTATCTTTTATTTAAATCGTTAAATTTGTCTTCGCATTGCTGCGGTGAAACGTAGAATCCTTTTTCCATCATTGCTCTGGATACGGATTTCCATTTCCCCTTCTTTTGCAGAAGCCCCACTGGTTTTTTCTTGCTGGCATGGTCCATCGGCTCCGACCCACCTTCGTCGCCGATGTAGAACACCGCCGTGATCAGCAGCCGGACCATCATGTCCGTCCATTTCATCCTCTGCCACGGCGAGATTTTCTTCTTGGCGTCGCTGTTGCTGTCGTCCGCTAATCCCTGCTCCTCCTCGTCGCTGACATTCGACTGCTGCGGCTTAGGCTTCGCCGGGTATGGGCATTTCACTGCGGCCGGCGGCGGTTGTTGTTGGTGGTGGGCCTCGTGTGGGACATATGACACCATTGGGGGGTGGTGTAATTGGTGAGGATTTGAGGGGTTTTGATGAAGTGGCAATTCCAATCCCAGCATTGACGAACTTATGCCGGGAAACATCCCTCCACTAGCACCGCCGCCGCCGCCTAAACTATTGGGTTCCATTAAAACCACCCCAGAAACAGAAATTCCTGACTAGCTATAGAATGTTAGCAGAAGATTGTCCCTAACACTCAAAATTTGAAGAATGTTCTTAGAGAGAGAGACAGAGAGGAGAACAGTGGGCTTATTGGATAGAGTGAAAGAGACCATGGAAGAGAGAGTATATAGATAGAAGGGGGCAGCCGGTTTGGGAAGAGTGGATTGTGGAATTGGGTTGACAGAAAACCGCCCATGGTTTTGGGAGGTAAGCGGGGTGGTAGAGGAAAAAGATGAAAACTGGAAACTGGAAACCCACAGTATTTTTAGAAGAAACCTGTGGAGAGAAGAAGGGGGGAAATTGCTGTGTTTTCTTGTTGGTTTGGGAAATGGCCTCGCCGTTAGACACATTGCTATTCCACGTACGTATCTCGAAAACCACAATCTTTTTTTTTTTTTTTTTTTTTTTT
>NW_019268520.1:6033972-6038992 GCF_002738365.1 Cucurbita moschata
TTTTTTTTTTTTTTTTTTTTTTTTTGCTCTACTTTTCCTTAGTTATTGAAAAAAAATGACTAATCATGTTTCATCATTTTAAATAATTATTCTTCTTTTTACTTTTTGGATAATGTGAACTCCAAATTTTGACTCCTGATAATTTAGTTAAAAAGATATTCCAGAGAAAGATGGATATTTGATCCATATCAGGAAATTATAACAGATTCAAAATGTGCGGAAGTACGAGAAAAGATCTCTCATTCCTTCGGCTTTACATCAAAAGTTGATGACCCACAAAGGAGACGAGATCGACGATCCATAGCGCCGCAGTGGGGCTTCACTGTTCTTCAGTGGCCGAAACCAAAAGAACCCAATTTCAATTCATCCCAAAGCTGTAATTCCAACGACCCACCACTCTTCTTCCACGTCCTTTTCCACCTTCTCTGTTTTGAATATCTTACGGTCCATTTTGATTTCGAATCAAGCTGAGCTAGCCCTCCAAACACCTCTCAAATTTCTTCGATTTGGTGCATTTTCTTATCCTAATCCGATGCGTCGTTTCATCTCTTCGTTACTTCTCTTGTAGCTCGCCACTCTCTTTTTGTTTTGCCCCCATTTGCCTTTTCTCCATCCACGTTCCTGTCCGAAAAGCCCAAAACTTCTCTTTGGAAATTGTATTTATTTGTGGGGTATCATGGAAATCCGTGTCCGGATTTCGAATTCCTAAAACCGTTGGACGAGGGACGCGGTTTTGTGATAAACTAATCGTGAATGCTTTTCTGCCGGCGATTAAGCGATTACCTGAAGAAATTGCGGGAAATTTTGAGGTATTGATTTGGGACTCTACCGTCGGCGGCGATGGGAGCCTTTCTCTCTTACTTGGCTGAAGTTGCCAATGGCTCCACCAACGATCCTGGCCTCGGAGACATACCCGAGAGTTGCGTCGCCTGTGTTTTTCTTTACCTGACTCCGCCACAGATTTGCAACCTTGCGCGGCTTAACAGAGCGTTTCGCGGCGCCGCCTCGTCGGATTCCGTTTGGCAATCAAAATTGCCTTCAAATTATCAAGATCTTCTCGATTTGCTGCCCCCCCAACGGTATCAAAATCTGTCAAAGAAGGACATATACGCACTGCTATCTCGGCCGGTGCCATTCGATGATGGAAATAAGGTGGTCCGTCGTCTTCCCCATTGCAGTATTTTATTTCCTTTCTGTTTCTTTTTTTCTGGGTTGGAATTTATTTGTTAGGGTTTTTTCTGGGTTGATCCTTCAGAGTTCGACAATTGATTTCCTCCCGCCCCCTCTTTTTGTGTTTTTGGGAGTATAATTGTGGAGGAAGGGATGTTGGTTTATGGAATTTTGAACCTTTACAGGAGGTGTGGCTGGACAGAATCACGGGAAAGATTTGCATGTCAATATCAGCTAAGGCCATGTCTATAACTGGAATTGATGATAGAAGATACTGGAATTGGATTTCGACTGAAGAGTCTCGGTTAGACTCGGATTATCCTTAGCTTGAAACTTATAATTATAAATTTTAGTTCTTCACTCTGAGGTCAATAGATGTTTAATTACGTAACTTTTAGTTGGTCTTTGTAGGCTTTTTGCTCTTGAATTGGGTTTGAATTTGCCAATTCGTTCAAGTAATGAAAAGTTTTATTCATGATTTGCTTGCAAAAGGGGTGGTTTGCATTTTGATGGAAGATGTATCTATGCCTCTATGGACGGGAGGTGAGTGGCTTACATATGCCACTGGGTTTTGAATTCTTTGACTCCTCTGGTTCTTTATGATTATTTTGTTTCTTTTGTTGCTGCAATTGTTAGGATATGATGAAAACTCATTCTGTCATATGTGACTAAAGTATCAATTTATCAAAATGCTGTTTTGTGAGTAAACTGGTAATTGGTGGAGGCATTTGATGTGATTTTTGGTAAATAGGGAGTGATATTACTGAAGAATGATAATATGTTTCTTGGCCGTGATGGGCATGAAAAACTGAATTGTTGGTTTGTCATTGATATTTGTTGTTTTAGACTGCTCAGTGCTGCGGCTTGTTCCTTCCTTTTTGTTTTGTACTTGGATGATGACATGGGCATGATTTTTTTTCTTCAACATACTCATTGTTTGTCTGGATGGAACTGGTTGTTATCTTTTTATTTTAATTTCTCTTCATAAGTTCCAAAAATGGTTCGACATATAGTATTTCTGTCATGTTTGGTTCGGTTTTAATGTACCTTTTGAACAAATTTCTGAATTATGTTTTTGAACAAATCAAGTCTTTTCTGAGGATTTTGCATCTTGAACTGTATATGTGAATATTGCTTTTTTCAGCTTCGGGATGTTTTTTCTCTTTGGTGGGGGGCTAACGACAATCTCCATTGATTACACAAATTTAGAAATTCCCAGAAATGAAGACTCTCTTAAACTTTTGCTTTAGTCTCAAAGCATCAAAGACTAAACCTTGTCAGATTTTGTGTAATGTTGCCCTGTGTTGGACAACTTTTCTTTTGGATCTATTTATGAATTCAGTTTTATATCAATATACTCAAAGTGAATGAGGTGCTTGAGAACGTTCACGATCAGTCCTTTACATTTACACGTGAATGAATGTAGTCAGAAACTAAGTGGGGGTCCTTAGATTGTGTGGGAAGTAACAAGGAAAGATTATAGACTTTAATAACATTTTTAATGAGTGGGTTTTGTGCATCCGAGCAATGTGATTTCCATCAAGCAGGGTTGCTAGAGTTCGTGTCTATTTGATTGTTATTTTGCAAAGCGTTAGGATCCTACAAAATTATAGCGCACCTCTTATGTTTCTCAATCTTTTCAGGTTCAATGTTGTGGCATATCTGCAGCAAATTTGGTGGTTTGAAGTAGATGGGATGGTGAAATTCCCTTTTCCTGCTGATATCTATACACTGACCTTCAGGCTTCACCTTGGAAGGTTCTACAAGCGGCTCGGCCGACGTGGATGCAGCTTCGAGCATACTCATGGTTGGGATGTAAAGCCTGTACGGTTCGAAATGTCTACTTCTGATGGACAGCAAGCGACACATGAATTCTGTTTAGACGAGAACAGATTTATTGATGTAAGTGAACACCACAAGCGTGGGTGTTGGATAGAATACAAGGTAGGTGAATTCTTTGTCAACGAGTCGGTATCGACCACGGAAATTAGATTTTCCATGAAACAGATTGACTGCACGCATTCTAAAGGTGGGGTTTGTGTAGATTCTGTATTTATAGTTCCCAGTAACTTGAAAGAGCGTAAAACATGAGGAATTCCAAAAAGTAGTCAACCAAAGATGTTTCTGCAATCCTCCTTAGTTTACCTCAAAGGATTATAACATGGAAATTTACAGGTTGATACCATTTCTAGGCTTTTGACATTTCGTTTGTCGTCTTGGTTTTCCTCGATGGGTATGCGCTCTGTCGATTTTGGTTATGTACATTCTAATGTGAACAGCTTTGCTATCTTTATCCCATCTGATTTTGAAGTTCTTTTAGGATATCTGGTGAAGTGGTGTACGTTTTCAACCGCAGATTCAATAGAGTATTGTAATGGATTACAGGACAAACCCACACAACCAGATTGGTTTTGATGAGAGGCTTGAAAGCAAAAGAAGAAACAGGTTCTTCTCTTTGACATCCTCAAAAGTAGTATTAATGATGGACTTGTCTGGCTATGATGTGGGGAGGAAGTATAGTTATGTTTTGATTTCGTTTTCGTTTTTGTTGAACGAATTATGCAGTTATTGCTATGCCCCCAATGAATGAGGTCAATTCGTTTGAAGTTCGGTTCATTTACGATTGTGTTGGCTCAAATCCAGTCCCGTTTTGTCAAACTCAAAAAGTTGATCTTCAAGTATAGTAAAACATCATTCGAGCATAGTTCAATAGATAAAATACTAATTATCGGATGTTTTGATCTCTATTCTCTAGATTTATAAACAAGTTTTCAAGGTTGAAAATGCACACTTTTCTTGTGACTTTTGTTTGTCCACATTTGTTAGATCTACTTTCCAATGCCTAATTCATCAGTTTTGTATGCTTCTAGAGACATTGCCAGAGAAATGTGCAAATCACTCAAACATCAATACAACCAAATCTATCTCAACAACACTGACGAACAATTTAAATTCGTGAATCAATCCACGGGTTAAAAAAAAATGAATGTTCTAAATATCTCAAACCAAACCCAACCAAACCACCTTATTATTAAATACATTTACAAACGATGAAAAACTTGAAAAAGAAGCAAATATTATAAACGAAAATTGTATATATCTATATATATATATATATATAACAGTTGGGAGGAGTAGTTTCAAGTAGGGGCGGGGGCGCAGTCCTTATTAATGGAATCAAACCCTTTCAATTTTCATTTTATTTTTCTCGAAAGAAAAAGGAAAAATTATTTATTCGGTCTCATGTATTTGTGACATCTTTGGGTTGAACATAAATACTTTGAGAAAGTTTTGAAATTACATTTTTGCCTCTCGAAATGAAGCAAAAATTGAAAGCTAAATAGTCGAGAAAGAAGGACAAGTGAATGAATATCAAAAATAAATAAAGAAAGAAAAGAATTGAGATTAATAGATGAAGTGGGGAGGGGTTGCGTGTAAATGTGGAATTATAAGAGGGGGTTGGGATATAAATATGAGCAACCCATTGCAGGACCAGGCACCCTCCTTTCTAATATCTCTATTCATTTTGCATTCTCAATCTTTTGCTTTTAATATTTAGCCATTAGGCACGGCTATCTCTGCATCCCTCTCTATTTTCTCTCTCTTCTTTTTTTTTTCTTTTTAATTTTAATTTTTAATACTTTTTAAAATTACACCGCTTATAAACTTAATTACCAAAAATAAAAAATAAAATAATTATCGAACGTGACCAAAACTATTACATGTGTACTCAAATTTGTTCAAATAAACTATAGTCAAATTTTTTAAATTAAGAACTATATAGATCGATCATTTAATTTTTAAACAAATAATAATGATTAATACCAAAAAAAAAAAAAAAAAAAAAAAA
>NW_019268520.1:6039427-6076291 GCF_002738365.1 Cucurbita moschata
CAAAAAAAAAAAAAAAAAAAAAACATAGTGAACTATTTATTTATTTTATTATTGTTATTATTATACTCGGCAGCGAGCTGTTTGGTTGGACAGTTGCGATGTCTTGTCTCTTTTTTATTTTTTATTTTTTATTTTTTGGTTGGGAATTATTGTTTTTGCTGTAAATTTAATTTAAATTTATATTATTTAAATATAAATAATAAAAAAAAAGGGGTAAATATTGGGCTTTAAATATTGGAACTCAATTATTAGGTTATTGCCCACTTCCAAATTAAAATCCGTGTAGTAAATAGCAGACTGAGCTTTCAATGAAAAATTCAAAACTCTCACCTGAACACCAAATTGTAATTTAATTTTTTATTTTCTCAAGTAAAAAAAAAAAAAAAAAAAAATTATTTAAAAATTTTATAATCTCACAATCATGACTAAAATTGTAATTTTATCTTATTTAATAATGTATTTAAATTTGATGGTGACCTCCATAAATTAAAATTTAAAATATAGACGCTTAATTTTAAATGCAATACTTTCTCCCACGAGTGGTAGTTATGAGAGTTTCTCCATTAAATTTGAATTAAATATTGTCCATAAATTTTTAAAATAAAAATTAATTTATTTTATATTCTATTTTCCTCTTTCGGTAAATTCAAATCCGCACCTTTTATAAAGCATCTACGAAATTTCTATTTCTCAATAATTCAACCAAACCCAATTTAGAATTATTTTTAAAAAGAAAATTAGATTTAAATATAACACACTAATTACGACATTACCCAATTAAATGAGTTAATGAGTTCAACACCTAATAAAGTGAAGCCTTCAACCCCTAATTAAGAAGATTTTAAATTAAATACCTACTCATATTATTATTAATTTATTTATTTAATATGAAAATAACATGATTTTTAATTTTATACTAAGAATGAAGATAAATTAAATAATGACAAATAAACAATTTATGTTTTTTTTTTTTTTTTAAATATATGTTATGGCCCAATAAGGATTTGAAATTCCTTCATTATGACAATTATTACAAGATTAATTAAGTTACCAAATCCATCTGACTTTAGTCTTAAATTGGGTGATTAAGTATGATTAAGTCAAAGTTTAGGGTAAGAAAAAACTAAGCTAAGAAGGGTCCATTATAATAAATTAAATATAAAGTTTTATTAAAATAAAATCTATAAAATGAGTTTTGAATTTACTATAAAGTTTAAAAAATGATATTTCAACCCAAAAATGGGAAACCTATTAATTAATAGAAGTATTTACAAGGGGAGACATTATTAATTAATTATGATTATGAAATTAATCGCTGAATTGCAACTTTATATTATACGACGTGGAAGCAAAATCTATGGTAGGCTACGTGGCTCAATCTTACCCTTACAAATCTGGCCATTTCTTTGTGGGTCCCACGTATTAATTACCAAAAAAAATTTCATCTATTCTATTAATTAGTTTATAAAAATTTAATGCAAATTAATAAAAAAATTTAGATAAATTATTTGATCATGGAATTAATTCAATGAATTTAACCTGTCAGTTTCTATATTCCATTCTAATAGAAATTTAGTTATATAGCTCTTTTTTAGTTATATATATATATATATATATCAAGTATAAAAACAAAATAATAATAATAATAAATAAATAAATGTGTGGTTGACATTATTATTAATTCAAGTTTGATTATTTAAAAACATGTTTCAAAGATATTAAAATTACTTTTAAACAATAAAAAAAATGAGTTCCAATTGTTTTGGAATTTATTATATATATATATATATTTTTTTTTTTTTAATTTTAAAAAAATAGTTATTTCAAACTCACTATTTATCCAAAAACCCCACGTTTCAATAACATTGGTCTTAAATGTTGGCATTAATAATTATGGTCCAAATAATAATTAGGTTAACTAAGACCCATGTCAGGATATATAATAGAGATTACTTAGCTTAATTAATTCAATTATGTCACTAACATAAATATATAGCTTTGCATTAACTATATACAAATACTTTTAATTATAGTATGTCATACCTAATACACGTCTCAATCTCTCATATGTTAGAAGATTAGAATATGAGAGAGAAATTGACAAATCTACCGGATAAGATAACGAGAAGATTTCAAATCCACGATTATTAGATAACGACCCCATCGAAAATTTAGTTATTAGTAGACGCGACTTCGAAATTTTACGTACCTCTAGATACAAATTTGAGATACTCTTTTAATAGATCTAATAACTTCACGTTGTAGCAACTTTCTCGAGTAACTTCACATTGTTTTCAAACCCTTATTTCAAACATAATTAGCTAAGAATCTCACAGTTAAGGGGTAGACGTCTCAATCCCACAAATGTTGTAGGTCACTACTATTAGAGATAACATACGAGAAGCTGGAAGAGTATCTCAAATTTATATCATTAAAATGATTATTAGGGACATGCAATTTTTCAAATAGAACATTCGATAGTTATTAGAAGACACCCACATTATTGTTCGGGTCGTTCGGGTGGACGCGGTAAGAGTTGTATTGAATAATTTTTCCCTCTTTTCTCTCTCTCCTCCTTTATGTGTCTCCAAGTTGGTGAAGACATAGGCAAGTTTGCGTATGAAATTTTGTGCCAGCTTCATGACAAGTACTAACATTTATGTCTCTACATACATATATACATATATATGTATATATGTATATATATACATACACACATATATATATATACACATACGTATATATAGCTGTCTCTCTCTCTCTACAAAATAACACTTTTCAACTCTGCTGACTCTCACCCTGAGCTGTAGCCCTAAATTTTCAACTGCCCTAAGCTCTCTCTCTCTCTCTCTCTCACTATTTGTAGTTCATTTCCCACTCTTACTTCCATCTTTCCATATTCTTCACAAATCTCATCTCTTTTTCTTTGTTATCTGATCGGAAAAGGTCATCTCCGGTCACCGGGAAATATGGAATGGGCCACCGGAAGTTTCAGACCCTTTCTTTCTCGGCCACCGGAATCTTCCTTTGGCTTTCTCTATAACTATAATCTTGAACAATATCAGGGTAATATTTCCACTTCATTTTAGGGTTCTTCAGTTTTTTTTTTTTTTTTTTTTTCTTCGACAAGACTTGATCTTTTGTTGTTTTGATTTGTAAAAAAACATACCCAGATCATAAAAATCAAATCTTTGCAGTTATTTAGGGTTTTTTATGAACATTTTCAAAAAAAGTTGCTGTCTTTGAACTAGAACTGTCATTGAACACTGAGAAAGTGGAAGATCGTGAACAATTTGTGTTTTTTTGAAGCATTTCATGTTTTGGAAATTGATTCTCTTGCAGATCCATGCAGAATAGAGGGAAGAATGAAGAATGGGACGATTATCTCTTAGATCGTTTAAGATTAAAACAAAATTAAAATTGAAAATTTGTAGATAATAGAAAGTTTGGTTTGTAAGAGAATTTCTATAATTTTCTCTCTGTGTGTTGCTTCCATGAGCAGGCATCGATGTGAAGCATTCGGCCATGGCGGGGACGTCTGAGACCGTGCTCCAAGGGCTGGTTCCAGGGATGGATATGAACAGCTATGGAAATTTGGATAAGAAGAAGCGGCTGAGCAGCGAGCAGCTCGAGTCGCTCGAACGTAGCTTCCAGGAGGAGATCAAGCTCGATCCCAATCGGAAGCAGAAGCTGTCGAAGGAGCTCGGTTTGCAGCCACGCCAGATCGCCGTTTGGTTTCAGAACCGGCGTGCGAGGTGGAAGGCGAAGCAGCTCGAGCATCTCTACGATACTCTCAAACAAGAGTTCGATGCCATTTCTAGAGAGAAACACAAGCTTCAAGAGGAGGTAATCTTTGTTTTGTTTAAGTTAGGGTAAATTGTGACAAATCTTACGAAGATCTCAATTAAGGCTTTCATTTGAGGATTAGGGTTTACTTAAAAACTTTTATTTCTTGAATTACGAACGTAATTATATCGATTTCAACCCTAAACGGAAACACGCTCGTAGGTCATAAAGCTGAAGAGTATGCTGAGAGAGCTTCAAGCTGCAAGGAACCAAGTATCGACGGTGTACACTGATTTGTCGGGCGAGGAGACAGTGGAAAGCACCTCCGTCGGAGCTGGCTGCTCGAGCAAGCCGAGAGCGGTGGCAACAGCAGCAGCAGCAGCAGCAAACCAGTACCCGACGCCACCGGAGCAGTGCAACTACGTGTTCAACACAGAGGAATACAACCCGATGTCTCCAACTTTCTGGGGGTCTCTGCCACCCACATATCATCCCCAGTAGGGTTGTTTGGTTTGGGTGTTGGGCTTGTCTTGGGCTTCTGTTTTTATCAGATTGTGAAGTGAGAGTTTAAATTAGGGTTTAGAGAATAGTGTTTGGAAGTTAACAGTTTCTAATATGATGAGTATTTTATGGGGTCTTGGGGTCTGTTTGGAGAGTTCAGATCATACCACCTCAAATCTGGTTTTAATTTTATACACAAAAGGGGAGCAAATTGAGATATTGATGTATGGTTTTGTTAAGAAAGAGTTGAGGTTATATGATCTGAACTTTCTGTGCTCATCTAACAAGATCCCACTTTAATAAATTGAATTCCTCTTTTATGTTCGCTAATTCATGATCATCTATATATGTTTAATGGTTCGGGTTTGCATTGTGATACCGAATTATAAGTTTAGCCAAATAAAGTTATTTGTAATAGCCTAAATCCACTGCTTAGCTAGTAATAGATATTGTCCACTTTAGTTCATTACATATTCCTGTCAACCCTAATAAGGAATGTTTCGTTCCACTGTCTACTCAATGTGGGATCTCACAATCCACCTCTTAAGCCCAACGTCCTTGTTGATTCCACACCCTTATAAGAGCTCGATATAGGATCTCACAATTCACCTCTTGGGGGCCTGCCTAGTGTCTGGTTTTGTTTCCTTTTGTCAACTCAAGCGCAAATATTATCCACGTTGGCCTGTTACGTACCGCCACCTCACGATTTTAAAATGTGTCTACTAGGGAGAGGTTTCCAATATTTCGTTCACATATCTACTTGATGTAAGATCTCACATATCTAATAAGTACATGGTTTAGGGTTTTCAATGCACAAGAAATTAACAATTCCGATTAGAAACCCAAACTCATGCTTGAATCATATCCAAAATATGACTTTCCATTGCTGTATCGACATCCTTACTCAAGTTGGTCTTTCGTTCTCGTCGAACGTCTCGACGTTTAATGGGTCAATTTGAAAATACAATCACATTACAACACGTTAACACGACCATATGAGAAAATATTTGGAATGTCTTTCTCCAAATGAATAAATCAAATAAGCAGAACCACACAGTTTATAGGCACTGACCATTCACAATGGCCAAACACGTAAACAAAATAAACCCAACTTAAATCTGTCTTCAACCTCTCAAATATACCTGTCAAATCCATCTGTGGAACATTAAATTCGACTGGTTCTAAATGTTTGACCTAATAAAACCAGATCCCCCAGGGGATGAATAATATGTAAATGCATTGGGCACAAGAGTGTTAAGATTAGAATGGAAGTCAGTCAGAGAAGACCAAAAGTAAATGCATTGGGCCACTTCTCATAACAGATGTCCTATCCACTAAAACTTGTAATTTAAGTGACAAAACAAAACAAAATAGGGTATCAACGCTTCCCACCGCCACCACCGAGCTTTGGACCTTTGGATGCAGGTCCCTTCGCAACGTTACCCTTACCTGGTGCCTTCTGGGACTTGGCTAACACTTCCGCTTTCTTGGCCTTCTTTTCGTCCTTTGTTTTCTTGATTCTTTCCTTAATTTCCCTGCAATTCAATAGAAAAAAGAACATGGGTTCAATGCAAATTCATGTGTTTGATTCATAGTGTTTCTATTTTAGTTCAATCGTGTTATGCACCGCAGAGCAGCTTCTCTGGCAGCATCACGCACTTCTGGCTTTTCGGCTCTCTTCTTCTGGATGACTTCCAAAGTTGCACCAACAATGGACCTCGAGTATGGCTTCCTGGTGGTACGTCTCCTCTTCTTCACCGCCTCTTGAGCAATATCCTACCAATGCCAAAATAAGATAAAAATAAAACTCCAACAATCACATTCTAAAGTCCTAAAACAGCAAGAGTAACCGCCCTAATAGACCGTTTTAAAATCTTGAGGCTGACGATGATGTAACGCGCAAAAATGACTCAGGCAGAATGACTTAAGAAATGGGTTGAAGGTTAACGGATGCTTTATTCACACTTCTTCCTAAACTACATAATTTATTAATGGTTTTAAACACGTCTCCTAAGGAGAGACTCTCCGCACCCTAATAACGAACTTTTCGTTTCCCACTCTAATATATTACCTTCTTATGCTGCTTCCTATACATGGCTGTCCAGGTAAGCTTCGAAGGCTTCAACCGGTTGTGGAAATACCTCTTGCATTTTGAGTTAGCAAAGAGGAACACCTGATACATTGGCAGAGAAAAAAATGTTAAAACAAACAGGGGAATACCCACCACCTCCAACACCATTCTAGAGGTTAATTCATCTGTTTCACCTGAGAATCAGCCCGGATAAATCTGATGCCCCTCCCTGGGTATATCTTGGAGCCACTGAAGCGACACAGCTCAGTCCTGAAAAGCCAATGCCATGATATGCTATATCATCCAAGCCAGTCGCTCGTTCAAAAATAAATTACAACAATAAATAATGGTTCCCGGAAGCAAAAGAACTCTCCATCTAAATCGTCCGCCGCTGCAATCAAACTAACAACCCTCTGACCAATTAACTTAAGCCTAACGGACATTCTCTATTGAACTTCTCCTTTCGAATTTCTTTCAAGCGGAATGCTTCCTTAAAATGAACTTCGGTTTCTTAAATGGAAGATGATTATCAAGGACAAACGTATTCTCCTCCCTCGGAAAACGGGGTATAGATTTCTGAAGCGTTAATGATGAACGTGCAAATGCGAAAACCAAACCAGAAAAACAGAGCATACGCGACCAAAATGACAATCAGATCAAACAAAAAATGAGAACGGAAGGGATTAGACGAACTTGAGAACCATGGCCGCTGCGCGCTAAAGCTTCCTCCCGGGTTGTTGATGAAACCCTATTAAAACCAAAACCCCGCTCGATTTAATCGGTAGCTTATATTGCAACTGTTGAACAATCTCTTGGGCTTGGGCTTGGGCTTGGGCTTGGGCTCATTTGAAAATTACATGAAATTTCTTTCGACAAAAAATTATTTAAAAATTGTGATGTCCGTGATGTTTATGCCCATAAATTGGGAGTTACAAAAGCCAAAACTTGAAGCTTTAGTCTAAAACAGAGAATTGAACCCACGAACAGAACATTCACATGGCAGCCATTTACACAATCTTTTGTTTGTTTTATTACACAGTTCATCCATCGATCCATCCAAAATAAGCACAAAACTGTACGGTTCCCAAATATGAAAATTCATTATTCGAAAAAAGAAAAGTGCAGCAGAAAACAGACGACGATCGACGATCGACGATCAACGATCAACACAAGCTAGCATTTTCATATCAGATTTCACATTTTCCCCTGACGATCCTTCGAACGATCCTCGTCCATTCGACCAACGTCGTTGAAAGTCTGCCCCGCCATGTCGTCCGCCTGCTTCAAAGTCGAGGCCAGCGCCCCCGGCCTTGTCTCCTCCATCCCTACCACCACCGTGTCTCCCCCCTTCCCGCCACTTCCTCTGCCAAGACACCATAAACAATTCAAATATATATTTTTTTTTCAAATAAAAAGTGAAATGGGTGAGAATTTGTTTTACCTATTACGCTCGAGTGTCACTTTTGCTTCTTCTCTGTCGCTCCCTCCTCCCTCCAGCCTCAGCTCCTCCATCTTCCTCCTCGCGGCCTCCTCCGATTCGCCCATCTTTTCCTGCCATTCCTATGGTTTAGTGCAGGATTTTGTGGTGTACTCCTGATATGAAAGAATTTGAAGTTACCTTGGCGGCTTCTTTAGTCTCGAAAGATTTCTCCTTCGCTTCCTCTTTCTTTCCAGATAAGTATTCCATGGCTCTCTTTGCAGCATCCGCCGCTGAATCTCTCAATTCCCCCAGTTTGCTTACTGTCGTGTCCTTTCCTTCTTTCGCCTTCTCCTCCGTGTACTCCGATGTCTCTCTCGCTTTCTCCGCTGTATAGTCTCTGTATTCCCCTGCCTTCCTTGCCGCCGCATCCTTCGTCTCCTTCGCCTTCTCCTCCGTGTAATCCTTGTACTCTGCTGCCTTCTCCTTCGCTTCATTCGCCTTCTCCGCCGCGTAGTCTTTGTACTCACCCGCCTTCCCCTTCGCCGATTCTGTCGCTTCCCTAGTCTTCTCTGCTGTGTAATCTTTGTATTCCCCTGCTTTTCTCGCCGCAGCGTCCTTCGCTTCCTTCGCCTTCTCCGCTGTGTAATCTTTATATTCCCCTGCTTTTCTGGCCGCAGCGTCCTTCGCTTCCCTTGCCTTCTCCGCTGCGTAATCCTTATACTCGCCGGCCTTTCCTTTTGCGGATTCTGTAGCCTCCGTCGTCTTCTCCGCTGTATAGTCTTTGTATTCCCCTGCTTTTCTTGCCGCCGCGTCCTTCGTCTCCCTCGCCTTATCCGCCGCATAATCTGTGTATTCGCCTGTCTTGTTCTTCGTTTTCTCTCCATATTCACTCATTTTCCCTCTCGCCGACGCCACCGTATCGCCGGTGGCTTCCTTCGTCTCCCTCGCCTTCTCTGCCGCTGCACTTCCATACTCGTCCATTTTCCTCTTCGCCTCCTCCGTCGTCTCTCTTGCCTTCTCCGCCGACGCGTCCTTCACCTCCTGGCCTCTCTCCTCCGCTTCCTGGCTCTTCCCAACCACCGCCTCCTTCGCGTGTTCATACGTGTCCTGCACCGCCTTCAGTACAGATCCGATCACCCCGGACCTCTGCTGCTGATCATGTGCCGCCGCCCGGTCCGTCTCCACGACCTCCACCGTGGCTTTTTTCTCGGTTCCAGGCGCCGCTGCGTGCTTCTCCTCGTCTCTTTTAATGTCTCTGAGATCGGAAGCAGCAAGCCTCGCCGCTACCTCTGCTCTCTCCTTCTTCATTTCCTTCGACGCCATTGAGATCTCCACCGGAATTTTCTCCAAATGTGATTTTAATTTTATCGCGTTCCTCTTGTGGATGCTTGTTGATAGTTTTTTGAGTTGCTGTTCGGCGGTCGCCGCTGGACTTATATAAACACCGATGGAGAACTATGTGATTCGATCTCTGTAGAACCGACACGTCGTTTCTTAGTGCTTAAGGGGAGGCCACGTGTACGTCGGATACTAAACGACACGTAGTCGAGCTACTTATGTCCCCTGGCCGATGACACGTCCCGTTTTATGGCCGAGGTCGGTGGTTTGATGTTTTGTGCTGATTAACCTCCACGTGTCACGATGCAACCACGTGTCAAGCTGGGTGAGTGAAAAGCATTATATATATAATTTCGATTAGATAAATAGGAATATATAATGTCTAGAATGACATGCTTTAGTATTTAAAATAATGAAGGATCAGTTCAAATTGGTAACGATTACCGACATTTTAAAGTTTTGAGTTCTTCAAAATGTAACAATTTGGTTGTTGCAATAAGACGAGCGATAGTGTTACAATCCACGATACGAATATACTTTGAGGAAGTTATTAAAGACGTTTACTAGTTTAAGTGGAGGAGAATGTCACGTCCTACTCTCGTCTTGTTATGGCTGTGACTTTACGTGCAAACAAGCAAAGGTGGTAACATGAAAGTGACGTTCAATCGGTCACGTGAGAGTCGAGACAAGATAAGTACTATGATGCAAGTAAAGAAGATGAAAGGTAAAAGATAGATAAGAGTGTTAGAGATAGGCTCAAAAAAGAGTTGGAACCTCGGGGCCTTGAAAGTCAGGATTCCCGTATGAGTTTTGGCATGTGGCTCTAGAGTTAAGTCCATTTATATGAAATATGAATGCTTGTCAAATTTGTTGTCAATCGAACATTTGACAGCCGCTCCACGAAACTGTATGATCGCTCACAAAAATCGTGAAATCCCACGTCAGTTAGAGAAAGAAACGAAATATTTTTTATAAGAGTGGAAACTGACAGCAGTATGTAACGATCCAAGCGAATAATATCTTTTAATGGTGAGTTTGGGTTGTTACAAATGGTATTAGAGACTGACACTTAGCAGTGTGCTAGCACGGACGCTGACCCCCAAAAGGATGGATTGTGAGATCCCACGTCGGTTAGAGAAAGGAACAAAACATTCCTTAGAAAAGGAGTGAAACCCTCTCTATAATAGACACGTTTTAAAACCATGAGACTAACGACAATATGTAACAAGTCAAAACAGACAATATCTGTTAGCGGTAAGTTTCAACGATTACAAATGATATTATAGCCTGACATTTGATTGTGTGCTAGCGAGGACGTTGGTCTCTAAGGGGAGCGAAACATTTTAAAGATGTGAAAACCTTCTCCTAGTAGACGTGTTTTAAAATCGTGAGGCTACAACGTTACGTAGTTAAAGTACACAATGATTCTTCAATACATAAGTGCCTATGCCAAAATTAATATTAAAAGAATAGAATGACAGGAAACATGTTCATCCATAGACACCAAAGTTGATTCAGCTCAAAGAATTCCCAAGTCCTTAAAAGATAGTTTCAAAGCCAAGGAATCGTTGAAAAAGCAAAGGACAATCCGGTTTAACAGATTGGTAAAGAATCTTTTACACCATTTTCATAACAAAACTTCACAATTCTCCCAATTCTTCATTCATTTTCGTACAAAAAATCCATCGGTCAAAAAAGGAAGGACTTAAAAAAAAGAAGAAGATTATCAGATGGCAAAAACATGTTCAAAAACTGGTCAGTTGGGGGCAGTGGTATTAAAAATTGGCATTCCTCTAGCTTGTTCTGCAGCAGGTGGCATATGCGCCATAATGATGGAAAAACTCATGGAAAATAGGCACTTGAGAAGCCATAATTGTTCTTCATTTTCAATTGCTTTAGAGGATGAGGAAATTTCAGAAACAGAGGAACAAAAACCCAATGTTGAGAAGAAGGTAATTCAAAGCTTAAAAGACAGAGTTGAAGATCTTGAAAGAAAAGAAGTGGAAATAGAGAGGCAGTTCATTAGGTACCAAAATTTAAAAGAAAGGGAAGCTTTGCTGGTGGAGATGAAGAACAGCTTGGTTATGGATATGGGTCATATCAGCTTCTTGGAAAGGGAGGTTTTGTGGATGGAAGAAGAAATCAAGAGGTTTGAGGGTTTGGTGTCAGAATATTTGGGAGTTGCAGAGCAGGTTGAAGGGCAAAGAAGAGAGAACAGGTTGCTTGTGAGAGAAGTAAAGAAGATTAAGAAGAGATTGGAGGAACAATCGAAGATGATAAGAGAGAAGAATTTGGAGATTGAAGATTGTAAAACGAAACTTGAAATGGAAACGAAGAGAAGGATGTTAGAGAAGGTGGGGAATGAAGTAAGAGAGTTGAATATGCAAATGGCTGAATTAAAGGTTTCATTCTTCTTCTTCTTTTCTGCACTCAATTTTGCTTTTATCTCATAACAAATTGAGGATTTCAGGTTTGTTGTGTTGCAGATCAAAGAAGAAAAGGCAGTGACAAGTGAGAATTTCGAGAAGCTTTCAAATGAAGTGAATCAGTTGAAAGATGCAATTGAGATGTTAAGAAAGAAAGAACAGCAAGAACAGCAAGAACAGCAAGAACAGCAAGAACAGCAAGGGCAGAAAGAAAATCCAGATCACAAACCTCTGGATCGAAAGGAATCGTCGTCTGATAAAACTAACTCCACAAGGACAAAGCTTCTTCATAGAATAATCTGTATTGGGGGGAAATGAAAAGAGGAAATACTTCATAATATTCTCCAAATCCTTATCCACACACTAATATCTGTATTTGTGTTTGAAAATAAAAAATTACAAAAAAATAAAAAATGTAATTTTACTCCATTTTATGTCAATTAAGTTGAGTAATTGAGTAGTGTTGGGAGTGAGTCCCACGTTACTCATAAGTTTATAAGTAAAGGAAACCTTTTGAGGAAGTCCAAAACAAAGCCATAAAATATCATACTATGGTAAAAAGTCGTAATTCCTAACCAATTACTTATAAAATTATGACACTTTTAATTTTAATTTAATAGTCTAAGGTTTGTACAGTAGATTTGTGAATTAAAAATAAAAAATAAAAAATTGTAAACTAGATATAACTATCATTTGTAATTTTAAACAAAAAGTTTATAAATTTGTGCTGTTTAAAACGTTGTCTTAAAACTAAAAAAAATTGAAATTATGTGTTAAAAGATTTATAAAAGAAAAATGTGGGTTTTTTTTTTTTTTTTCTTGATGATAAAGAGAAATTTGTAATTTTGAAAACGTATTTCAACAAAATATTTCTACACAAAATCAACCAAACCCAGTCAAAACTACCCCATTGCAGATAATATAAATAAATAAATAAATAAAACCATTAAATAACAGAAACATAGGCTTGAAAATTAGAAAAACACCATTCAACAAATCTAGTTTCGAAACAAGCATCCATTCTGATTCTGGCAAAAGAAAAGGGTACTACTAATGGACTACTAAATGTTAGTAGTTTTCTAAACAAGGGAAGATTAAAATGTTCCTCAAAATAAAATGGCAAAAAAACTACGACGAAATCTGTAAAGAACTCTCTTCCATTCCAGAAGTCAATCGGCCACCAGCCAGCCGATGTTCGGTACCAAAAATTCAAAAAATTTATTCTCCGGTGAAGAATTCACTGAGAAAGTGAATTAAAGTTGGAGCAGTTTTGGTTCCCTTTTAGCTGCGCTGACTGCAAGCTCAGCCGGTATGGAAATCAGAGTCTTGGTTGGACAGCTTACTCTTTGAGATCTTAAGCACCTGCACTGCTTCTTCAACCTTGGCAACTAGAGATTCAGGTGACTCTAACAGAAGCAGTAATTCCGAGTTGTCCATCTCCAGAAGCATCCCAGTAATCTTCGCAGCTAGCTCCGGCTGCAAGTGTCATTAGTTTAGAATGTGTCTTTAATCATTCAAAATCTATTTAATGTTCGGTTTTACCCTTTAAAACTGATTTTCCTACAATCAAAAATGATTCTGAACATGAATAAAATGATTTTAGTCACTTCAAGATCACTCCTAGACATGCTATTAAGTATCGTGGTCGATCAGTTACCTTGCATTTTTGGACAAGGGGGTAGAGATGCTCCCCAAGGATCTGTTTTTGTTGGTCTGGGGGAGAGGAAGAAAGGATGCTGCTCAGTATTTGGGATCCCTGAGAGACATCTCCAGCAGAATTAAAAGCAGCAGCTGAGACTCCAGAAGTTTGGTTTCTTTCACATGGGCGTGCATTTGGGACATACTTAACCTGTCCGGTCCACTACAGCAGAAGCCTCAGAAAACAATATTTTACGGTAGAACACACCATATGATAACTACATTTTTGGATGGTCTATGACTGACTCCAACTTTTTCCAAATTAGTGCTCAAGTCCAAAACACCTCCAATTACATTACGTTGGACAAGAAAATTGAAAATCTATTCCACAGAAACCATTCATAGAAAGTCTATTCCACTCCGAATTCAGATGAATGGAACAAGCAAGATGCACGAGAAGTGAATAATCTGTAGAAAGACCAGAATAGCTTACCTGCTGATTGCCGGATGATTTATCTATAACTCCTGGTTGATGGGCATCTTGTGAATTGTGCATATAATAGACAGATTGGACACCATTTTGATGAGAAAGCATTGGTCCATTTATTTTGCCTCTGTTTTGCCTGGGTTGCCTCGAAGCATTCGGAATCTGTGGAATAAAAGTTAAGATGCTAAGAAAGATTGCTTTCACAAGTTAACAAAGTTTAACTCTTAATAATAATTCCCTTTTTGAAAAGAAAAAAAAAATGCAGAAATAATACATTATAATTATTTTATAAGATCACATATTATACAAAAAACTGCTGAGCTGCAGAAGACATCCAGGTTTAATCCAAGAAAAGTTGCAACTTACAATAGGTACAGGTGTAGGTTGAAAAGCAGGTCTTGCAGGAGATGTGAAGGCATTAGCTCTCCACGCAGGGTTCATTCCTAAAGGCTGAAACGTCAAACCTGAACGAGATGGTACTTGTGGAACAACACCTGGTGCTGGGTAATAATAAGGTGTGCATCCACCCTGAAAAAGTGTTGACTGTCCTAGCATCGCTGCCATCCGTTGTGCAAACTGATTCCTCAGTTGCATTTGTCTATCCACTTTTCTTTGTGCTATAGCCAAGTAGAGTGGCTTCCCGTGAAACATATATCCTATGAGTATACGTTATCCAGTGTCCAAAGAAAGGTAATTAGTAGAGACTTGACCAATAGAACTTAAGAAATGATAGCTTTACTCAAGAACAAGAAAAGGATGCCAATTCCAAAGAAAGGCAATCCAGTGTTTTTGCAATCCAATAATTCACAACTGAACATTCTTTCTTAAACTCTACTTAACTCAACCCAATTTTCAGTTTCAGTGGGGAGGAATGAAAACTTGCTTCAAAACTTCAAACAAATCAGAAACAGCACATCAAAGCACCCGTGAAACAATTTCAGATAATTTATGTATTGATAGTTCAATGCGCTCATGAAATAATTACCTTGCAGACTGTTCACGGCTCTTTTAGCTTCGTCGGGATTGGAGAAGCAGACAAATCCAAACCCTTTGTTTATTCCCTTGTCATCTCGCATAAGTTTTGATGAAGTGATGGTGCCACACGGACTGAAAAGCTCTCTTAGTTCTTCATCAGTAACACCATCTTCAATGTTCTTCACATACACATTTGAGCCCTACATAATAGTTGATATTGTTTATTGGGAGAAAGAGACTACAATTATACCAACAATGAAAAAGGACGAATTTTGAATGGTACCTTATATTTTAAGACCTGCTCTTTACATTTCTCTTCGTAACGTCGACGTAATACTTCCTCACGCTCTGTCTTCTTCTGCGCCCGTGCAATGTAGATATGCTTAGAACCTGGTAAAGAAAGAACATAGTGAGATAAAAAAAACACATCATATTGAGTTAACATCAAAAAATCTAGTTAAAGACAAAAGGGGACAAAGATGCATCTGTACCCAGTTGCGATCCATTAAGTGCTTCTAATGCCCGTTTCGCATCATCAGAGTTTACAAAGTTTATAAAGCCAAAACCTCTTGACATTCCATTCTCATCCCTTGAAATAATCATGCTGGAGATTTTTCCAAACTCAGAAAACTTTTCCTGCAAATGCTCTTCCCCGATCTCTGCGTCAAGATTTTTCACATACAAATTGGTGTATTTAACATCAGGATTGGCAAGGACTCGTTCACTCTTCCAGATAAACTTTCCGACATATCTGTAACACATGTATGGTGAGTGTAAATTAATTATACATACAAATAATAAGCATTGCACAGTTACTTCAAATTATGAACGCTCATGTATATTTCATCACATCAGGCGATCATTGCATGGCTGATGATAAGAAGTACTGTATTTACATCTGCTTATCCCCAATGGTAAAACCATTCAGTGACTCTATGGCAGCTTTTGCGGAATCCTCAGACTCAAATTGAACAAAGCCGTATCCTTTGCTCTTCCCATCATCGGATGTGACTACTTTGCTGGACAGAACATTTCCAAATTTCTTAAATAGCTCTTGAAGTCCTAAACCATTGATTGAATCGCTCAAGTTCTGCAATGGTTAGTCAAGTTAACCAGAAAAAGAACAAAAGACCATATTAAAATGTAAGTTTCATGAATAACCCGATATTGATTCTATAAGCCAATTATTCTCTCTGTAAAAACAGCATAAACCTTAACAAACACGTTTCCAATTCCACTTTTTCTTGCACCAGGATCGCGGCGTGACCACATGACTCGAATCGCTCTTCCATTGAGCATTCTGTGATTCATTGCCTCTATCGCATTGGTAGCTGTTTTAAATTATATAGACATAATAAGGCAGTCACAAAATCATAAGCTCCAATGTATGTTTAGTTTCAAATATTGTGCAAGAACCAATCATAGAAAGCAGCATTTCCAAATAAGCAACAAATGGCGGATAAAGCATCCTGAAATGACCAAATCTATTCAAGAATCAGAAAAGAAATTTGGTGTAAGCAGATAAATAAATAAAGGGGAAAAAAACAGAAGCCTTAACCGACTGCTAATCAACCTATTGAATTAAATAATTGCAATTCAATCAACTTTTTTATTATTTATGAAATCTCAAGATCAAGAATATAACAGTGATCAGCAAACATTTTTTCTGCCATAAATTAAATGACAAAAAGAAAGTTCATCGGAATCTCAAAGAATCCAAAGACTCGAATATAATGTTATATATCGATCGTCATTTGATTTCTCAACGCAAGAAAGAAAAAGGAAAGCAAAAATCCAACGCAAGAACGATACAAACGCCTTTAATCGCCCGATTGAAAAAGAACAAAAACAAAATCAAAGCACACAAGAATGAGACGAGAAATTATGACAGAATAAAAAATAAATACCGTCTTGCGGAGACATGAAATTGACGTAGCCATAAGAGAGAGAGCGTCCAGTAGCGGAATCTCTACAGATACGAACAGAGGCAAGGCTCTTGAATCCAGAGAAAGCATCAAAGAGCTGACCATCAGTGACATCAGGATGAAGGTCGCCAACATAGAGCGAAGCCGGAGAGGCATGAACCGCCGTCTGAGGAACCGCCGCCATTACAACAGGGAAATCGCGAACTCCTGGAACAGGTAGAGATTCAAACCACAAAAACAAACCATCATCATCAAATCATCAAAAAATAATAACAGAAAAACCACAACAACCCAAACCTGAAGTCTGGTAATCACTTCCTTCTTTGGAATAATGCCGATGACAGTTACAGGAATCTCTGGCTAACAATGGAACAAATGCAAAGAGTGAAAGAGAACAAAAAAGGATTGAAATGTCGTTTTTATAGAACAGGTTTAGAGAGAAGAGTACGATTTTAGAGAGTGAGGATTCTGCATGGATCCACAGCTTCAGCAGTTATAGCTGCAACCTCCTCTAGAGAACGCTTCAAACCCAATTATTTATTTATTTATTTATTTATTATTTTTTAGCTGTCATGTGGTTGAAGAATCCCCGTTCCAAAAGGCTACAAAGTCAAAGATAAAACTGAATTAATTAATTATTATTATTTTAATAATTAATGAGTGAATTCTTTTTACCCTTCCCTCGTTTACGGGGAAAATTAAGCAAATTTTGTTATTTGTATTTAATTTAATTTAATTTTTTAAATTGAAGAACCTTTTTTGACGCATTTATAATTTAACAAATTCTTAAATTTTCAATTTCATAGTATCAATTTTTTTTAAAAATAAATTATAAATTTATTAAACTCAAATCTATAATTTTCTATTAAATAGAAAAGTAAATTTAATCGATCCATAATTTTATTAGCACATAATTTACAATTACCGGCATTTCTCAAAATATGGGCCCGATGACAGGCCCAAATTAAGAAGTGGGCCAGAATATTCATCTTTCAAGCTGTGAATCAACTTTTTGGGTCCATTGCATCTCCAATGGTCTAAAAATAATAGCACTACACAGCCACCGGGAATCATAGTCATACTAGACTGGAGGGGGCAAACAATTGGTGTAAAGAATGGGGATTTTAAGAAGTGAGAAACTACAGATTTAAAGTCGAAGAAGCTGGAAATGGATGAACAAACTGAGACTCACTAACACTGCTAATGCTCCCATAGTTGATGATTGGAGGAGTTTATCTCGAGTCGAACCGCTCACGCTCAACTGTCCTGCATTCACGAACCTGTTCTTCTCAGATGTGACTGATACGTTTACAGCTTGGGAACCTGGAAATGACTGATACATTTAAAGTTGTTCCATGGGATTGTACAGATTTATACACACTGCCTTGTATGTTCTCAACTTACAATCATAATTTGCCCACCCAATTCGCTGGCGAGCCAAATCATATACAAATATCTTGTCTTTCATAACTATATCTGCAAACACGAACACACAAAAAATGAGGTTCAAGGATAAAGTAAAGTGTTAGGAATCACAACTCTCCATAGTAGTATGATATTGTCCATTTTGAGTATAAGTTCTCATGGCTTTGTTTTTGGTTTTCCTAAAAGGTCTCGTATCAATGAAGATGTATTCCTTACTTATAAACTCACCCCTTAATTAGTCAACATGGGACTCCCTCCCAACAATCCTCAACATAAAGTACACGTGCACATTGATTCGTGGAGTCGTGTGATACAGTGTGGTAATGAACTGTTGACTCCTATATATGATAGCAGGTGCAAATTGATTTTTACAAAAAGAAGTTGGAGCGTTTCATTACCAAGATTTTGGCAGATATTCACATTCAAAAAGACGGTCCAAGTTCAGGGACTAACCTCCTAAAATCGTTACTCCTTCCTGAACTTTCTGAAAACCAATACACCATAATGCAGCACCATCCTGCAAGGAAAGAACGATATCGAATATTCCTACATGGTTGGTATACATGGAAAAAAAGAATGAATCTAAAACAACTTACATAAAAGCCAAGATGCATAAGATATTGTTCAGGTTTTAACACCATAGATGCACTGCCCGCGAAGTTTAAGCTAACCAGAGGAAATATCTCGCCTACACTGGACATAGAAGAGAATTTTGCCCCATTCAGTTATTGGGTAAGTTGAAGATCAAACTGCACCTCTTTTTAAAGAGTTGAAAGTAAGAGACAGACCTGGTGGATACTAGATAACACTGGTTGCCCTTTGAAATAGTAGGAGTCACAGATTGGGAAACAGCAGCAGTTATCTAAACATGTCAAAAGAAAAACACATATTGAGTAGTGGCATGTATATATTAATAAGAATTTAGGTTGGTTAACATTGGCCCTTGTCATTTCAAAAGTTCCATTTGACCTTTAACCTTTAAAATGGTATAAAAACATACTTACAGCGTTGACAAATGGAGTATAAGCTTCTTCAACAAGGTAAGCCAATGTTGTCCCAGAGTCTACAATAGTTCCTCGATTGTTTGATGTTGCAAACACAGATGGATCAATTGACAGTGTCTGACCATTGACAGCAATGCTTTGCAGGTATAAGTTATAGTGAGGCCTGATGATATTTCAAAATAGAGTTAAACTTTCAACAGAAGTAGTACATTTGTCTATTAACAGAAGCACAAATGTGAAATAAAAACCTGAAAACAGGTGAACCACGCAGTTGGATGCCAACACAAATTCATTACTTGAAAAAAAAAAAATGTCATAGAAACTGATAAAATGTTTAAATTTTCTTCTCCCTAGATTCAAAGCTAGGGAATGAGCTCTCAATTATGCAAGAAAGAGATTGGAAGAGAGCTTCCAAAACAAACTAACTATTACAGAACAATCATTTGTGAGAAAGGAAATTCTATTAGTAGCTTACGCATTCCAAAAGGTTTGCAGCAATGAAATACGTAAGAAGCACATTCAAACTGGCAGTTGTTTTGGCTTAAATAAATTAATTCCATAAATAGAAATTAGTTGCAACTTTTTTACTTCTGGTTTTTCAGTAGTAAACTCTCAATTTTTTAGGCTTCTGAGATGCCAAAAGCTTTCTGAATATAATTTGAATGTGCCACTAAAATTGACAGATTATTCTCTAATATGGACGTACTGAGAGGGCACAAGTGGGCTATACACAATGCCTGGCTCCAAAACCTCACCAAGAACCAATATACCGCCACCATTTCCTTCTCCTTTTAAACAATGGGAAAATACTTTAGGGGTTACCCCTCGAGCTGACAACTGTGATATGACAGACAAATCCCCGGGGCCAAATCCAAAAATGCCATCAATTGCATGGTCAGATTTAGTCAAGTCTCCTGACTGATAGGTGCTACAACTGCATTCATAGATTCATAAGATGCTTTCAGCATTTCCAGAGAAACGTAAGAGTAGAATGCATATTTGTTGAATTGAGCGAGGAGGAAATATATTTAGACCATAACAGAGGACATATTATATTTGGTATCAAAACATAAGTGTGGTATGATGAGACAAACATTAACCTTATATTCTTCTTGATGTGCATACACTTGGAAAATAACAGTCAAAGCTGTTTGAAAGTGTAACAGCCCAAGCCCAAGCCCACCGCTAGTAAATATTGTCTTTTTTGGGCTTTCCCTTCCGAGCTTCCCCTCAAAATTTTTAAAACGCCTCTACTGGAGAGAGGTTTCCACACACCCTTACAAGGAATGCTTTGTTCCCCTCTCTAGCTGACGTGGGATCTCATAATCCACCCTCTTTGAGGGTCCAGCATCCTCGCTGGCACACCGCCCAGTGTGGCTCTTATATCATTTGTAATAGCCCAAGCCCACCGCTAGCAGATATTGTCTTCTTTGGGCTTTTACTTTCGGGGTTCCCCTCAAAGTTTTTAAAACGCGTCTACTAGAGAGGAGAGGTTTCCACACCTTTTCAAGGAATGGTTCGTTCCCCTCTCCAACCGACGTGGGATCTCACAGAAGTCCACCCAAACAAAAATCTTTTATACGGTAAAATAGTTATTTCATCCGCATGGAGTCCAATTGAATTACATATGTTAGGAAATTCAAAAAGTAATTTACCCAACTCACCCAAAAACAACAGTAGCTGAAGAGTTAACAATCATAGAAGGTCCCATAACCATGTCGAAGTACATGGACTCAGATACATAATAACCTGATGTTCCACTTCCATCACCATACTGAAAGGTGTAACTGCATTGTTTACTCTGAGATAGACACTGTGTTGCAGTTGTTTGGAATGCAGAATTGCATATTGGGTCAGAACAGGAGATGAGTGAAGAACTTGATGAGATGGAAGCATCAAAGAAATTTAGTTGAATCTGCACAGGGTAAACTAAAATAAGGACTCTAGCATGGAGGCCATAGGGCAATTTGACACTAGCAAGAGAGGAGGTGAAAAGAAAGACCCTTACTCCAAGTCCACTTGATGTGGGGCATCCATTGCAGGAATTGCAGTTCACCCACAAAATATCACTTCCAGTGTCGATCTGCACCGAAAATTCCCTCGGGGGAGTGCCCAATTTAACTTTCGTAAAGTAAAGCCTGAGAATGCCATTAACAACGAATAACAAGTTTACTCCACAACAAAGTTCAGAGAGTTAGTCCAATCAAATCAAAACAGAAAGTAGCATCCACAAGAAATATTTAAATAAAGAAGAACAAGAAAAAACCAAGAAAGAATTGAAGTAGCATTTATTATTACTTCCCTATTAGAACAACAAAAGAAAATGAAAATGGGAATATAAAGCATTTTTCCAGTTTTAAGTCAATATATATCAATTCGATCATCCTTCTTCGCCTTCTCTGGTCTGTTACCATACCTCTCTCTCTCTCTATCTCTCTCTCGGCACCTGAACGACCTACCAGCCGCTAAACAGAGTATCACGTGGACGAAAATATCACGAAACACAGAATCGATTATAATCCAAGAAAATCATAAGAGTCCTACAGTAGATAATTTACGAACACATCCAACAACTAAAAACAACAAAATAATTTACAGATGAAGAGCAAACAATACCCGATGAGCAATGGATCGGAAGAACCTTCGACTGAGAAGTCGACGACACCTTGCAACATTCTGGCATGCCTTAGTCGGTCCCGAGCTCTAAGGGTTTCGAGTTGGACAGGGCGAGAAGAAGGGAAGGCCCTCTGCAGAGAGAGAAGTGGGACGGGGAAGCCGCAGTAAACCACCGCCGCCGGCAGAACAACGGCAGCTAAGGCCAAGATCAAGGAAGAGAAAGCCCGCATTTCGGTGGAATTTTGAAGGATTTGAGTTGTGAAATGGGAAGATTTATGAGCAAAGTTGGGTTTATGGGATTGTTCCTGCACATTGCAGTGAAATAGAAAGAGAGATGAACAGTAAGCAAGAAAATATTTTATTTTGGATTAACTAATAATAATAAATTCGGTTTATAAAGCTCAAGCTTAATCCCGCCATGGATCTGCTCCAGCATAAACAGGCCAAAGGCAATCGTACGTGGGTGTGAAAAGTCGAAAATAACCCTTTTATCCATTTACGCTTTAAATCTCGTTTTGGCTGTTTGTTGTTCATTTTTTAACTTTCAAACGGTCAAATTTGTATTTTCCCCCCAAAAAAAGAAAAGTTGTCAAATTTGGCCCAAACTTTTATAATATTTCTATCTTTGTCCATGAACATAAATTATTAAAATATCAATGTTGGCCCTTTTAACTTTTAAATTAAATATATTATAGTCCTTGCGTTTATTTTTTATTTTTGCAATTTTTCAATATGCGTAAATTATTTTTTATATTCGTTAGGTACAAAATGAGTCAAATAAGAAAGATTTTAGTTTTTTTTTCACCTATTTAAACATATACCTTCCATAATAATAATAATAATAATAATAATAAATCATCTATCTCTAAATATTATTAAATAAAAAAAAATTAAAATTGTTCGCTCAAAACTTTTTAAAATATTTGTTTTAATGTCACACCTTTACGTTTATTTTTGTCCGTAAACTTTTAAATATCTATTAAATTTATTAAAAAACAATAATTATAACAAAAATATATATATATATATATATATATATATATATCTTTTTATTTGTTAATGAAGCAATATGCTTGACATTTTATTGATTTTTAAATAATTTTCATCCTACTTAACAAGAATTTTCCAGAAAAAATTAAATTTTAAAAAATTATCTTTTTTTTTTTTTTTTTTTTTACATTTCGTTTGTTTTTAAAAATAATTTTAAAAAATTACGTGAAAATGAGTGTTTATAAACTTAATTTTGCTTTATAATGAAAAAATAAAAAGAAACAAAAATAGTTTCTAAATTAAGCTTTGTTTTTCTTCGGTTAGTAATTATGGGCTGGGCTTCAAAATGTTGGGCCGGATCCGACAGCTATGGACCGACTTTACTCCGAGAGATGCACTATTTAAACGCAGCTAGCGGAACACGTAAGCAATTATTTTTCTGTTTCAGCGCGAATCACCGATGGCAGATCCCGCGGCTCCAGACTCTACCACCAGCAACGCCTCTTCCGCCGCCGCCGCCGTCGCCGTTTCCGCCACTACCCCACCCGTAGTTACACCAGTTCCCAAACGTGCTTGGGGCGATGAAGAAGACGATGATGTAGGCGATGTTGGAGATTCATCCTCTGCGCCTTCCGAGTACATGGAATCTCTTAAAATCCAAGACGAAAAAACTCTTGAAGAACCCGAAGACTCTAACATCACAGCGGTAAGTCTCTCTCTCTCTCTCTCTCTATCGAGTGCGCGCGCAAGTATAGGTTGAAATAGCTTATTGGAATTGGCATAGAAAAGCGATACAGATGAATTTGATGTGGAATATTCTTGTCCGATTTTAGATGACGAAGCATTTAGGGTTTAAGCGAGGATTAAAGAGATTTATGTTCTGGCTGTAAGATTTGGTTCTTCGTGCATCGAAGTGACATAATTGAAATTCCCGATCTATATAAATAAGAACGGGCTGTATACAACAGTCCGGGATTTGATTCTTCGTGCATCAGATTAACATGTTTGAATTTCCCGATCTACGTAAATAAGAACTCTTTCGAGATAGTTGACGATCAGTGAAGTTGTTTTGAAGCTTTAGTTCGTGTGCTTAGACATCGGAGCAATGCGAACATTGTTATGCTATTCGGTTAATTCTTTTTTCATTCGGTGTAGGTGACAACTGGTGATACTCCATATTCATCAGCCAGTACTTTTGAGGATCTGAATCTATCTCCAGAGATTTTGAAGGGGTTGTATGTTGAGATGAAATTCCAAAAGCCAAGTAAAATTCAAGCTATAAGTCTACCTATGATCTTGACTCCTCCGTACAAAGATTTAATAGCTCAAGCACACAATGGTTCTGGAAAAACTACTTGTTTTGTGCTTGGGATGTTGAGTCGCGTTGATGTGAACTTGAAGGCTCCTCAGGCGTTTTGCATATGTCCTACAAGGGAGTTAGCCATGCAGGCATAAGTTCCCCCTTTCTTTAACTGAATGTCTTTGGTACTTATTTATGCTAGATCTTGATTTTCTTTTATATTAATGTTAATATTACTATTATTGCAGAATATTGAAGTTCTTAAGAAAATGGGAAAATACACTGGGATAACTTCAGAGTGTGCAGTTCCTGCCGACAGTGCTAACTATGTACCTATGTCAAAGCGACCACCAATAACTGCACAAGTTGTGATTGGAACTCCTGGCACAATAAAGAAATGGATGTCATCGAGGAAGCTGGGAGTAAGTTGCGTGAAGATTCTTGTTTTTGATGAGGCTGATCATATGCTTAGCGAGGTAAGTTATTATCTATAAACTTTATATGCATTTGTGCCCATGGAAGTAGTCTGATCTCTTCTTGATGTGTTACTCAAGAACATTGTTTCTTCATGTATATTTTTGTATCATTAATGATGGTCCATGTAATTTTTGTTTTGAGTAATTGTGAGGATGAGTATTGTAGTTACTTTTTTTCTTTTTCTTTTTTTTCTTTTGGTTACAGGATGGCTTTAGGGATGATTCGTTGAGAATCATGAGGGACATTGAGAAAAGTAGCCCTCATTGCCAGGTTTGTCTATATTATTAAACAACCGTATGCATATGTCATCATTTAATCGTGTGATTATATACTTGTTCATTCAACCATTTAATCTCGGTTGTTTTCTTCTCTAAAAAAAAATTGTCTCAGGTGCTTCTGTTCTCTGCTACATTCGATGAGACTGTTAAAAACTTCGTCTCTAGGGTTGTCAAAGACTACAACCAACTTTTTGTTAAGAAGGAAGAACTATCCCTCGAGGGTGTGAAGCAATACAAGGTGATATGTCCAGATGAATTAGCAAAAATTCGGATCATAAAAGATAGAATTTTTGAACTTGGAGAGAAATTGGGTCAGACAATTATATTTGTGCGCACAAGAAACAGTGCAAGCATGTTACATAAGGCACTGGTTGATTATGGTTATGATGTGACTACCATTCAAGGGGCACTGACGACTGAAGATAGAGACAAAATAATAAAAGAGTTTAAGGATGGTTTGACCAAAGTTCTCATTTCGACTGACCTTCTATCTCGAGGGTTTGACCAGCAACAGGTGTGTGGATATCAGTTCCCTATCTTCCCTTTTGTTGTTTTGATGGTACATCCCATTACTTGATGCCTTTTCAGAGACCCCTGATATATCTTCTTTTTCTAGGTCAATCTAGTTATCAATTATGATCTTCCTCTGAAATATGAATCTTCTTCGGAAGCGATGAAATTCAGATCTTCCTCACAATCTGAGCCTAACTATGAGGTGTACCTCCATAGAATTGGTCGGGCAGGTCGTTTTGGGCGCAAGGGTAAGCTTCTCTTTCTAATATGCTTATGTATCTAAGTTTCTAGATCCTTAAGCAACTTTTTAGGGGTTAGAATCAATCTCTTAGACTAGCTTCTTAATAAATCTTTTGTAGTATTAATTGTAATGAAGAATCACTTGATATCTTCTTGGTATTTGGTTAACTGAAAACCCATGGCTGTTGTGTGATCGCTGCAGGAGCTGTGTTTAACTTGCTCTGTGGTGATGTGGAGATCATGCGAATGGACAAAATTCAGAACCATTTTAACTCTGAAGTAACAGAGGTAAGATTCCTTCTCTGGGTGATCACATTTGAATTCCAGTCAGTTTCCTGATCCTGCCTAGATATTGAGTTTCTATCTCAGCACCTTTTGAAATTTGAATTTCCAGGTTCGGGACTCTGATGAGGACATTCAAGCAGCCTTGAGAACTGCTGGATTGCTTTGATGTATAGAGGTGAGTTTACTGCCAACCCGCACCAGAGGCGATAAACATTGAATGATTGGATGCAGAAAAGTAGATCGGAGTGATGCTTCCCCAGTTTTTGTTTTGCTTTAAAGTAAAATACATTTGGCTACGAGGGTAATGTAATGTGTTTTGAGTTGTCAATTTCCGGCAATGTGGTTAGAATGTTGTATATTGTGAAGTTATGTTATTTACAGATTTTACTGAAATCTCTTGGTTGATGAAACCCATTGAAATTATTTGGCTGGCTTTATTATAAGCAAATGTGTTTTTATCATAGAATTTGTGAAAGGAATGAATTTGTAGGCGTAATGTTTGTAGGTGTAATTCAGTTGCCTTTATTACATTACAGAAGAATTTTGATACCACGAAAATGTTTATTGAACCTACCTTACAAAAACAATAAAGGAAAAAATAATAATAAAGGAATACATTTGTTAAATCGGGAGAATTTTGATACCATGAAAAATGTTTGTTGAACTTACCTTACAAAAACAATAAAGGAAATAATAATAAATGAATGCAAGTATAGGCTATAGTGTAAGGCAAATATTTAGATATTTATTAATATTTGTCATATAATAAACTGTATTTGTCTTATAATAAACTGTAATGTAAAGAGAACAAATATTATAGGCAAATATGTAAAGAGAACAAATATAGATATTTGTGTTATAATAAATGGTCTGTAATGTAAAGAGAACAAATATAGATATTTGTGTTATAATAAATGGTCATAGACCAAAATGTAAAGAGAACAAATATTGTAGACCTGTAATATAAGGCAAATATTTAGATATTTGTATTATAATAAAGGGTCAATTTAGGTAGTTTTCAACCAAAGAATTAAAATAATAAATTATAGATTTTGGGGGCATTTACATGATTAACGTGTTACTTTTGGATATTTTTAAATTTTACTAATTATCAAACTTCTAAAAATAGATACTTAATATCCGTAAATTGATTGAAACAAAAACAAGTATTTTTATGCAAATAATGAAATTAGATTAACATTAAAATTTAAAGTTTAACAAGAATTACATGGAAATAGCAAAATTTATGTTAAAATTTTACGAACACAAAACAAACAAGAAAAAAAGTTGAAATTTTTAATTGAAGGAATATTTGTGATCGTTGACTTGCGAGCAGATAATCCAATATATAAACCAATGTTGCTTACCTTGACGCTCCCATGGTGGAACGCACGTCGCCTAAGTAGTGCCTCTCCACCTTCTTCCTTCGCTATATGAACCTCCGCAACCCTCACCCATCCATACACACACACACTGCCTTTTACAGACACCACAACATCAACATGGGACCTCTATTGCGGCTCACAATGGCGGCTTCTGTTCTAATCGGCTGCATCAACATTGTAGCAGCGACGAACGAATACGACATCATTCATATCGGCGGAAAAGTTCTCTGCCAGGACTGCACCCAGGGGTGGAACGAGTGGATCAATGGCAAACCGCTCAAAGGTAATACAGAATTATTAGGGAACAAATTCCACCTTTAAAATTGCAATCGCTTTCTCCGATTATGTTAATCTTCGACGATCTGGATTGCAGATTGTAAGGTATCTGTAACGTGTTTGGACGAGAGAAGCAGAGTGATACACTATACGAGTGATCTAACCGACGAATTAGGGCAATTTGATATCAAAATGGAAAAGGTGATGCACGGCAAGAATTTGAACCCCAAGAAATGCTCGGTTCGGCTAGTTTCGTCTCCGGATCCGTCCTGCAACACCATGACTGATTTTGCCGGCGGCCGCTCTGGCGTTCAACTCCGGGGACCGAGCTTGGTGTATCGCGATTTGGTCAAGTATGTGCTAGAACCATTTTACTTCACTTCGCCTATGTGCGAGGAACCTGATACAGATGGCTCCGATGATAACGGTGGGGGGAGTAATTACTGAAACTCCTCTTTTTTTTTGTTCTGCATTCCAACTTTGCTGTTACTGATCTTGTGAATCCATCAAATTTATAATATTTTTATCACCATCTTTTTACCTTTTCTGTAATTTCCTAAAATTTCTAAACCCTAAACCCTTTTCCTAAAATTTCTAAACCCTAAACCCTAAACGAAAGTCAAAATGAAGAACTAAACGATCCTAAGTGCAAGAAACAGATTCTTAAAAAAACAAAAGAAGCTTACAAAGTACAATAAACCTTTGCCCAGTAAATTTTGAGAAGCCCACGAAGGAAAAACATAATATCTAGTAAATTATATTAGACTTTTAGATATCGGACGGTGAGCCAACGAGAATATTGGTCCTCAAACAGGACGGATTGTGAGGTCTTACATCAGTTGGAGGGGAAACGAAACATTGCTTAGAGTGTAAAAACATCTCCCTAATAGATAAGTTTAAGATCATGAGACCGATGGTAATGCATAACAAACCAAAGTAACAATATCATCTTAATATGCACTAATCGAAGGTATTGCTAAAAAGTTAGATTAAAATGGTATGAAATGAACATGTGAAAACATCATTTGATAAATACCATCAGTATCACATTGCATAACTATGTATGTATGTATATATTTTAGAAAAGGTTAAATTACAAGTCCAAACTCCGATTAATGTACTTATGATGAAGTGTTAATTACATAAAAAGTAGAGAAAAATGAGAAGGGGGCCTGGGTAGCTGCTATCAACTTGTAAGCTATGATAGAAAAATGATGCCAAACAAAACAGCACAGATATCATCTTTACAACCATTCATCAAAGTGAAAAGAATCAACTTATTATCATCACTAAAACGAACCCACACAAACTGGTAGAAAACACATCTGGGATGGATGATTCAAATGATTTCAACCTCCACCCCTGAAAGAGAACAGCTTGTAGCAGTAGCAGTAAGGCAATAAATTTTGTCGGTTAAGAATATACCTCACTGCCACTGTGATCAGTATTGTGCGGTTTAGTTTGAGGTGGTTCTGGCAGCAAGTTGAATGAGAGCTCGCCGGTGGTAATCCATACGCAGCTTCTTGTATTTATGAGTAAATGAACTCAAATCTATCTCTCTCTCAAGGAGCTGCATGTGCACCTTCTCCGACTCCTCTTCTGTCTCTTTCATTCTCTCTGCAAACAAAACGTTTCAATAATCTGAGCCAATTTGTGACCACAAAATCCGATAACGACTATCACGATATACCTTGAAGCCTTTTGAGAAGTGAAGCAGGAGAACAGAGCTTCATAATGTCCTCTTTCTTTCGGTCAAGCTCGTTTAGCTTCTCCTCGGCCGCTGCCAATTCCGTTGTCCGAATAATTCTGCACTGTGAGAGAATAAACAAAAGGGAGGTAGCATAAAGGGCAAGAGAATTCACCATTTTCTGATAAACCCATACCTGGTTTCTGAGTTCCATGATGCGTGGTTCCTTTTCCACGTTCTCACCTTTTCAAGTTAATATCATGATTAACATTTGTCCCGTAAAGATGTGCTTAGAAGAAAAGGCAAGCATAAAAGTCACTGAAAAAAAGCAATGTTACTTACTAGCAAGCTGAAGAGTTTCCTTACGCAGCTCATCTTTTAGCTGGTGACATATAAAAAAAATGAAAAAGAGAAGGAACCAATCAGGAACAGTTTACATAAAGAGAGACATAACAGGGACCAACTATAGAAACCACATGATAAACATAAGAAATCGTTAAGCAAACAGTTCCTCGGTAACACGAGTCAGTTATGCTAAATTCAGTTGTATCTCATTCACATAGTTATCAAAAGGTTTAGTGATGGAAGTGCACGAGGAGGCATTGAAACTCACCACCTCCCGAACTTCATCACACGACCTCTCCACCTCTATAAAATCATACGTTTCCTCTCAATCCTATGATGCTATTCTTGAGATATTGCTAGCTCCCACCTTTAATTGAAAATAATCAAAGTCGGGAAAGATATAATACAGGAAAGAAAATCCTGCAAATCTTAATATCGATTAAGAACGGTTTGTTTCTTTGATAAAGAAATGAACTATTCATTGAAATAATGAAAATAGAGAGGATGAACATCCTATGCTTACAAGCAGTATACTAGGAAAGATGAGGAAAATACTCCGCAATTTGCTAGTATGGAATCAGAAATAGAAAGGCTGCATGAATAGTTAAATAAACAATCTGCTCGAGATACTTGAGAACCATCAGGTGAACATATTAGTTCTCTTCTATCAAAAACAACCCAATTAAACTTGAACTAAGGGAAGAAACTGTAGCTTACATTGTTCTGAATTTTGACCTGGTCAAGTGAAAGGAGGAACTGATTATATGCATCCTTGTCTGACAAAAGCTTTCGCAACTCATCAACACTGACCAAATTTAAAAGGGGAGAAAAAAGAGAGGGATCAATATCCTGAAATGACGAAATAAAGAACATTGAAATCTGGTTCGAATCATAACAAGCATTTGAATAAAAAAATTTGTACAACGGTACCTATAAACATGCAAACATCATATATTAACTTACAAGAATGATCACTTAAAGAACGTCCTTGACGAGAAACACACACATGTAGCTTTATTTCACTAATGAAGTTCAAATCTTATTAAAACACACACAGACACACAAAAGATGAGTGGGTTTTCCACTCCTCAAAAGCATTAAAAATTTTGGCACTAACATTGACTGAAAAGGTACATAGGTACAAAGAGCCAAAAAAAGGAAACTCGAACTGCACAAAAATAATCCAAAAACCATAAACTTCTGAATATGAATGAGAATCAAGGAAAGCAGTGGGCACAAGCATAATTTTTTGTAGTCATGGACCTGGAGCTTTACCTTTTGTCCTTCAAAGCAGAAATAATGCCGGCAGCTTCAGCAGGGGAAACGTGTGATGGAGACTGTGGCCTACCAGAAAGCCTTTGTGAACTGGAATGATTGGAGGAGGTGCTACCTGGGGTTGCAGGGCGAGAGGAGCTAACAGAGGGTGGATACCATGACTGTGTGGTAACATGTTGTGGAGGACGCACCTGTTCCTCTTGAGATCCCCTGAAAGTAGATACAAAAACACTCAGAATGGGTCAATGACTTTGCAAATCATACCAAGAAAAACATCGGTTTAAATGGAATCAGATCTAATCACGATTCAGTGAAAAATGTTGCAAAAAAAACATTTCCTTTTTAAATGAACTACGAGGAAGTACACTGCTCAGTAATAAAAATAGTGTTGCCAAATTCAGATGAAGGAATGCTAATCCTTTTCCAATTGTTGATTTCTGCAACCAACATGAAAGAGCATACACTCTTTCGAAAGTTGTATGTGGTTGCTTTATGCAAGTACAAACTTTCAACTGTTGCTTCAGAAACATAACAGGGGCAACAACATGCTTCCGAATGATTAGGAAAGGAGTCCCACATCGGCTAATTAAGGGGATGATCATGGGTTTATAAGTAAATAATACATCTCCATTGGTATGAGGCATTTTTTGGGGAAACCAAAAACAACGCCACGAGAGCTTATGCTCAAAGTGGACAATATCATACCATTGTGAAGATCCGTGATTCATAACACTCACTCTTTTGCTTGCATTAGTCCATCACTTCTCACCTAAGGTACACTGCGAAGAACGTCTTAAAAAATAAAATGGTAGGGACCCAATAAATTGGATTTGCCAAGTACCAACACGGCATGGGGGAAATGCGTGGGACTCAAAATGCTTGAATGCGGTCCGACCAAGCTCTACGCAGAGTAAACATGTCCCTAAGGATCCTCAAACGAGACGAACTTACATTCTCGGCGATATCAAACTCTCAAACGTTTTCCTTTGTCGTGCAACAAGAAAATTTGAAAAAATTGAGCATAAAAGCCAGATGTCGTGCACGTCAAGCAGATTCTTGAACAAAGGAAGTTCAAACAACAGGTAGCGATACAGATACAAACAATTAAACCTCTTAATTCACAGCCACAAAATCGAAACCAATTATGAACCAAGTCGGTCTAAAATCAATTCGTAACGAAGTTGAGAACGCAGCTTAATCAAGAAAATGATGCACAGACTGGCCGGAACCCCCAAAAATCGAACAATCAGAGTTGAAACCGACTAAACAAGAGAAGCCCAATCCAAATACATGAAATTAAACACGAAAAAGAGAAAAGAAAAAAAAAAAAAAAAGAACATACCAAAACTTGAACATAGGTCGGAGGATAATTGATCCAGAGAACAAATGATATGAAGAAAAGCAAAACCCTAGGATGAAGAATCCTCCGACCGGAGAGAAAGGATCCGGCGGACAATTAGACCTCGAATCCTTCTCTATGCGCGTAATCGCTTTCTTAGGCCGGAATCAAACACCAAATTTTTAACCGATGGAGTTCGATGATTACTCCGACTACTAATATCGGTGCCGTCGATTTCTCAATCGTTCTTCTATGTTATTAACTCGTTGCTTTTCATTAAAATGGCGCGTAGAGTAAATTTCGTGGAATTTAATGTGTAGTTTTGTTTGTTTTAAGTAAATTTAAGGTTAATTTATACATAAAAACACCCTCATTTATAAAAATAATAATTAAAAAAAAAAAAAAAGTATTCTTATTATTTAAAATGTAAATATTAGCTTTTATATTTTTTTCAAAATTGTATAAATTTATTAAAATATTTAACAAAAATGATTGTTATTGGAATCCGAACACCGACTCTACCACAATTGTAGGTCCCACTTCTCATTCAAATATTATATTTTAAAGAATTTCAGTATTTAAAATATTTATGATGTATAAAAACTCCTATTTTGTAGAAAACTAATATTTTACCTACAAAATAGGAGTTTTATTATATAATTATTGCGCGGCGGCGCTTGCCTTCTCCCCTTTCCCTTCATCCTCCGGCGGGACATGCCGCCGCCGTAATGCTACTATCGCCACCGCCCAGGACGAACCAGAAGAGGCGGTGTTTAGAGTTGAGAAAAGGAAGACAGGGCAGCGGGTTGGGCGGCGGGGGAAGGGCATGTGGGCATTTTGAGAGAGATGAGGTTAGATGCTTTTTCATTTGTGGGAGAGATCTTATGGAGATTTGATCAATGTGATTGAATCATAAAGTTACAATTATTAAATGATTGATTCAACACAACCTAGCTAATCATGTTCCTTCCAATATTTCTCATTTCTAAATTACCCCTCAACTTTATTATTCTCTCGTTGTCACCCCAATTACAACCTAACATACGTGTCATTGTAGGTGTGAAAATTTCTCCATAACAAACGCGTTTGAATATATATATATATATATGGGTTCATAATCACGCTTTATAAGGGTGTGGAAACCTTCTTCTGGCAGTCGGGTTTTAAACCCTTGAGGGGAAGCTCGAAAGGAAAGCCCAAAGAGGACAATATTTGCTAGCTGTGGATCTAGGTCGTTACAAATGGTATCAAAACTAGACACCGGACGATGTGTCAGCCTTCTCGCTATTCTCCAAAGAGGGTAGACACAAGGCGATGTGCCAGTAAGAACGCTGAGTCCCAAAGGAAGGTGGATTTTGGGGCGGTCCCACATCGATTGGAGGAAAAAAAAAGAGTGCCAGCGAAGACGCTGAGCCCCGAAGGAGGGAAAGCCCAAACCCAAAAAGAAAAGTACAAAGAGGACAATATCGGTAGATGTAGATCCGAAAGAGAGCCTTTTTTTGTCAAGGGTGTCCCACTCACGCGCCTCTTTCCTCTTACAGTTTTTTCCCCCTAAAAAAAACATTCTTCACTGACACATTGTACTTATACTGCCATCTCCCATTTTACGGACAAATTTAATTATATATTTTAATAAATATTAAAATATATAAACTAAAATGACTTTTAACTTAAATGGTCTTGCCTTAATATTTAACTTTATTTGTAATATAACATGTTGTTGTCGTTATTTTAAATACAAAAGATAAAAGTAATTAATATTTTTTTATCTTATCTTCTAGAAATTATTTATTCTTATCCTCCGTACATTACATATTAATAGCCATTTTTAATTAACATGTCAAGAAAAATACAAATAAATTAATTATAAATTATAAAGAAATAAAGGAATAATGGAGGAAGCACTTTATGCCTACACTCCCACTAAAAATGATGCTTAACAGTTCATTGTCGCTGTTATATGTATATTTATTTATTTATAATTGGTTTTATAGTTACTTTATTTATTTATTTGTTAAATATATGCTGAAAATTCTAAACAATTATTGATTTTGGATATGTATATTATTTTAGGGATGCATTTGGATGACTTCAGAGAGCGCCACGTGGACAAATCACATTAAAAATTAAAAAATCTCAATTTAATAAACTCATTAACAACCTATTTGTTTCAATAACCATAATGCCTTTTCCTTAATATACTTACTATTTCAAGAATTATATATATGTATATATATTTCTTTTTACTACAAATCTAAAATGGCAAAAAAAAAAAAAAAATGGTTGAATTTCTAGCCAGAAAAGGAAAAATAGAATATATATATATATATATATATATATATATATATATATATATTTTAATTGAGAGATCCAAACTTTATATAAAAGATTAGAATCTCACTCCACTTCACATGATTCATCATCCACTAATCAAAATTCCCTTTTTTTCACCTTTTTTATCTTTAATATATATACATAAACACACATACACACATATATATATATATAATATGGGTTTGTTTATGGCAGGGGTTTTGCCATATCCTATCCCGTCGGCGCAATACATGCAATGCAACACACCTTCCTTAAATAATAAGTTAATTAAAAAAAAATGTAATGATTAATTTAAATTTTAGTTAAATTACCACCACCTTTTAAAACTATATATATATATATATATATATATATATATATATATATATATAGTTTATGATTTTAATTAAAAGTTTAAAATTTTAATTTAACAGCAAAAAAAGATGTAAAGACGTGGGACGTGGCGGAATGATAGGCGTTGATGGAAATGGGAAGAATAAGATGAAGAGTAGAGGAAAGGGTGACCTGGTGCCAACGTAGAGACGAGGGGAAGATCCAAAAGCAGCGTAAGCGCGAAACTTTGCCATCTCTGTCAATTACATCCAACGCTTCTGATTACTCCTCAGCCACCAAATCCCATCTCCACCGTCCATTACATACATTAACCTTGTCCCTTCACTCTTGGCCTATTCATTTGATTCCTCTCTCATCTCATTTCTCTCGTGAGAGAGTTATGAGAATAAGGCAAAAGCTCACATTTTTTCCGATACCCATTTCCAATTTCGCTCATCCAGAGGAATTATCGTATTGGTAAGCCAAAAAGGATTCACATTTATTTCTCTGTTTCTTCTTCTTCCTTCCACATTCTCATTTCGTTTTGTTTTTGCTTTAAAATCGCAAAAAAGATGAAGCAGAAATCAGTAATGTCGGCGCCGCCGTGGCTTGAGCCATTACTGACCACGCCCTTCTTCTCAATCTGCCACACGCACAGCCACGCGGCTAGGAGCGAGCGGAATATGTACTGTCTCGATTGCCACACTGACGCATTCTGCTTTTACTGCCGCTCATCGCACCACAAGGACCATCAAGTCATTCAGGTTGGTATCATAACTTTTGGGAAATTCTAAGACATGGGTATTGTTAAGCATTGTTTTTTAAGAAATGGGTTGGTTTTTGATTGTGGAAATTGGTTTTAGATTAGGAGATCTTCGTATCATGATGTGGTAAGAGTTGCAGAGATCGAAGATGCTTTGGATATCAGTGGTGTCCAAACGTATGTGATTAATAGCGCGAGAGTGATGTTCTTAAACGAGAGGCCTCAGCCAAAAGCCGGGAAAGGAGGAGCTCATATCTGTGAAATTTGTGGGAGAAGCTTATTGGATCCATTTCGTTTCTGTTCCCTGGGCTGTAAGGTCAGCATTACTCTGTTCTTCATTAAATCCTTCAAAATTCATCATCATTTTGCATAATTCTATGGCGTTTATAGCTGGTAGGGGTGAAGAGAAATGGGGAAGATGCGAGCTTTAACGTGGAGGCGAAGAAAGAGGCAATGGGGATGGAAAGAAGAGAAGGAATTTCATCGAGGAGAAGGAAGGGTATTCCTCATAGGGCACCTTTTGGGGGTTAATTCAATGCTGCCTTTCCAAACCAATTCATTCCATGATTTGGGGTATTTGTCCATACAAATATAGGGTATGTCCCTAAAAATCGAAATAAAATGATTAATTTTGAAAGGGTATTTGGATGTGAAGAGGCAATAATGGAGGGATTGTTATGTTCATAATTGCTAGTTGTATATTTGTTTATTGAGAAATTAAAAATAAATAAAGAATAGAACATGTCTTTGTGGAGTCCGTTTCATGGTTTTTCATGGGCCCATTATCCACATGGGCCGTTTATATAAATAAATACTTTCATTCTATTTTATTATATCCTTTTTATGGTTAAACACCCATACTCTTCTTTATTTAATTATGTTCTCTATTTATTTATTTCTAAATTAAAATTATTCTAAAATCCCCGTTGGCCGAGACAAGAATGAAACACGATGTGGAAACTTTTCCCTAGCAGATATATTTTAAAAACATGAGCGAAACCTCTCTGATTTTTAATATTAATTTTAAATGAAATTAAATTAGGGTCTGCGGGTAGCTTTTGTACCAAACTTTTATTATAATTAATAGTTTTTTTACTTTTCTTAGGAATTATTACATTTATATCACATTTATTAAAATGAGATATAGGCGATTTAAATAAATAAGAAAAAAAAAAAAAAAAAGGTGTGGGATAATAATGTGAGGTGGAGGGGTGTATTTGGAAGAAAATAAGTAGGTAAAGGGTTGATGTGGATTGATGGATCTATATGTTCTTAGTGTTGAGGATTATTGGGATTGGGAGTGTCCCACATTGGTTAATTTAGTGGAAGATCATGGGTTTATAAGTGAGGAATACTAACTCCATTGGTATGAGGCCTTTTGGGGAAGCCCAAAGCAAAGCCATGAGAGCTTATGCTCAAAGTGGACAATATCATACCATTGTGGAGAGTCGTG
>NW_019268520.1:6077436-6162177 GCF_002738365.1 Cucurbita moschata
TTTTTTTTTTTTTTTTTTTTTTTTATTTTTTTCGATTTCGGGTTCGGGTTCTTTTTATCGGGTTTCTCCCATAATGTACCCTTTTCATGATGGGAGGATTTTATGATTTTTTTCCCCTTAAATAACACCAATAATAAGTGGATAAATTTTTTAATAAATGTCACCATTATTAATAATTTATCCATTTATTTACGTATAAAATGGAAGAAATTTTTGTTAAGACTAAAGAGCTCGTTTATTTGAATTACATTAAATCAGCTTACAAAAATAATAATAATTTTAAAAAATTTTAAGGTCTCGTAATTTTTTTTTTTAAAACTCGACCACAAATGATAATTGAGTTAATTCGAAGAAACAATAACTATTATATTTTGGATGTAAATATTTTTTAATATGGAACTGAAATGTTGAGAATATAAATATAATTTTGATGACTTGCATTGTTGTGGGACGTCGAGATGGGCTCTTGGTATCTGAGCTGTCAAGCAGTGATTGGTGAGCAGAATATTAAAAGATTCTCTTATTTATTTTAGTGAAAAATAAAAGCTTTTCATTGACTTTTAATATTTAATATATTTTGTAAAAATAAAAAATAAAAATCTGAGATTCAGAGTGGGGGAAGCATCGTCGGTTCAGTGTATTTGGGCAAGCAATAATATTTAAATAACTTATTGCAACTGTTTTGTTTTTTTAAAAATATAATTAATTTATTAAAATGGGATATAATAAAAGCATTTTTTTTTACTTAAATGTCAAAAATACCCTCCAATAATCATTAAACGACAATTCATGACCATTTCCATGAATTGTTCGGTGTCGTCCCACTTGGTCACTGGCCCAAAAGACAGTAAAGGCCCATCTTAATGCCACCGTAAATGGGCCTAATAGAAACCGGCCCACATCACCAGGCCCAGCCTTTCTACGACGAGCTTCAAGCACTATAGCGAGAAATTCAAATTTTTAAAAAATTTATAAAGTATTAATTGTATTTAACTTATTAAAATATAATATTGTAAGATTTAAGTTAGTTATAACAAACCGTCCATTCAATTCAACCGTCATTTTATTTTGAATTTGATAGGCAGAATCGTCTTGTGCTATATGTATTGAGATTGTTCGTAAGCATGATGAAACTTATCTCGTCCCCGAAAAAATTCTAAAGGAATTTTCAATTAAAAAGGCTTTTTTTTTTTTTTTTTTTTTTAAGCTACCATTGACATGTTAAGGAGAAAAAAGGACAAAGAAAATGGGTAGCTGAAGTCTGTTTACGATGTTTGATAATTTCAAACATTTCGGCCTTTGTTTGACCATGTCCTTTGACCTTTTTTTGTTGTTTAATAAAAAATATGTGATTTTAAAAATAATTAAAAAATTCATCGAAGACCCTTTCTCTTAATAATAATTATTTCGGGAACAAAAACTTTCCCCTGAATCGACACCAGAGTTACAATTTATTTTGAATTAAATATCCTTATATTATAAAAATATAAAAAATAAATTGATAAATTAGTAATATTATCCAAACTCAACTACTTCAATACAATAAATATTTGATAATACAAATGGAAATTATTTTGTTATAGTTTTAATTAAAAATAATGAATTTTCTTTTTTGTGGTGAATAATTTAGTTAAACACGTGTGAATAATTTAATATGACGGTTGTTAATTGATACAATAAAATAAAAGCATGTTGGATAGAAAGTGCATCAACTTTCACTTGACTCATAATTCATTGGTAACCCAAATTCAACCTTTTAATTTGAAGGTAGAGCAGCCCATGATCGAACCCTTTAATAAATTTATTAACTTTCAACTATTAAGTCATTGAATTAAAAAACAAATATTTACTTCAAACATTTTTTTTTTTATCACCTTTAATATAAAATTTGAATTTATTTTGATTGACCAAATTTAATATATATATATATATATATATTAGCAACTCAATTAGTTGGTGAACAAAATATATATACGACCAAAGATCGAAGCTTTGAACTCCTCCATCCTCAAAACCGTGTTAAATCATTATCAACTTAGTATTTAATTAAAACCCTATCTTTTTAAAAAAATGGAAATAAAAACTTATTAATTTAATTAAAAAAAATCACGATAACTTTATATAACATAAAGTATTAAAGCCAAGAATGCATTATTATAAAAAAACAAAAAAAATAAAGGCTAAAATAATGCACATTCAATGAACATAGAAGTATAAAATAATTAAAAGAATTCCAATTAAAGAAGAAGAAAAAATAGATAAAAATGGATTTTTTTTTTTTTTTTTTGATATAGGGCTTGGAGTTGACTTTGGAATATGAAGTCATTTAATTTATATCCTAAATTTTGCATGCTACGTATTACAACATACATAGTAATTATTATTAAAACCTTGTACGTAGATATTTTAGTTTTTTTATTTTGAGGTCAACCCTTTGACTTTTCAAAATTTCTTTGTTTTTAATTGAGTTGGAAACACAAGTGTAGTTGCAAGTTGTAAAAAGAGAGACCAAATATTATTATAAATCCACCCTTAAGTTGGTGTATTTAACAATATAATAATATTATAAATCAAAGCCGTTTTTAATTATTTGTTACAACACTCAGAAAATAGGCTAATATTTAAAAATTATGATGTCATAAAAAATTTGATATATAATATCATAATTGGAAATTTTACCGTCAGTATTAATTGATTGATATTTATGGTACTAAACGTTATGTAATTTATTTATTTATTAATTAATGGAATGTTTGAAGGTAGTTCTTAGTATCCCTTAATGGCACGTGCTGAATATAATTAGAATATGAATTTTGATAATGTTCCAAAGTTTTGATGGCTAATCAAAGTAACTTTTTTCTTAAAGTTACATTAAATAATAAATTATACCTTCAAAGATTTGATGCCTAACCTAAGTGAAGGGCTGCCATTTTATTTTTAATATTATATATTTTTCTAGAAACTTCCTTTTTAATCAAAATCTAAAATATAAATAAATAAGGCTAAAAAGCAACTTTTTAATTTTTTGAAAATTAAAAATCGACTAGACTTCCATTACGAGGAAATTTAAAGTTAAACCACGAGAGCTTATGCTAAAAGCAAGTCGAACACGACTCTCCACAATGATATGATATTGTCCACTTTGAGCATAAACTCTCGTGGCTTTATTTTGGGCTTCCCCAAAAAACCTCAGGCAAACAGAGAGGGAGTATTCATTGATTATAAACCATGATGATTCCCTAAATTAGCAGACGTGGGACTTTTATCGTCCAACAAATTCAATTGTATAATTAAAAAAATGAAGAATGTCGAACCATCGTTAATAGAAAAATTCTGAATTTAAATAACTAGTAACAAATGTTTATTAACCTAACTCGTTTTTCCAAGTATAATAGTTTTAATATGAATTGACTAATGACTCGTATTAATAAAATGAAAAAGAAGTAATAAGCGTCTTATCGATGGTATGGTCGGATATGAGGGATTTAGTGGATGAGTTGAATGTGTATAATTTAACATACATGTGGCCTTTGCCCTAAAAAGTCAGCCACGGTATTCCCATTTATTTATACATGAAGATGATGACAACAACATAAAAGGAAAAAGAATTGGCTCCATTGATGAAGCTAATTTGAAGCAGCTGTGGAGTAAGTTTCCTCTGACTGGATTTTGTCAACGGTTTCGAACCCATTCCCTGGCTTCCCAGAACTTGCCCCCCTTTTTTCCTTCTCCTTTGCTCTATAAATCTCTCACACTTTGGCCTCCAATTCTCCACTAAACCCACAACAGGCGAATTTGGAGGCTAAAATGTACCAAAAGGGTGTCAAGCATCTGTGTGACAAGGGCTTGAATAAGCTCCCTCTCAAATACGTCCTCCCCGATTCCGAGCGCCCGGCCGCCCCCTGCCAATCCGCCAACCTCGATGTCCTGGGCACCATCGAGCTACCTGTCATCGACTTTGCCGAGCTCTGTGGCCCCAACCGCCGCCATGTCCTCCTCTCCCTCACCAAAGCCTGCGAACAATATGGCTTCTTCCAGGTCAGTTCTGTTAGATGATAAAAGTCCCACATCGATCATGAATTTATAAACAAAGAATACTCTCTCTATTGAAATGAGGCCTTCTGGAGAGCCCAAAGTCCCAAAAGTTAAGTCATGGGAGATTATGCTCAAAGTGGACAATATCATACTATTATGGAGAGTCGTGTTTATCTAACAAGTTCATGGATTATTACTATATATATATTATATTTGACGCTTCATGTTCTTGATTTGATATGGCAGTTGACAAACCATGGAATTTCAAGCGAGGTGATATCAAGCATGAGAGACGTTAGCTCACAATTTTTCGAGCTTCCATACGAGGAACGAGCGAAATACATGTCATCTGACATGCATGCGACCGTGCGATACGGGACAAGTTTCAATCAAAACAAAGACAATGTTTTCTGTTGGAGGGATTTCTTGAAGCTGACATGTAACCCTAATGACCTTCACCAACTTCTCTCCCGCTGGCCGTCTTCTCCGGCGGGGTTCAAAGACTCGGCGTCGACGTACGTGGAGGAAACCAGAGCGCTGTTTCTCGGTCTGGTGGAAGCCATTGTTGAAAGCTTGGGAGGTATGGAGAAAGAAGAGGAAATGGAAGAGTTGTTGAAGGAATTTGAAGATGGAAGCCAATTAATGGTGGTGAATTGCTATCCACAATGTCCTGAGCCAGAACTAACGCTGGGAATGCCGCCGCACTCTGATTATGGCTTCCTCACACTTCTCCTTCAAGATCAAGTTGAAGGCCTTCAAATTCATCACCAACAACAATGGGTCACTGTTCAACCCTTGCCCAATTCATTCGTCGTCAATATCGGCGACCATCTTGAGGTGGGGTTTCGCAAATTTCGCGTCTTATTAATATTACGAGTCATGACATGATATTATTCACTAAATTAGTCAACGTAGGACTCCATCTCAACAATTCTCAACCATTAAATTTTTACAGATATTCAGCAATGGAAGGTACAAGAGTGTGCTACACAGGGTTCTGGTGAATGCAAATAAGCCGAGAATATCGGTGGCGACATTGCATAGCCTTCCTTTTGACTCGACGATCAAGCCGTGGCCAAAGCTCGTGAATGAAGAGAATCCACCGCGTTACAAAGACACTGATTTTGGTATCTTCCTCGAATATATCACCTCTCGTGAGCCTAAGAGGAAGAACTTCTTAGAGTCTAGGCAAATTATTTATTGAAATATGTTTAGTACAATAATGTCAGATTTTTAAATTTTTTTTAAAAAATATTTTGTCAAAGATTACGTTGAGATTAGGGTATTAATCAAGGTTATTTTGTTGGTCTCCATCCGTAAAAAGTAAAAGTCAAACAAACCCTAATTTATATGATATATATATATATATATATTATATTAAAAATGTAATTTTTGTTTATTTTTATAATGAAAGCTATTATTTTTTGAAACCCCACGTCAAGTTTACATATATTTTTACTATAATATTATTATGTATTATTTTTATTTATGAGATTGAAAATTATGAATTTTAAAATATAAAAATTCTTCATTCCAATTTTGGAATTTCGGGTCAAGTCCGGCGGTTTAAGTTTGATCCGTGATGACTTGACCCGTGTAGACTCATGTTTCTAATTCGACTCGAATTTTGTTGACTAGATTAAGGTTAACCCTTTTCGTTGAATTTTGGCTCTTTGTTTACAATTCATGATGTAACGTATAGCCGCGACTAACAGGGTCGTTTTTAGCTTCCGTGTCAAAGCAGGCCCTACATGAATTTCTCACTTTTTATAATATATCTAATCGATTAAATTATTGATGGTTTGATTTAATTTATAATTTTTTTTTCCTTCTCGTAAATATTATAGATTTCTTAGCACTCGTGAATTCTAGCTGTCAAGGGACACGACAAAAAGAAAATTAGACAATGAAAATGGTTGACCACCACAACATTATTAAGTGACCTTAAATAAAGTCAACTAAATGCGATTTTATGGCTGCAACTAAATTGAGGTCAATATGGGCTTTTTTTATTACCCGGTTGTAATGGGCTACGTTATTTCTCGGCCCATAATCATTGGGCCGTGGCCCGAACGAGCTTCCTTAATGGTGGTTGTAAAAATCTGGAAAGACGAATTTAGCCTAATTAGTTTAGGTCTATTATTAACCCTGAAAATATTCAGACAAGTCCATTATAGTTTTATTTAGCAAATTTATGTAAATTGATGAAATTAAAAAATTAGGGATAAAACGGTCAAGGCATTTTTACCAACTTTGGCTCGAGGATGACCAATGGCGGGGCGCCACGTTGAAGATTCAGTTGGGTTGTCGCAGATGGGCGACGTGGCGAGTGCTGTGAGCGAGTACAGCAGAAAATAGGTATTCGCAACGGTTCGAGGGCGGGATTTCTCTGTCTTTGTCTTGCATTTGCTTAGAAATGGCGGAAAATAATATACCGCTTTCCCAAAAATGAAATGACCAACGTTTTCTTTGTCTCTCTCTCTCTGTATCAACTATATGTTCTTGTTGTCTTCTAGTCATAATACTTTTGATCCAACTCTGTCTGTTATTGGCAATGGTGACGATGATCAAAATGAGGAAGGGATTGGAACAATTTCTGCGGTGATTTGATTGAACAATTGAGAGTCCGTGAGAGAGAAATTGAGAGAGGAAAATGTTCAGGTTGCACAAGAATCGCCAAGCGAATTCGAAGGAGAAATATGATTTCAAGCTCTCCAACTTCAAGGCAATCCAGGTACTTATTTTATTTTGAATTTTAATGTCTCTCGAGTGTAATATGTTCGTTTTCGTTCTTTGTTTTGATAGTTTTTAGTGTAGGGTTTAAGTTTTTTTTGACATCGCCTAATTTTTTTGGGATTACGAATTCGCTCCGTTGTTATCTGAGCTTCTCGTTCTGATTAATGACAATGATTGATGATCTTGGCTTCTCGTTACGGATTCGCTCCACTGCTGATTTCTGTTTAATGCGATATTCAAATCTTTTTCCTGACATGAATGGAGATGTTTATTTGTTTTTCTTTTTGTTGCTTGTACGAAAACAGGTACCTAAAGGTTGGGACAAGCTATTTGTATCTGTAACCTCAGAGCAAACTGGGAAGACAATTGTCAGGACAAGCAAAGGATCAGTCCGTAATGGAAGTTGCCAGTGGAGCGAGTCTATATCAGAATCCATTTCGGTTTCACAAGATGAACCTTCTAAGGAGTTTGAAGATTTTAATTACAAGCTGGTTGTGGCCATGGTAGGTACTGTGGTTTGTCTTTTTAGGAGTAAACCATTTCTATAAGCAATTATTCCTCATGCCAGCCCTGTGTTGTTTTCATGACCATGCTCTTTGTCTTTCACTCTATAATATGATGACTACTTGGTCTAATTTAAACCGAATCTCCAATCACAGGGATCATCAAGATCTAGTATTCTTGGAGAGGCTATGATCAACCTGACAGATTACACAGATCCTAAAACTTCTTCTGCAGTCTTACTTCCACTGAATAAGTGCAATCATGGGACTATTTTACAAGTAACCTTTACTTTTTAAACATTCTTACAGGATGGGATGGTTTTGTTCATAAATTTTATCTAGGAGTCCAGGCTTTAAAACGTTGGCTTTGTTTTGTTTGCAGGTGAAAATCCAGTGCGTAACGCCAATATCAAAAGTAAGGTCTGTATAATGGGATGGTTTTGTTCATTCTTGTGAATATTTGATTATATGTTTGGCCCTTAAAATTATTGAACACCTTTCAGGAGTAGAAGAATTAAACAGACAAATTCTCTAAAAGACGACTTGAAGAAAGAAGGTCACGACTCGGATAGCTGCTCAGATATTACAGATAGCCAAGTGTCTGGAAGTATTGGATCTTCCTCTGGTGCAGATTTATACTCTAGCTTTCACTCGGGAGATGCTAGCAGCACGGTAAGATCTAAGATCGTTTTTGCCTTCACAATTTTTCTGTTTTTATACTTCTCAAATACGGTAATTCATGTTTGGTGCCTCTACTGTATTAGTTCTTGCTCGTTTAATCGAATTTCTGTCATTATATTAGGCTTTGATCATGTTTTAGATTACCATTTGCATTCTTAATGCGTTATTTAATGAGGCATAACATTTTTTTCCTAATAAACAATATGAGGAATTTTGTTTATGCAGGACCCTGTTCCTCATCTAGACCATGGTACCATGCAGATTCATTGATTGTTCTATATATTTTGATTACATAATGACTGACATATTTTTGTATCTGTTTGTAGGAAGCAAGTTACTCTGCTTCGGATTCACACATCGGCAATGATTCTTCTGAGGCTTATGATTCAGTAGAGAGTGACGCTACAAAAAACAATTACAATGATATTCGAAGACAAGACTCGGTGTGCTCACAGAACAGTGGTTCAGGTAATCATTCTTAAATTTTATGTCAAGATTTTGCAATATCATCTTCAGGAATGTCTTACCTTTCATGTAAAAACTTTTTGGAAGCAGCAGAAACAACGACTACTGAGGAACTTCGCGCTGAAGCTAGGATGTGGGAGAGCAATGCCCGCAAACTGATGGCTGATCTTGATCAGTTGAAGAAAGAGTTTTCAGATCAATCTGAAAACCAGAAAAGTTTACATGCTGCACTTTCAGCAGCAACTGCGGAATGTGATGGTTTGAGAAAAGAACTTGAGGAACTGAAACCGATGACTGAGAAGTCGACTCAAAGACAAACAAGCATCGCGGATTTATCATATCAAGATGGTGAAACAAAAATCTTAGATGAATTGAAAGATGAACTGAAGTTCCAAAAAGAATCCAATGCTGATTTAGCTCTGCAGCTAAAGAGAAGTCAAGAATCAAATATTGAGCTTGTGTCCGTTCTTAAGGAGCTAGAAGAGATTAATGAAAACCAGAAATTGGAGATAGAGGAACTTTTGAAACAGCAAAGAAATTATGATGATTACGAAAATATTAATCAAGAAAACAAAAAATTGATGCTTCAACTGGAGCATGTGAAGGAATCAGAACAAAATCTTCAATTAAAGATTGAGGTTCTGGAGAGAAACTTGGAGGAAACCAAACTTGATTTGCAGAAATGCGAGGTCTCCAACCAAAGATTCCCTCAGGGTACAGACGGGGAATACGATAGTACGCTTCATTCTGAGGAAAATTTAGTGGAAGACATTGAAAGATTGAAAGAAAAAGTGCAGGAGTTAGAAAAAGATTGTAATGAATTGACAGAGGAAAATATGAACCTCCTGTACAAGCTTAAGCAAGCAAATAACGACTCTAAGGGGGGAGAGTTGGCTTTGAACTCCACAGCTGGTGAGCTTTTGATTGAGAATAACGATGATCCTTTCAGTAAAAATGTAGATAGTAGAGAAATTGAGCTGGAAGTCAAAGTTGAAGAGCTCAGTAGGGAATTGACTGAGAAAAAGATGGAGATTGAAGAACTTGAGCACAACATTTTGTCCAAAGACGACGAGATTAAGATCCTTGAAGATTTGCATAACAAATTGCAAGCTGAGTATTCTGGTCTTCAGAAAGAAAAAAATCAGATGGAGGAACAAATGGAAGTCATACATGGAGAAAGTGACATCAGTGCTAGAAGCTTAAATGATTTGAGAAATGAAGTAAACACGCTTAGCAACAGTGTGGATTTGCATATTTCTGCAAACAAGATTCTTGAAAGTAAATATTCAGAGCTTCAATGTGAAAAACAAGAACTTGAACTCCATATATCTCAGATCGAACAAAAAAGCACACAGTTGTCAGAAAGCATATCTGTTTTGGAATCACAACTAAAATATATGACGGACGAGAAGGAGTCAATTCGCCTTGAGTTAGAGAACTTTAAGTCTGAGGCAGTGGCTCTCCAGGATGAGGTTGATAGACAGAGACTCGAGATAGAGACAGAAAGTGTTGATTTGAAACAAATGTTGAATGACTTGCAAAACAAATATGCAGAGGCTCAAGATAAATGTGAGTACCTGCAAAGAGAAAAAACGAACTTGGAAGCTGCAGCTGAGCATCTCTCTGAAGAACGAAATTTTCTTAGAGAATCAAATGGAGAGCTGAAGAAAAAGAATTTCGAGTTGCATGAGGATTATTTCCGCTTGGAATCGAAATTGAAGGAATCGCTTGAAAGGTCCGCCCATTATTTCATAAGAGTTGATGATTTGGAGGATAATCTCTTTCTTGGGTTGGAGGATTTAACCTCAAAAGAAAGATTCCTATCTTCGGAGTTAGATTCAATCGTTGAAGAGAACATAAAATACAAAGAGAAATGTTCATTGATTGAAAGCTTGTATAATGAGACGTATCTGGAGAAGACAACTGAAGTTCAAGAACTTCAAGCAGCGGTTGTGCACCTGACCATGGAACTTTCAGCTACAAGGAATGATCTCAACGTCATGGAATCTAATGAACAGTTACTGGCTCTGATCAGTGAGCTTTCCGTGTCAAAAAAAAACCAAGAGAAACTGATGGCTGACCATGAAGAGTTACTGAAGCAGTTGGAAAATCACAAATCACTTGAAGTCAAACTTAAGAACTCTGTCGATGATCTTGAATTAAAGCTTTCTTTTTCTGAAAAAGAACGAAAGCAGCATGAGGAAGAATTAACTTACTTAAAGCGTCTAGAACGATCTCAATTCCTTGAAGCAGAACTGAAACGTTTGAAGGAGGAAAAACAGATCCAGCGGGAGTCTAGCATTGTAAGTGTTCAAGGTTTTTCCAATACCAACGGCAAAAAACATGCCCAATAAAGACATGAAGCTTCTTAAAGTTGGTCTATTTTACTATTCATTTAGTTTACAGGGATGGCTTTATAACTTCTTACTTTCTAATCTCGACAGGATGATAGTGGATGCGATATTGATGTTGAAGGTCCTAATGTTGCTGAAGCTGAATCAATTGAAAGAATTCAGTTGCTCGAAAAAGAACTTGCTGAGGTTTTGGAAGCAAACAAGAAATATGAAGATCAGCTGAGCAGGTAAGTGCAAGACGAGCTCGGTTTTATATTTGTTACATTACAACGTGAACTGTTGTACTTAAGTGAGTGGAATCTATTAAGTTATTCCCTATAGAGTTTCCTGGCACCAAATTCCCAGTTTTAGATGTTGAATTTTTCCATATCTCTTTGCATCATAATCAGGGTCATTCAAGACGATCAAAACAACAATGAAAATTCTCCTATACCAACAGTTGGAGGCGATGTAATGACGAAGGAAGGATATGAAAGCATTAACTCGGCTCTAGAGGAGGAGCTAAGAGACCTTCGTGAGCGGTACTTCCACATGAGCCTTAAGTATGCTGAAGTCGAGCAAGAGCGTGAGGAACTTGTTCTGAAGCTGAGAGCACCCAAGAGCACCGGAAGGAGTTGGTTCTCATGAAAGTCCAAAAATGCAAGTCTTCACTCTTTCCTTAGCTAATACGCACCAGTCTCGGGGAGTTTCTCGGTAGTCATTTTTCAGTTCTCAAATCATGATTTCAATCAAGACTCGAGATTGAATCCTGCTGGAAAACTGGTTTTAGGCTAACACGTGGAAGAGTGCTTGGTTGTTTGAAAAGGGAGGAAATGGAGATTGTGATGAAAACTATTCCGAAATTGAAGAAATCAGTTGGCAATGCATTTCCATTGTTTCAAACAAGTTACTTTGTGTGAAGTAAGGCAATAATGTGAAAGAGCCATATATGAGTACACCACTCTGGGAGTCGTTACTCTTTGTAGATTTCCCCCTCCTATCATAGTCTACGTAGTGATGATGGGGTGAATGGTATTGGAGCTTGGAGAGATATAATAGCTAAAGCAGATTGGCACTCACTTGTGGTGTTCTTCCGTTGCTTCCTCAGGTATCCATTTGCCTTGCTAATCTCAGCATTTGCCTTGTAGATAGACGATGCGTACATGATGATTTTGCTAAAAAGAATGTGACATTGGCAGGTTTGTAAGGATACCTCTGTGGAGCAAAAACCTGATGTAGGTTGTTGAGAGAGGCAAATGCAATGCAGGAAAGGAGCAAAAAGGGAGGTAATATTGTCACACTTGGAACAGAATACGATGGTGGGTAAGAGTATATCCCCTAGAAGATGCTGAATTTGTTCATGCTGCCTCCATTTTTCTCTCTTTTTCGTTGTTGCATGTCTTGCTTTTGGCTCACGTTTCCAGTGGCCGCACACCGCTCCTGGGTCACATTGATTTGCCTTCCTTCTCTGCCCTGAAAATCTCCTATAACAAACCAATGCAGCAGCTTCTTTATCAAACCCTTCTTACAAAAGCATAACCCCACCACCACTCTCTTCCACGCCCCTCTCACCCGCCAACCCCAACGGCGGCCGACGGCGGTGGAGCTTCTGATGCTCCCAATTGACCAATTTTGGATGAGAATATGATATGAAGGTTGCCTGAAACTTTTGTGTGTCTTCTTCAGTGGGGACAGAAGATCTTCCTCATTTCCTCTGTTAAGGGCAACTCCCACCCTTCGGCATTCCTCCAAATTGCCTCACTCTGTTAAGGGCAACTCCCACATCGAGAAAGTTCAGTATTTTTCGACTCAGTGACTTGGATTATATGCAGCATTGTTTTATTCTTTATTTTTTTTTTTCTTGATTTGCTTTCTAGTAATGCAACACTTGGGTGGTAGCTAGCTCATTAAATACACACTCGTATATGTATGGCTATGGCCACCTGAATTTTATCAATGGAGTGTCCTCTCTCACTCTCTCTCTCTCTCAGTTGTTGGAATTTTAGATGATTACAAACCAATTTGATTATTTTAAAGATGAATTTAGTTTGTTAAACACTCTGTTCTAAGAAAAACATGTTTGATCATTCAAATTTATTAAGTTAATTCAAATATTTATTACAAGTGTACGAGTAAAATTCTTAACGTAGTAGTGTGAAGCTGCTCGTGTTTTCTTAGTGGAACTATGAACACAATTTGTACCATAAATTTTGAAATGTATACGAGAATACAAATTAATTTATATATTGTTGCAGAAAAACGACGACGTATTGGTTTTTTTTTTTTTTCTTTTCCAGTTGGAGTCCGTATTTCCGTTCCGTATTGTTGCAAGATTAGAGTAATGGGAAAGGCTGCCCGGTCTGCCCGTCTCTGTGCAGGCCGCCATCTTTATCCTTTTCCCTCCATTGCTCCACACTCAGCTCAGACTGCGTTATAATTCCAGAGATGCGTTTTGATGCTACACCGTCTTCCTCTTTCTTTTCTCTCTCTCCCTTCACTTTCTGGTAAAAGCCTCTTCAAAACCCTAACTCCAATTTGTTCCGATCTCAGTCTCTTTCTCTGTTTCTCCATGTCTTCTCACGGCGATACTTGCGATCCACTGCTACATTCGTTGTTCCAGAGTTTGCTTTTTAAATTCTAGGATTCAGAGTCTCGTATTTTTCTGTTGAATTCTAGTTTCAGGACTGATTATTATTAGGTATGAAGCGGGAGTTGGCTTTTGATTTGGAGGTTCAATCTCAGCTTGAGGGGGATCTTGGTCATACTCGAAGTGAGACTCTAGCTGAGGTGAGGTCGGGTAGCTATTTAGACGAGGCTGCTCCGAGTGGTAGCTGCAAGAGATTTAAAGGCGCTGTTGTGAATGGTCTGATTGTATATACTAGGGGAAGGAAGTCTCCGATCAATGTGTACTGTGGGCTGTCGGAGAATGATAATAGGAAGAAGTGTTATAGCGGGGTTGAGCAGGAAATTCTTGGAAGCTTGGAAGTTGGGAAGGGCTGTATGAATCAGGAGGTTCAAATTCAAACTATAGTTTCGGATAAATTGAATTGCAATTCGAAGAGTTCTGACTGTAAGAAAGAGTCTGATGGGGCGATGGAAAAATCTGGAGATAAGGAAGAAGGAGCGGCGGGGAATCCTGAAGTTACTTCAAAGGCAAGAAAAGTTGAGGAAAGATTGTTTAGGTGGGGAATTAGGCGCGTTACACGCTCCTCATTAAGATCGAAGGTTGAGCTCGAGGAAGTCACAGTCACCCCAATTACAATAGGATCTGTTAAAGAGGAAGTTATTCCAGATGTCGGTGGAGAAACAAATGATACAGTCAACTCAGTGTCAACTCCGAAGAACAAGTTGGAATTAAAAATGTCCAAAAAGATTGCATTGAACAAGAAGCCAATGACTGTGAGGGAGCTGTTTGATACTGGTTTGCTCGAGGGGGTACCTGTCATCTACATGGGTGTAAAGAAGGTTTTGCTCATTTAAATTTTCGAATTCTATGTATAATTCTCAGTATGTTCAACCATTTAGAATTGGGTGTTATATATATATATATATATATATATATATATATATATATGTATGTATGTATGTATATATATATCTGGCTTCATTTTCTTGCTGCATTTTGATCTCAGGCATATGAACACGGCCTGCGCGGTACAATTAAAGATGGTGGGATTTTGTGTACATGCTCATCCTGCAATGGATGCAGAGTCTGTAATCTCTCTGGATTTAACATAGGAATTCATGAAATGGTTTTTGTTAGTGTTTTCTTTAATTTCTTTTTGTTCAATCTAGGTCATTCCTCCTTCACAATTTGAGATCCACGCTTGTAAACAATATAAACGAGCAGCACAGTATATATGTCTTGAGAACGGGAAGAGCCTACTCGACCTGGTGAGAGCATGCAAGAGAAGTAGGCAGACACTTGAGGCCACGGTACAAAGTCTGATTAGCTCTTCGCCTGAAGAAAAATGTTATACGTGTAGAGAGTGTAAAGGTGAAATTTTGGTTTTCTATTATTTGTCGCCACTGGCAGACGTCATGATAGGCGCAACCAAAACCAAGTAGTTTAGAAGATTTATAATCTGTTAGATAATTAGTGACGATTTCTAGGATGCTTTCCTTCATCCATTGGAAATGTGGGACCTTTATGCCCATCGTGCGAGGAATCAAAGCGATCTAAGTGTACACAGACACTGCCAATGCCCCTCACTTCCGCAATTGATAAGAGACCGAGGTATGGCATCTACTTCTTTCAGCTTAGGACCCTTTTCCTATCACCCAAACCCAAATGCTCCGTTAATGCTATGGGTTCTGGAAATTTAGTTAGAATTTTATATTCTTCCCTGGTATGGCTTCTATGTATGACAATGTATACAGTAATGTAGAGTAATATTATTCTGTAAAAATTCTCCACGACAGCTAGTACACGAACTGCTTCTCAAAGTATCTTAGTTGCAACTTCGGGCCAGGAAAACTCTTAAGATAGTAAAACATTTAAGTTTGTGAATTGGGTAGTGTAGCGCTTTTAAGTAAAGATGGGATACGTAATGCATGTAAGATTGATGGTACTATCTTCAACAGTGTAATTTTCTAGGACGCCACTAATTACACTGAAAATGCGGATTCTGTAAATCTTTCACGATTTAGAACATGAATGCACAGAAATGTCATCTTCATTTTTTTTTCTTTCTTTAGTATAGTGTTAAGACGTTACTTTGGTTTTGCAGGTCAACAGATCCAACCCCATCAAAATCATCTGGAAGTGTTCCAGTATATATCTCTTCACGATATAAACGCAAATGGGTAACAAAAGCAAAGTAAGTATTGTTCTCTTTATGTGCATCGTACACTATGGGCTATATTTTTTTTTTTCCGACTTCCTCTCCATTTTTTCCCGACACTTTTGGGGATTGAAGTATTAAATTTGAAATTCCTGCCTTTAAGTTAGCTGTATGCCGATTTCTTTTCCTAAGATACTCAACTTGGTCAAACTTTCAGGTCAAAACCGTCCGAATACATTTCCATCTCAAGGTCCCCCAAAAGTGCACCAATGCGTATTCCTAAAAAGAATAAGAGTGCATTGAAGATGAGGAAGAAGTAAGTACAGTTGATCTCTAGATTACTGTTTTTAATGCCGTGGTTTGGTGAACCATTTAAATCCACCGAAAAAGGCTGCATCATTTTTCTGTCCAACATTTCATCTTTTTAATATCTTTATTTTAAGTTGCAGGTCATTGAAACCAGCTTCAATGCTAAAATCCTCCCAAAGTGCTTCAAAGTGTAGTTCTTCATTAGCTAAAAATCAGTGGAAAATAACAATGAAGTTAGTTGTTTATCCTTTGTTGTTATTTAATTCTTAGTGGCCCAAATTTCCTTCTGTTTCCATATTATTGAAGGAAATACCTCTCATGGTTTTGATAACTATTTTGATTACTTTATGTTTGAATACTTTTACTCTTAAGAGATCAGAGGTTGCATAAGTTGGTTTTTGAGGAAGACGGATTGCCTGATGGAACTGAAGTAGCATATTTTGCCAGGGCACAGGTAGCTAAGATAGGTCATGCATGCTTGGAGTAACCATTCAAGTATTCCTCAGTTTATTAATGTGTGTAATGATTTATTCCTTTCATTTACGTCCAGAAACTGCTCCAGGGTTATAAGAAGGGATCTGGAATTTTATGTTGCTGCTGCAATTGTGTGGTGAGCCCTTTTAAATTCTTGTACTTTCAGATTCTTGAGTGCTATTGTGAACATTTTCTTTTTACGTTCCATCTGCAGGTTAGTCCTTCACAATTTGAACTTCATGCTGGCTGGTCTTCTCGCAAGAATCCGTGAGCATATTTCCTTTAGTTTTATGACAGCTCAAAATAATCGTTGCAAGCTTTTTCATATGGATTTTTATTTTGCAGTTATGCATACATTTACACATCAAATGGGATTTCTCTGCATGAATTAGCAATTTCTCTCTTGAAGGGGCGCAAGTATTCTGCTAAGGATAATGACGACTTGTGCATAATATGTCTAGATGGTGGAAATCTTTTGCTTTGTGATGGCTGCCCAAGGGCATTCCATAAAGGTAAATCATAATATGGAGTACCATGGTTTAGACAATTTAAGCCGTAGTACTTCTTTATTTTTTCTTCACAAACTCTTTAGTCAACAGTTTATAAGCTGTTGTGTTAAATTGGCCTCCTTGTCTCGTTCAGTTTTTTGACTAATGGACTTTGTAGTCTGCCTGATTTCCGGTCCATTCCTTTGTGCAGAGTGTGCATCCTTATCAAGTGTTCCTCGTGGTGATTGGTATTGTAAATTTTGCCAGAATCTGTTCCAAAGAGAGAACCTTGTTGAGCATAATGCCAATGCTGTTGCAGCCGGAAGGGTGCATGGAATTGACCCTATTGAGCAGATAACTAAAAGATGCACTCGAATGGTTAGGAACATAGAAACAGATCTTAGTGGATGTGTGTTATGCCGGTAATAATTGCATTTTTTTCTTCTCTCAAATGTCCCTGAATAAGCTTCTCATTTTTCTTTTCGTTGTGTTATATTGTATAATGGTTTTGCTTTGATGTTTAGTATTTCCTTTTACATCTTTGAATGCAGTGGCTCTGATTTCAGCAAATCAGGTTTTGGTCCCCTCACAATTATACTTTGTGATCAGGTATCTTGTCATATCATCTTAACCTCTAGTTGATCATTCAATTGCTGTTGTTATCAACTCATTTCTAGTTCCTTGCCTATGTTGCTTGCTGTTATGCTTTTTCCGCAATTTCTTCATTTGATTTGTGGTCAGTGCGAGAAGGAATTTCACGTGGGCTGTTTAAAAGACCACAAAATGGCATTTCTTGAGGTATTGACTGAAATCGTAGTCTTGCTTTTTACTTGAAATCCTTTGTGCGGAAACAATTTCTTTCCTTGTCCAATGCCATTTTTTCCGAGATAAGAAAAAGTAAAGACCATTAATGAAATAGGAATTGCCAAGAGGAAAGTGGTTTTGTAGCACAATTTGTACGAGCATACATTCTACTCTACAGGAGTTGCTAATTCGTGGGCCAGAAAAGCTTCAGAATTCACTTTTGGATGCTGTCAATAGAAAACTTGTAGAAAATGGTTCAGACATTAAGACTAATGTTGATGTCAGTTGGAGGCTTATCAGTGGCAAAATTGCTTCACCTGAAACTCGGTTGTTGCTGTCAGAGGCCATTGCTATCTTCCACGTAAGTTTTCATATATATATATATATACATTTCATTTTGATTGTTACAGAACAATAAACTGTGTTTGATTAAGATACTATTTTAGATAAACTGTGTTGCCAGCATTTGAAGTATGATCCATAAGTGCAATGTTTGATTAAAACATGTCATTAATTTACAGGATCGCTTTGATCCTATAGTTGATATAGCAAGTGGACGCGATCTTATTCCAGCTATGGTTTATGGGTTAGTGACAAGTTACTTCATTCTGATTTTTTGGTCTGTCAGCAATAATAGCGCCATGTTCTGTTTTTATAGTGGTAATTTATATTTTGTTGTTATCTGTCATCCTATTTGACAGAAGGGATGTAGGTGGACAAGAGTTTGGAGGCATGTATTGTGCCCTATTATTTGTCAAGTAAGAATCTTGCTTATCGATTGACCTATAACCTGTTACAAAGTATCATTATGAATTTCTTTTCTTATATTGCACAGCTCATTTGTTGTATCTGCTGCAATGCTTCGTGTTTTTGGGCAAGATATTGCAGAGCTGCCCTTGGTTGCAACGAGTAATGGTAACCATGGCAAGGTCTGATTAATGAAATATTATTTCATCCATAAATACTTATATTTTAGTTTTATGTTCTTTCCTATTTTTTTTTCTTTTTAAAATATATATTCTCTTGACCTACAGTTTCTTTTGGAACTGCCAGTGAAAATATATTTTCCTTTTCCGCATCCTTCCATTTCTTTTTACACTCTACATATTCTGAGTATGCAAGGCAATTTGGAATGTTTTTGACATCTTTTGACTTTCTAGTCGAGAGTATGCAATATTCTGGCGACTTTGATTTGGTTCTTTCTAACATTTCCTGCATGTAATTATGACAGGGCTACTTCCAAACATTGTTTTCGTGCATCGAGAGGCTGCTAGCTTTCTTGAAAGTTAAGTGCCTTGTTCTCCCGGCTGCCGAAGAAGCTGAATCCATTTGGACTGAAAAGTTCGGTTTCAAGAGAATAAAACCAGATCAGGTATGTACTTCAAAGAATATAACAGCACATATTCGTTACCTTAATTGGTGCGTTTTCCAGCCACACCTAAGCATAATTTTGTATCGACTTGACTGCAGCTCAGCAGCTATAGAAGAACTTGCTGCCAGATGTTAACTTTCAAAGGGACATCCATGCTTCGGAAAACGGTTCCTTCATTTCGGGCTGTAGGTGCTCCATTGTGACCAAGCATGGAGGGTGTGAGGTTCCCTCTAATCTTCCCTTCCTCTCTCTATTCCCTCTCCGACCATCATTCTGTGGGTTTGCCTGTGTATAGCTTATAAACCCTTTTCCCTTTTTAGGCTATCCAGTAGATGAGCTCTAGTGTCTAAATATCCATTTTAGTTTTGTATTACATCTTCAAATGTAACTTTCCCTTACCTTCTTCTCCTTGTCCGTTGCCTTCCCGACTGCCTCCATATCGTAGGTGATGGCTTTAGTCACAACCACCAGCCATTCTAGACACCCTTCCATTCATACTTGTGATTATTCAAGTGCCTCAAACGTTAGTATGATGTGCTTATAGTTGATTTTGCTGTGTAAATGACTTCAGAAGAAAAATTATTATTTAAAAATAGAATGACATTGCAAATCATATTTATTTTATCTAATATTTTATTTTAGTTTAGCAAGTATGAGGGTGGGGAATAATTCTTACAACTTTAGAAAAGGTATTAAATAGACTTGTTATTAAGACTCCCAAATCCACTAAAATAAACAGTGAAATGTGCACTATTTTGCTTTATAATTAAGACGATATCCATAAATATACGCACTCCAACCGGCCCTATGCTTTGCCTTAAAGCATCATTGACAATCGAGATGGAAACAAAATCAATGATGATTAGGATTGCTCAACTCAAATACTCAATTTAGATGAATAATTTGAATTGCTCAACTCAAATACTCAATTTAGATGAATAATTTGAAGAACAAAAGAGAGAATATGCAAGGAATAATATACAACTAAATAAAGACTATTTTTAATATTCATAACCGGAAGCTCTCATGAGTTGTAAATGTTGTCGAAATTAGTTTTATTAAAACTAAGTTGTTGAGAAAGAGATGAAATAAAATTGAAACGATGAAATTTTAGAGGGAAAACAAGGGAAAAAAGATGCAACTTCTCTTCTAAAGAATGCATCTTCTTGTTTTGCTAATCAAGTCTTTGATTTCAATAGCCTTTTCCTTTAAGAAGTTGACACTGACTTCATCACCAGAAACCAAAATAATGCATGGAAGTCCATAGGCTTCTTACCTGCCAAGCCAATCCTCCACTAACTCCCCCCATTCCCTCAAAATCATATACATATATATAACTATTCACCTTCAACCCCACTTGTCCCAATTGACATAAACCCACAAACAGGTCCTCCTAACCTCATGAGGATCAGAACTAACTTCCTCTTTTGGCTCTGTTCTCTTCTCATTGTAGCTCTTTCCATCACCATTGCCCTGCGCTCATTCCCGCCTTCCTTGACTGCCATCCTCGCCGCTGTCCGTCCTCAAGACGGTGCTTTTGAGCTTGGCATTTTCAGCAGTCTAGCGAAAGCGAGTGGTTCGGATGATCTCTTGTCTCTTGTGACTCAAATTTCGTCCAAATACTATCAGTTGAAGCATAAAAAAAATTGTGATGAGAAGAAATGGAACTCTGAGTTGATATCTTTGTACAATGTTTCACTCACTTTGACAGTTGATTTGAAGGGATGTGCAAATTTTAGCACTGTGCAAAGCGCAGTGGACGCTGTTCCTGATCATGCCTCTTCAAGGACCCTTATCCTAATTGACTCTGGAATCTACAGGTCATTATCTTCCATTAAACATTCAAATCTTCCTTCTCTATTGATTTTTGGAAAGAGGGCAGTTCGAAAATTTTGCTTTAAACACAAGTTTTTGTCTCTAATCTGATTTCACACTCTGTTATGATTGAACTAAAAGATTGAGAGAAACGTGTTGGCAGGGAGAAGGTGGTGATAGAAGCCAACAAGACAAACTTGATAATTCAAGGCCAAGGCTACCTCAACACTTCAATAGAATGGAATGACACTGCCAATTCCACGGGAGGTACCACTTACAGTTCTTCAGTCACAATCTTTCCCTCAAACTTCATTGCCTTCAACATCAGCTTCAAAGTAAAGACATCTTCCTTTTGCTTCGTTAACTTTGTTTTGAAGTCTCTTCAAACGTGTTTGCAAAAAAGTAGATCTTTTTTTTTACCTTTATTGATGAGGCTTTTGTGGGTTTTCTTTGGGAAAAGAACACAGCTCCACAGCCAAATCCAGGGACTGTTGGAGGACAAGCAGTGGCACTTCGAATTGTAGGAGATGAAGCTGCTTTCTATGGATGTGGGTTTTATGGAGCTCAAGACACACTCTATGATGACAAGGGAAGACATTACTTCAAAGAATGTTTCATTCAAGGGTCCATTGATTTCATCTTTGGCAATGCTCGATCGCTCTATGATGTACCTAATCATCATTTCTATCCTCTACCTCGTTTTAAAATACCATTCAATTCATTTGTTTGTTTGTTTGTTTGGTATGGTTTGGTAATGGCAGGGTTGTAGCATCAAGTCAATAGCAAAGGAAATGGTGGATGGCGGGGTGAGTGGAGCCATCACAGCACAAGGAAGGCAAACAAGAATGGAGGAAACTGGTTTTGCCTTCATCAACTGCACCATCAATGGCTCTGGGAAGGTGTGGCTTGGCCGTGCCTGGGGCGTCTCTGCCACTGTCATCTTCTCTAAAACATACATGACCGACGTGGTGGCTGCTGACGGATGGAATGACTGGGGACACCCTTCAAGAGACGAGTAATATAAAGAGTCTTTGTTGTTATAAAGACATTATTTTGTGAGAGGGTCACCCCATGATGTTGTTTGTTTTGATGATCAGGAGTGTGTTGTTTGGGGAATATGAATGCTCTGGAGAAGGAGCAAATCGCAGCTTGAGAGTGCCATATTCAAAGCAGCTGAATCAAGTGGAGGCTGAGCCATACATGGATGTTTCCTACATTGATGGAGATCAATGGCTGATCCATCAACAAATTACCCTTTTCTCTTCTATTTAATGCCCCTAATAAGCCCTCAACTTTCGAGTTTCTTAATGTTTATACTTCTCTTCTCTCCAATGATCTATGTTAGTAATCACAACTCTCTATAATGGGTACGAATCACGACTCTCAAATGATCTGTGTTAGTATTCCTCACTTATAAACCTATGCTCTTCCACTAAATTAACCAACGTGGGACTCACTTCCAATAATTCTCAACAATTCAACAATCTTTCTCTCGAACAAAGTACAGGCTTATGGAGCTCTCGAATAGCCTCCACTTAATAATCGAGGCTCGACTCCTTGAGACTTATGGAACTCTCGAATAGCCTCCCCTTAATCGAGGCTCGACTCCTTTCTCTGGAGCCCTCGAACAAGGTACACCTTTTGTTCGACACTTTATAGTCACTTTTGACTACACTTTCGAGGCTCACAATTCTTTGTTCGATATTTGAGGATTCTATTGACATTGTTAAGTTTAGGGCATGACTCTGATACCATGCTAGAAATCACGACTCTCTATAATGGTATGATATTGTCCCTTTTGAGTATAAACTCTCGTGGTTTTGCTTTGGACTTCTCCAAAAGACCTCATACCAAATGGAGATAGTATTACTCCCTTGATCTTTCACTAAATTAACCCACGTGGGAACGATCCAACAATCTGTTCGTACCCATCTTCTATTTTGTGGCTGCCGTCGATGGTGGAAAGAATTTGAAGCCCTTTCAATGCAGACGCTGGGTACTCGCCGTCCACAGGACCTCGCCCTTGTCGTCTCCGCCAACTGGTAGCCTGGTGGTTTGAGAGTTCGTGCGTGTGAGACAAAATATCAGATGGGTGTGGTCGTTTTCAAAAATTTTAAAAACAAAGGGACAAAACGGTCATTTCATGCTTACTGATCTCTAAAATTAAAAAAACCAACTTTTTTTAGACTATATTTGGCAATGTCCTTATATATTTTTTGCATTTCTCTCTCATCACGTGATGTCTCGTGATGTCTGAGTCCTCTGTATTTTCTTTTTGTTTTTTTCTTTTGTATTTAATGAAACTAGACATATAAGTGAAAAAAAAAAAAATACAAATTTAAGAGGGTATGCAAGGACTACTAAATATTACCAATTTTAAAACGTGTTCATAGGAGGGGTTTTTGTATTCTTGTAAGAAATTTTTCGTTCCTCTCTCCAACCAGCGGTCAACCTCACGATTTTAAAACTAGTCCACTAAAGAGAGATTTTCACCATCTTCTAAAGAATATTTTGTTTTACCGTGATGTCCCACATTGGTTGGAGAGGAGAACAAACCACCACTTGTAAGGGTGTGAAAATCTTCACCTAACAGACGCGTTTTAAAGCTTTTAGTGGAAGCCTAAAAGAGAAAGCCCAAAGGAAACAATATCTGCTAGCGGTGGATCTAGGTCGTTACATTTATTCTCTAAACTTTTCAATCAACGTACTCACAATCAACTTCTTTTGGGAGACTAGCACAGAACTCCATGCAACCTCTTTTCTTTATGGATAAGCAACGGGACAAAGTTTCTCATATTATGAGGATGCAAAGAGTACTCAAAACAATGGGAACTAGGGTATCTTGGTCCAAGTCACAAAAAAAGGTTCTTCCTTTTCGCAATCCTCTCTGGAAGCCAACTCAAATACATGGCCTAGTATTTACTAGAATGTACTGAAGCATGGTTGCTCCAAGCTTGTTGGAAAGGGTGTCTCTGATATCATTTGTAACAAGTAAAAGTAGGAAGATATTTTTATTTATAAGTTTTTCCTTCCAAATTTTCTTCTTTTCTTCTAGGAAAATTTCCCCCAACTTCAAAAAAAAAAAAAAAAAAAACCACTTTTCAATAAGGTAGATGTGGAGGTGTAGTAGAGTGAATTTTGGAATTATAATTTTGAGTTTATTATTAAAAATGGTAAGAAAAAAGAGTGAAAAACTTAATAATTTCAAATCATAATTCAAATAACATAAATCTTAGTGCAAGATTAACCAAGAGAGAGCTTGGATCAAACTCAACAAATGCCATTGATTCCATGTCCTATTATGCCTTACCATCACCGTCTCCTCCTCCTCCTCCTCCAAGAGCTATTATATCCTCAATGAGCAGCGTAGTGCTTCGATAAGAACCACCACCTTCTTTAACAGCTTCAATGGCATTCTTCGCAAGCGCTCTGCATCTCTCTCTGATCTCTTCTCCTTCCTCTGATGCACCCATTACTCGTTCTATAGCTTCCATCACTTTCTCTTTCTTCACCGCCGCCCCCTTCTCCTCCTCTCCCCATTGCGACGCCGCCTCCACACCTACGCTTACCCCAATTTTAAGCATCTTCACGATATGCGTCTCGTTGAAAAATTGATCTGCAAAAAGCGGCCATGTTATCAGTGGTAACCCTGCCGTTACCCCTTCCAGCGTCGAGTTCCAACCGCAGTGTGTCAGAAAGCATCCGGTTGCAGGGTGGGACAGTATCATTAATTGTGGCGCCCACCCACTAATCACCAGCCCTCTCCCTTCTGTTTTCTTCTTGTAATCGTACTCCTCCAACCATTTATGCAACTCCTCTGCTTCCTTCCCTTTCCGAATTACCCAAATGAACGGTCTCTTCGACGCCTCTAGACCCAATCCCAGCTCCATCAGCTGCGCCGTCACCAAATTGCAGATGCTTCCCAATGAGACGTACACCACGGAAGATGGGTTCTGCCCATTGAGCCATTTTATGCATTCGCCTTGATCAATGACGGCTCTGTTTCCTCTCTCGGCTATGTCGAGTTGGTTGTCGCTGCAAAGCAGAGCAGGGCCAAAGCACCAAACTTTATCAGGGAGGTCTCTGGTTTTTTTAAACTCCGCAAGATTCTTACCCTCCATCTCCTCAAAGGTGTTGAAAACAACGCCGTAGGACTTCCGATCAGCCTCATCCATCTCGAGAGTAAAGGCGGCGATGTCTTCATCGGTGTGCTTGGGCAGAACAGAGTTGCGAAACTGAAAGTCATAGCCAGGCAAGTCAGGTACAGTAACAAGGTAATCATCAGGCAGGGAGCGGAGATAGAATTTCTGGACAGCCAAAGTCTGGGAACACAGAACAAAGAAGCTGCTCAAATTGTAGAAAACGAGCCTGGGGACGTGAAAGTGTTGAGCAAGTTTCAAGGTCCAAGGGAGGCAGAGGTCGGAGATAATGCAGGAGGGACGTGGGGTGAGTTGTTCGAACAGTTTGCGAGATGGCTCGTAAAGGAGATAAGTGGCTCTCATGAATTTGGAGGCGGAATCGAATGAAGGTAGTAAGTCTAGATTCTCGCAGCCTTCGGGGAGGCCGGCTTGCTGGCATGGGAATGGCAGTTGGGCGATGTGGAGTGGCAAGCCGGAAGTAGTGGCGCGGGAAACGACGGGGCTGTTGCGGGCTGCGTTGTGGGGAGTGGTGACGAGGGTGACAGTGACGCCACGTTGAGCGAGAAGCTTGGCGAAGTCTATCATGGGGATCATGTGGCCTTGGGCGAAGAAAGGGAAGAGAAGGACGTGGGGGGAGGCCATGGTAGAGAGGTAAGTGGGAAGAAGACAACAGTAGCTACGAGAAAGACAGGGGAGCTCTGTTTCAGGCTTTATACTGAGAGAACAATCGCTGGTAGGTACGATGTGTGGTTCTCATTCATTTGAATATCATGTCTTGTCTCGCATGATTAGATCATAAAGCCTTTACGTTTAAAAAAACCTTTCCTTTTAAACGTGATGTAATGAAAGCATGTAATATATGTTTGTTTGAATGAGACCAGAGGGAGAGAGGGTGAATTTACAAGGGTGCGAAAAATTCTTCCTCCAAAATCCATTTTAAAATTACGAGACTTACAACCGCTAGGTTCCATATTTGTTGGATAGGAGGACCAAACATTTCTTGTAACAGTGTGAAAATATTTCTCAAGCACTGATGGAAAGTTTAAAATCTAATTTTCTTTAAAAAAAAAACTTGAAAATGAGAGAGGAACTTAGAAAAAAATATAAAATTAAAAAATTAAAAAAATTAGAAATATGGTCAAAGAGGGTAGTTTGGTCATTATATCCTCTTTCTCATTAAACCTTGTGAGATATGATTAAAAGAAAAAGGAGGAAAAGAAAGGGAAAAGAGGGGAAAAGAAAAGAAACGAAAAGAAAAGAAAAGAAAAGGGAGAGAGAGAGGGAGGTAACCGTCGCTCTGGCCACGAGGAGTCTGGTTCCGGTCGAGCCTTCTTCACGAAATCTTCACAAAACTTAGAAGAGAACATTCTTAACCCCTAAATCGTCCGAAACCGTTAAGAACGAGGAAAATTTAGAGGTAAAGTTCTTGAATCTAGATTCTCGGATTTGTTTCAGATCTGTGAGATATAGCAAGAGTTAGAATTTGAAATTTCGCTCAAAATTTGTGAAGGAAGTCATAATCGATTCAGATTGGAAACAGAAATTCTGTGATTAGTCAGAGGAGACAGGTATTGATATTTCTTGCTATACTTAGACTAAGATAATTATCTCGAAATAAATTGAAAAAAAAATACCTAGGATGGATATACACTCTACAACTCTCGTGAAGAAACCGTGTTGATCCGAGTTAAGTAGAAAGAAATATGAAATTGAAAAGAAAATGAAAAAGTAATCGTATCCTGAAAATCGCAGGAGAAAGGAGAATGCAGACGACGACTAGGACACGTGTCAGGCGGAGAAGGAGGCTGTGTTCGCCGGAGAAGGAGGGACACGTGTCAAGCGTCCATTGGAGAAGAAAATCAAAGAAATACTTCGAGTCGGGCAGGATTCAAAGGTCGGTGGCCCACTGCCCGAGTTCTCGACCCGATGACCCGCGCTCAACCTGGACCACCGACCCGGCTCCTCATTGCCACGCGTCAGCGTAAAAGAATTCGGATTTCGAGCACGTCTTTTCGGTTTCAAACCGACGACCTCGTCCACGGTTGACCGTTCATCGCGTCACGTGGCAATACCGCAGCACGCGTCTTCCCTCCCTCATGCGCGTCCGTACTCGCACGTGGCCGTGCGCGTGTGAGCGCGTGCATGCGCATGAGGTACTATTTTCAGTCCGTTCGACTTATGTTTGACCGATTTTCCTTCCAACTCTAACCCTATTTTGATATGAAATAGAACCTTATGGGAAAAATCAATAATTGTGGACACGCTATTGGTGTAGAAACGCTAAACAAAGAACACGCGCCAATCATGTAAGTCACCACGTGGAACTTTAGGAAGAAATGCTTGTAGGAGTCGCTTGGTCATGCATGCTAGTTTAATTACTTTAGGTGGTAGCTCCCCACGATTGAATGTAGGTAATTTTATTGATAAGAGTATGGATGTATTACGTGAAGTATTATGAGAATTATCTGAATGTTGCAATTATGTTTTAAGCTTCCGCTTTATATGTATATGTTTAATTCATGCTGAAAGAAGAATGGGAACTGTGAACTCTGCGCTCCAGGAGTTGATGGATGTTATCACCCCGTTGAGCATGTATGTTTATTTTGCATCAATTTTGTATGATGATGCTGGATGATAGTTGTGTGCACACTCAAATTTCCACGACCCACAAATATGATGAAGTCTAGAGATTTGTGGTTATAGGGACTAGTCACTAAGGTATAGACCTAACCTTTCCCCTAGTAGTCTAACTGACCACCTCGACATACGAGCCACCTCTAGAGTACCCTTAGGCTACTTGTGTGTGGATGGTGTTATAGCTTTATGGGGTACCAGTGGGTTCCTGATCAGGACTCGACTGCTCGATAGCCGTTTAGCATGGGGAACGGGATACCCACGTCGTAACTGACCATTTAGCTGGATGGGATAGGAGAGGTAGCCCTCTCAAATATAGGGGAATTACCATGGGACTAGAGGGTTGCAGCTCACTTCCTAGACAAGACACTAGGTAATCTCATACTCTTGCTGAAGTAGTCACTCGCAGGACACCAGTCCAACACAAGTTAGCATAAAAGGAACTTTGGGGTATAAATGAAAGTACTCAGAACCAAAGAAGCCCCAAGAGACAAGTCCTAAGGGGCAAGTCCTAAAGAGCTAAGACCAAAACTAGATTTTCTAGAGCCAAAGAGAAGTCCGTGAAAATCTATTAAGCTGAGGTTGCGATGGGAGCCTACAAGTAGATGATTTACTGAGTATAATTTTTATACTCATTCCTTTCTATTTTTTTTTAGGTACGAGGTGGAGGAGCGTTCGAGAGCTGTGCAATTACAGAGGGGGTCGTTCTGGAGCGTCAATCTCTTGTCGGTCTTTTAAAGTCTTTTGTATTATTTTAAGTTTGTAATTTCTTTTGTAATAATTCGAAAAGAACTTCTCTCCTTTGTTTTAATTCAATGATATTTTTATCCTTATCTTTTACTCTTATTTTCTTTTCTTTTCTTTTCCTTTTGTTTATTTTCGATTTCGTCTTTTGGGTCACGGTTTGATTTTCGAAACCTCGAAAATCAGGTCGTGACACAAGTAGACACGTTTTAAATTCATGGCCTAACGATAATATGTAACGGGCTAAAGCTGACAATATCTGCTAGTGGTGGATTTTGACAAGGATACGTAACGGGCCAGAGCTGACAGTATCTGATAGTAGATTTGGGCTATTACAAATGATATCAGAGATAGACATGGGGTGGTGTGTCAAAATACAGCTAGCACGGTTACAAATGGTATTAGAACCAGACATGGTAAATGTGTCACCAAGCTGTTAAAAGATTTAGTTTAGGATCCTAATCTTTAGGGAGTTGTGATTAATTTGATATCTCTTTTTTAACCTTTGGTGTCGGAGTCTGTTTACCTTGAAAAGTAGCAGCATTTACAGGATAAGAGGAGTGATAGGTCGACAAACTGTGAAGCTGACTGACAACTCAAGCATGGCTACGATGGGCAAAGGAAATGTAAAGTTTGAAGTAAATGAGATTGTGTAAGTAATCATCGTATATTATGTACCAGACTTAAAGGACAATTTGTTGAGCATCATATAGCGGTAAGAAAAAGGTCTTGCAATTCTTATACAAAAAGGAGGACGTAAGATTAATCATCATGGCAGAAGGTTAATTGTAGAAGATTCAGTGACATCAAATAGAACGTTTACTCTATTTGTTCAATGTCTACCAGAGGAACAATCCTGCTTCTATATTATTACTGAAGATCCCGCAAGAACATGACATTGTCGATATAGACATCTAAGTTACGGAGGACTGAAGATACTTCAAGAGAAGGACATGGTGCAAGGATTATCGGTCCTTAAAGCTCCCTCAAAAGTATGTGAAGGTTGTTTGATAGGAAAACAACAAAGAGATCCATTTCATAAAGAAAGGAGGCGGATTATGAGATCTCAGATCGGTGGTAAAGAAAATGACATCAATAAGTAACGAAAAGGTTATTGTGACACTAATCAGATCTCATGCCTCCTCCATGAGCAACAATATCTTCAATCAGCAGCTTGATATCCCTGTGAGACGAACCCCCTTCTTCTACAGCTCTCTTCGCCATTACTGCAAGCTTCTTGGATCTCTGCCTCATCTCCTCTCTGTCCTCTCCATCAAACACCATTTCTATGGCTTCTCTCACTCTCTCTCTCTTCACAACCACCCCTATCTCCTCCTCCTCCCCCCAGTGCATAACTGTCTCCACCCCCATACCCACACCCACCTTCAGAACCTCTACGATTAGCTTGTAATTGAACACTTGATCCATAAACAGCGGCCATGTGATCATCGGCACGCCCGCCGAAATCCCTTCGGTGCTCGAATTCCAACCGCAGTGCGTCAAAAAGCACCCAATTGAAGGGTGGGAGAGTATGAGAACTTGAGGAGCCCATCCACGAATCACGAGGCTTCTCCCTTTGGTTTTCCCCTCCAAATCATACTCCTCCAGCCATTTCAGCAGCTCTTCGGTAAGGTTTGCTTTCCTTATGACCCAAATAAATGGCTTGTTCGACGCCTCCAATCCCAATCCCAGCTCTATGAGTTGGGCCGTCACCAAATTGCAGGTGCTTCCCAGAGAGACATAGACCACGGATGTTGGTTGCTGCCCGTCGAGCCATTTGATGCATTGGTGTGGGTCGATTGAGGCTTTGTTGCCTCTTTCTGCTTTGTCGAGGTTGTGGTCGTTGCAAAGGGAAACAGGGCCGACGCACCACACCTTCTCTGGCGATTCTCTTGTCTTTCTGAACTCGGCTACATACTTAGGCTCCATCTCCTGAAAAGAATTAAAGACAGCGCCGTATGATTGCGCATCGGCCAGCATCATTTCAACCCCAAACTTGGCCATGTCTACGTCGGTGGTTGTAGGTAACTCCGACTTGTGAAACTGGACAGGATCAGGCAAGGCTGAGAAAATTACGGAGTCAGAGTCAGAGCTTGCAAGAGCAGAGTCGGTCATTAAGCACTGCAAACAGAGGAGAAAGTAGGCACTCAAAGTATAGAAAACGAGTCTTGGGACATGAAACTTTTGAGAAAGTTGGATGGTCCAGGGAAGATTGGAATCGGAGATTATGGAAGTGGGACGAGGATTGAGTTGGAGGAACAATTTTTCGGAGGGGTCGTAAAGGAGACTGGCGGCTTTGAAGAAAGTGGACATGGAGGTAAGCGAAGGAAGCAAGTCGACATTGTCGCACCCTTCTGGGAGCCCACCTTCCTTCCATGGAAACTCCAGTTGGACGACACGGATCTGCAAGCCGGAATCGATGGCGCGAGAAAGAACAGAGTGGTTGCGGGCGGCGTTGTTGGGTGTGAGGACGATGGTGACAATGGCGCCACGGTGGGCGAGAAGCTTGGCGAGGTCAACCATGGGGATCATATGGCCTTGTGCCATGAATGGGAACAAAAGGAAGTGAGGGGTAGCCATGTGAACTGAATTGAAGGTTCTGCAGAGCGATGAGGCCAAATTATTGTGCTCTGATTTGGGTTTTGTAGTAACAAAGGGCATCATCCCCCACTTCGTGTTTATTGGGATTCGGTCCATTCTTGTCAATGCTTTGAAAGAGGTGCATATATATTGTTAGTTTGGTACAACCATGATTCCATGAAATCATATCAATATGATCTATTCTACATTCAACGTTATACACGAGGTATATAAACAAATATTATTTTCTTAGTTTTTTTTCCTTCTAGTCCTATGGATCGTGGAAGATGGTACCGATTTTTGAGGCCATCGAAAAACACGTGGAACGATGTTCTTAGAAGCTTCTCTCCTACATTTCACGGATTTTGAATAATTAAATGAATTCTAGAGAGAGTATAATATAATGTTATTTCAGCAAGAGCATGCTATTTGGATCTCTGTCTCAACTCTTCTCTTTCAGCCTCGCCCAGTTCTGTGGCGCCACCAAGAACAGAGTTTCACAAATTTTGGGGCTTCTACCTGAACAAATGGCATTCCCCAAACCTTAGATTTAGCTATGCTCATAGTATATATGAAAGTATAATATGAGAATGAGAAGTATGTTTGAGCATAGAATGAGTTGAGATGACACGTGTAGAATGTGATTAGGTATGTTTACTGTACGCGCTATCTTATGAAGTGAAATTCATGACTAGGTATCCATGTTTAGATCGCCATGTTATGTCTCTATGTCATATGTTTACTATGTATGTGGTTACACGGGGATGATTAGGGGTTCGCCAACTAACCTTTAGTCGTGAACCTGACTCGATTGTCAGGAGTTTGGATAACCATAAAACTAGCTTATGATATTTTATGATTTATGGTTGTACCATGTGGGGACTACTGTGAAGTTTGCCCGTTAGCTCCTGTAATGAGTCGGTCACGAGCGACAAAGGTTCATAGTTGTACCTTTAGAGTTGGTCATGATTATTGTTCATGCATGTGAGTTATGCGGTGGGGGACGGTAGGAGTTCGCCAACTAGCCCCTTATCGTAAACCTGATTCGATTGTCGGGGGTCCGGATAATCATAGAACTACCATATGATTTTATGATTTGCGCGCTGTGAGGACTATTAGGAAGTTTGCCAGTTAGCTTTCTTTTGGTGAACTTGCCACGAGCGACAGGGGTCCACGGTTGCACCTTAGAGTTGGTCGAGCCTTGACATGCATGAACTTTATGAGTTATACCGAGGTCGCACCTCGATGACTCTGAGATATGATGATCATGATGAGAGACTAGCGGAAATGGCTAACCAGGCACCAAGAGAGGAGTATAATGAGAGAACCTAAGGTGTAGCCTAGGAAGCGCCCATACGAGGGAACGAATCCTCAAAAGAGAATAAGATACTGAACGTATGAACAAGATTAATAAAGACTGAATAACGAAATATGAACTACTACCAAGTTACTTACGAAGTATATTTTATACACTCATTTCTGCTACTTCAACTTTTTTTTTCGGTGGAGTTTGACGTAGCGGTCGAGGCGGAGACGTATGCGTGGGCTGTTGGCTATAGAGAGTCTTAAAATTTTCATTACTAATTTAATCAAATTTCAAAAGGCATGAACAACGGTCTATAGCTCGAATTTCTAAAAAAAAAAAGCAGGTGGTTACAAGTAAGTTGATTCTATGAATATATAGATATGAAACTAAGGCATTTCAAACCCTTCAGCGCGTAAGGTTTGACTTGTATGGTCCGATATACAAACTAAATCTCAGGTCACAAAATGAAAAGCTTTATTTGATTACGCAAGAAATGGCCCATTCATGCCTCAACAATGACCACTGGTTTGCCAGGAAACCAAAATTCATAATCACAATTAGATCAATTAATCATCGACAGCTTCAAATCTCATGGTCTCCTCCATGAGCAACAGTATCTTCAATCAGCAGCTTGATGTCCCTGTGAGACGACCCCCCTTCTTCTACAGCTCTCTTCGCCATTACTGCAAGCTTCTTGGATCTCTGCCTCATCTCCTCTCTGTCCTCTCCATCAAACACCATTTCTATGGCTTCTCTCACTTTCTCTCTCTTCACAACCACCCCTATCTCCTCCTCCTCCCCCCAGTGCATAACTGTCTCCACCCCCATACCCACACCCACCTTCAGAACCTCTACGATTAGCTTATAATTGAACACTTGGTCCGCAAACAGCGGCCACGTGATCATCGGCACGCCCGCCGAAATCCCTTCGATGCTCGAATTCCAACCGCAGTGCGTCAGAAAGCACCCAATTGAAGGGTGGGAGAGTATGAGAACTTGAGGAGCCCATCCACGAATCACGAGGCTTCTCCCTTTGGTTTTCCCCTCCAAATCATACTCCTCCAGCCATTTCAGTAGCTCTTCGGTAAGGTTTGCCTTCCTTATGACCCAAATAAATGGCTTGTTCGACGCCTCCAATCCCAATCCCAGCTCTATGAGTTGGGCCGTCACCAAATTGCAGATGCTTCCCAGAGAGACATAGACCACGGATGTTGGTTGCTGCCCGTCGAGCCATTCGATGCATTGGTGTTGGTCGATTGAGGCTTTGTTGCCTCTTTCTGCTTTGTCGAGTTTGTCGTTGTTGCAAAGGGAAACAGGGCCGACGCACCACACCTTTTCTGGCGATTCTCTTGTCTTTCTACACTCGGCTACATACTTAGGCTCCATCTCCTCGAAAGAATTAAAAACAACGCCGTAAGATTGCGCATCGGCCAGCATCATTTCAACCCCAAACTTGGCCAGGTCTGCGTCGGTGGCTCTAGGTAACTCCGACTTGTGAAACTCGACAGGATCACGGTGGGTCATTAAGCCCTGCAAACAGTGGAGAAAGTAGGCACTATAACTATAGAAAACGAGTCTCGGGACATGAAATTTTTGAGCAAGTTGGAGGGTCCAGGGAAGATTCATATCGGAGATTATGGAAGCGGGACGGGGATGGAGTTGGAGGAACAATTTTTCGGAAGGGTCGTAAAGGAGACTGGCGGCTTTGAAGAAAGTGGACATGGAGGTAAGCGAAGGAAGCAAGTCGACATTGTCGCACCCTTCTGGGAGACCACCTTCCTTCCATGGAAACTCCAGCTGGACGACACGGATCTGCAAGCCGGAATCGATGGCGCGAGAAAGAACAGAGTGGTTGCGGGCGGCGTTGTTGGGTGTGAGGACGATGGTGACAATGGCGCCACGGTGGGCGAGAAGCTTGGCGAGGTCAACCATGGGGATCATATGGCCTTGTGCCATGAATGGGAACAAAAGGAAGTGAGGGGTAGCCATGTAAACTGAATTGAAGGTTCTGCAGAACGATGAGGCCAAATATGGTGCTCTGATTGGGATTCGGGTAAGCTCAATCACTATTGTTAAAAAGATGATCGGTCCGGTCAATTTTTGAAAGCTACATAATACAACGAGGTAAATAAACAATATTATTTTCTTTAAAAGAAACCTAACAAATAAAACAAAATTAACTTGATTTGCAAGAGTGCGATCAGTCCGATATATTTTATTTTTTCTTTTCCTTAATTTGAAGCCAACGAGAAACACGTGGAACAATCTTCTAGAAGCTTCTCTCCTACATTTCAACCTTCTGATTTTGTGGATTCTGAATAATACTCAAAATGACTCCATTCTCTCGTTGTTTAGGATTAATGGGCCAATTCTACCTGAGCCCAAATTCCAAATTAATGAAAATGTGACTGAATTCGTGCCAATCACTTCAAACGAGGAAAAGGATCCAATGACTTCGAAAGAATAGAACAAGGAGCCGTATGATGTGAAAATCTCATATACGGTTCTATCGAGTGGTTGTAAGGGTAACTTATCTGTCAACTTTTCCATTATCACCCCGAACAACCGAACTCTACACTACATAATGTTGCCAGAGTATGCATAACCTCAAGATTTGAAATCACTGCTTATATACCTAGTATTGGCCATAATTTATATATCTGCTTATATAGCTCTGAAACTAAGGCGTTTCAAACCCTTCAGCTCGTAAGGTTTGACTTGTATTGTATGAGATACAAACTAAATGTATAAAATAGTAATAGCTTTGTTTATCATACCCTACTCGTTTTCTAATCCTTCTAATTCATAAACCTCTGCTACAAACTCTCAGGTAACAAAATGATTATTTCCAAGTGGTGAACCAAACATACACAATAAGTGTGCAAAGATTTCTTTAAGGTACTCATAATTTATCAAACTGATAGGCAATTCCTGGATGTTGTCCCCATCTTCAAATGAGCCCACGGATGGAGAGAGATGTCCATCCACAGATTCTAGACCATCAAAATCTCAACTTCCGCACTCTGATTTACATTAAAGTTCAAGGAACATGCCATGCAGTATTGGGACGAGGGAATTAAAGGTGGACAAACTTCTTTAAGTTAATGAAGACGGATAATAATAATAAAAAAGGATTCTAATTAATGTCATCAAAACCTCAGCCTATTTACAAATGATGAAGCAATATATGCTGAGAACAAAATTAGGAACATTTTACTAATGCAAAATGAGTTGACAGATAAACTGAACACTGCAGATTGAAAACTTTACTAGGAAGCCGGATTGGATGATAATGGCTCAGGCAATTGGTGAAAAAGGAGAGCCAACTGGAGCCGCAAGCCCAAGGTACCGCATTATCCTCATTCGACGAAATTTTCTTGTTGCTTTAACAGAAATGGTCGTCTCTTCCTACAGAGCGAAGAATATTGTTTTATCATAACATAATATAGAACTGTTCTTTTCTGCGTTTTCCATGCCTTGTAATAAATTTTGAAACTCCAACTTACATCGAAGGGAACTTTTGGCTTTCTTTCCCTTTTTCCTCGTCCTCTGTCGACGTGTAGGTCATTGTCTTCAATTCTGCTCGAGTTTGATGAAGACCCTTTATCTGCTTAAAGAAGACAAAGAATTTCATCATATCTGATATCTCGTAAGAAAAACCCAAGGGAACAACATGTTGCAACAGAATGAATGCATGGAATCTAGGTGTAACGGCCCAAGCCCACCGCTAGTAGATATTGTCCTCTTTGAGCTTTCCCTGGACTTGGGCCGTTACGCTGGAAGACATTGATCTTTCAAACATGCATACTTAAAACATGCATACTTAATGGTCATTATGTATTGAAAAAATGGAAGATGCTGTACACGTTTCTCAGCTTAATGGTAAAAAGCAAAATCTTTTTCTATTTCACCAAGCATGGTATTTTTGGCAGGAATAGTATGGCCAAGATAACTTCAAAACAAAATGGCAGATATTGATATGCAAATCAAGCGCATACCACATGATTGATCTTGAAACTCTGCCGTTGTGTTTGAACTCCTCTCCTCAAAACTCTGAAGGAAGGTAAATGTCATGCACAGAGGTTTAAGCATAGATATTAGAAGGAAGAGTAGAAAGGCTGGATACTTCTAAATGAAAATCATAATACAGGCAATTTTTTTGAATTTAATGATAAAGAATAGCACATTACTTACTTCAGTAGACCACAACTGTACATTCTCTGGAGTTTCAGAAAGACTGTTGCTTTCTGAATCTGGTAATTTTTTACGAACAGGGTATGATATCTTAGAAGTACATTTTCTCTTGCTTAAAGCCTTGCATGAACTGAAAAAGGATAATCAAAATACTCACTAATATGAATAAAGAAAAGAAATTTGATAGCTTATTTTTTAACAACAGTTTAACATAACAAGCAGACCTTTCACTGAGGCGGCATTCAACTGATTGGATATCATCAGGACTTGAGCATTGGCTAAGTTCATCATCTTCCCCAGAGGAGTTGCTGCATTTGACCAAAGAGCTCGAAGAGAGTTCTTCATTTGTATTATCTGAGTGATTCAAGGAGAATTGTGGCAAGGCAGCTGTGCCTAACATGTCCAAAAGACTTCAGGTTCAGTTTCAATCATATAACATATAATCCAAATATAACATCGAGACTTTTCCCTTTGCAAAATACTATAGAAAACAGAAACAAGTGCACTTCAAAAGGAAAAGGTCCACAAAAGGAAATGAAAAACAAAACTTGTGGAACTGCTAATCGCTATACAGGATATCTCGAGCCAGATATTTCTGATGTAACAAATATCCATATAAGAACAAGAAGTAGTTAATAATAGCCTAATTCTTATATTGGATGATACATATAGATGCATCTGGCTCTTGTATCATTAAAATTTCCATCATAGGAACAAACATTAAATCACACTTATATCATCCATTGACACATTCCTCTCACTAGGGGCCACGAATTTCATCTAAAAGCCAACTACACTACGAATACCCAACTAAGAGAGACCACCTCAAAGAGGGCAACACATCACATACTCATGGTCAAGGGAAATTTCTGGCTGGGGTAGGGTTCATCTGACACTAAATCATTAAGGACAGTGCTGAGTGCAAACAAATAAAATTCAGAACACTAATTTGACCATTTATATTGTTTCAGATTCGAACTCCCCAAGATACACAACATGGAACACGATAACCACAAAGAACTCCTGCCCTCCATTTTCAACTGTTGCCAGAATAATGGATGTAAATTATTGTCCGTGTGTGAATGAAAAGAACTAGTTAACAGGTAACGGAGAGTATTATAACTGAAAATAGGGCCAATTTCGTGAATCAGTCTAAACACAATTTTTCTCTCCAAGAACTAGATGCCAATACAGGATCGTAGAAATAATGTCTAGCAATATCCGGAAATCAAAGATAATAATGTGATGAAAATCAAGAAGACAAAAACAAGAAAATATCAAACATTGTGCTAGAGAGATCCGAGGCGATACAATGACAGTGAGAGTCATAAAATCCAGTACACAAACAAATTCCAAAATTAATCAAAAAGCTAGGTTAGTTCAGACAGTTCCCGAAACAAAAAGGTACAAAATTAAAAGATACCTCGGTGAGCGATTGAAGAAGAATAGCAAAAGAGAGAGGAGAAATCAGTGCGGCGTTTAGGCGGTGAGCTTCGGCGCTGTTGAGAGTACTTGGGTATATTATCAATCAGTGGCGGTTGTCTTTTGCCCTTCTTCCTCTGAGACGTCTCCCTCTTCTTCGCCATTGTCAAGAATTCGAGATACGCTTTGAGAATTGAATTATTGATGTGAAGAAGAAGCCCTAGATGAAGAAGAAGAAGAAGAAGCGGATTGTTTGGAAGTGGATCGGAACGAGCGAATAGAATGGGGCAGCGACGAATTACCAATTCGCATAAGAATGGGCCATTTTTAATTATTCCCAAACTCTCTGAAATCACTCCAACACGGTGGGCAGTCCAAATTTAACGAAAATAACTGATTTTTTTTCCCATCACTCCACGGAATAATATTTATACTCAATTTCAATCCTACGTGAATTTCATAATTGCACCTTTTTCTAATTCTATAAATACATATAAATAAATAATTAATAATCTTATGTAACTTTATGGAAATTACTACATAATTTTAGCTTAAATATGGTCCGAGCTACTGAAAAATAATTCAATAATTATTTATTTATTTATTAAAAATTTTAATTCAAGCTTTTTTTAATAAAACAATTTTTTTTATTATATATTTCCAATTCAAGCAATATTGAGAGAGAAGAATAAATTGGAAGTTGGATTTTATTTTCTTTCTTTATTAATATTTAATGCAGAAATATGGACTTGACATAAGATAAGACTTTGTCAAGTTTGTTCATATAACACTGTACGGTGTTATATCTTTATTCTTAATTATTTGTAGTTATTGTTCTCAACCGCAGAATGTGATGACATAATTTGGCCTGTTGTTGCAAGTGAAAGTGCTGTTCTTATCATCATATGCGTAGCTATAAGCATCCGGGCATTGGTTCTCGAAAATCATTGAGTAGTTTGTTGGCCTGCACTTGTTAGGGTCATTGAACGCTCCGGTGCAGCAATACTGAGGCTGGTTGAATGCAAAGCAAGCACTCTTGCAACCAATCACTTCGTTGCCCGATCTCACTTGCAATTCCCCTGGACATACCCTATTCACGTCATTACGGCAGTTGGAGGATCTGCATGGCCCTGTCCCGCCTTGGGCCACGATGGTGGTTGGAATGTTGAAGCCATCGACGAGGCTGACATCATAGAAATCTTGCCCGCCGTTCGGGGCGACCGTGAATTCAGCTAACGTCGCTGGTGGGACTCCTCCTGCGCCATTGCATGAGAGCCCACGACCGCAATCTCCTGTCAAGCAAGTGAAACGTCCACCGTTGTTGGAGCATCGGGTTCTTGCCCATACTCGACCGGTCCATGGCGCTGGGACGTTAAACGACCTTGACGCTCCGGGAGCTAATTCGAATCCAGTTGTTGATAGTTGAGGTTGTCCTGGACCGCTTGTTAATGTTGCTGGCCATATGGTTCTCGGACAATTGTTCCTCACCGTTATCGTAGCAGCTTCCGCCCCTGAAATAATATAATGACGTGATCAAACGAACTAAACATTATTATTACTAACATCTCGAGAAAGAAACAATATCGTACCAAAACGGAGGACGAAGAACAAGAACGTTGCAACAAGGACTGCTTGGCTCGCCATTTCCGACACCTTCAATTTGTAAACTGACGAGTAATATGAATGAAAGGAGAGATCCACCATACGCTATTTATAGCCAAAGGTATGAAGCTCAGCCAGATTGGAGGTGAGATTGCCGTGAAGGAAACTAATCTCACAGACCACTAAGGAATTGACACGTAATATTTGCGAATTAAGAAATTTAATTTATACGAAAACAAAGACTAATCAAACCCTCCATAAATTCAAGAGATTGTATAAAAATTTCTAATAATAAAAAAAATTGTATTAATATCCATAGCTTCTACATTGACTTTTAAACGTTACATAAAATAACAAAAATTTAATCAATGTTTCTTAGTAGTATTAGTTTAGTACTTAGGGGGCTAATAATTTCATTATGTTTTTAATCGTTTTAAAAATATATTAATAAATAATATAACATTTATAATTGTTGAATTCAAAGAAAAAAAATAAATGACGTGGAATTAAATAAATAAAGAAAAATGATAAACATATAAGATATGGAAATAACAAGGTATTCTAGAAGAAGATGAAGGGTATATGTGGAATTTTGTAATTTAGGCCGCATATCTCGTTTATGGATTGAATGAAATTGGAAGAGTCTTGTAATGAATAATTGAAGGGTAGGAAAATAGGCGTCCATTATTTGACCAAAATGCCCGTTCAAGGTATTTGGTCTTAAGAAAATAATATTAATATATATTTCGTATTTATCAGTTTAAATGAAGTTTGATTAGTCAAATTAAATTATGCAGTACCATGGGTTCTTCAAAGACCTATGATAACAATTAATGGACGCCTTCCCATACTTATTTTTATTTAAATATCCAAATTTTATGAAATTTTATTAATGACTAAAATAAATAAATAAGTGGTCTTATGCTTTAAATGTTGAAAGAAATTTTTTTTTGTAGAAAAGTCTAATTATATTGGTAAAATATAGATATTCTTTTTATAGACGGTCCGTCACATTCAAATCATGAAAATTTCATAATCTTATTTAAGAAAAGTGAGATACAGCTAAAGTTTGGTAAAAATGGTCTTATTTGGTGATTTACGATTAGAAAATTAGATAAAATAAAATATTTCTTAAAAAAAAAACAAGATTTTATTTATTATACTTCATGTATTAAAAAAAAAAAAATTATGTTGGTCGTTACCACTAATCTAACTGGAATTTCATTGGAATTTGGCAAAACCACTATTTTGGTTTTTTTTTTTTTTTTTCAATTTTTTTTTTCAAACTAGAGAGTAAAAATAATATTTTAATAGCGTGAATTTGATATTTAAATATTCAAATTAATCGTTATTATTTTGCTTTTATTGTCGGAGTGGTCAGGGACCAAATAAAGACTTATACATGGTTGCTTATAAACATATTAGATATTTCTACGTGATTAATTGAAACAAATTAATAGCGAGTTGCTATTCAACCTAACTCATTGATAACCATACTACATCGTTACATAAGTTTAGAATCATTTGAATATTCAAACTAACTAGTCGCCTTTTTAGAATTTAACGTAGTTAGTATATTAAGTATAACTCGATTATAATTTATATATATTTTTTATTCGAGATCAAATGTTCGAATCTTCTTCATTATTCTTTGTTGTATTAAAAAATGTTGGTCATCCTTCCTTTAATTTAATTTTTTTTTAATAGTGTGTTAGATATTGTAATTTTATGAAATATACAGGAGTTGTAACAGTCCAAACCTACCACTAATAGATAATGTCTTTTTCGTGCTTCCTTTTAAAATATGTCTAGGGAGAGGTTTCTACACCCTTATAAAAAAATATTTGGTTCTCATCTTCAACGGAGGTAGGATCTTACAATTCATCCCCTTTGAGGTCCAACGTCCTCGCTGACACTCATTCTTCTTTTCAATCAATATGAGATCTTACAATCCACCTACCTTTAGGGTCCACATCCTCGCTGGCGCTGGTTACAAGACAAACTTTTATTATTTTTCCATTTTTTCGATTTTATGTTTGAGGTCATGTTTAATAATTATATAATTTGTATTATTTATTTTAAAAATTAAATTTATGAATATTATTGGGACGGTAAAAAAGGTGTTATTGGGCCGTTGGAACTGCCACGGGCTTTTGGGTTCTTTCCGCACCCCATCACTGTTTCTTCACGCACCCACTCAATACACACAAAAACCCACACACTTGATGCAGCCCAATTAATTCTTACCAATAAACATCACCTTTGGTTAAATAATTTTAAATTAAATTAATTAAATTAATGAAATCTTATGTTAATTTAATTGTATTATCATACGATAAATTTTAAATTATAATGTCTCCCATCTAACTTCAAATAAATTATTTGTAAATTTAATTGACTAATTAGAAATTTTAGAAAATTTAAATAATAAGCATAGAGACATACAACACGTGATGTATTTAGATATGACAAAAAAAAGAGCACGAGCTTATCAACTTATTATCATCCATTTATTATTATTTTTCTTTTCTTCAAATAATTAATATTACTTAAATGGAGAAACTGACAGAATGGGAAAAGGTTCTAATAAAGCATAAAGCAGAAAGGAAAATTACCATTATGGGATACCATTTTATACATTTTAATTTAATCCCTATAAAATTATTTTTAAGCTTTTTAAATACAATTTGGTCACATAGTTATTGTAACCATATTAAATATATGATACAATTTGTGAATAAATAATTTTAATTTAATCCGAATTAATATCAATTTAAAAGATCTGATCCAATTATAGATATCTAATTAAAAAAATTTAAATTATAGAAAATATGTTAATTAAGATCATACTATTTAAAAATATTAATTATATTAAATATCTAAAAGATAAGAAATTAAAAGTTTAAAAACATTTATGAAATTGACTAAATCGGTAAATTAACAATTAAAAAAGAAAAAAAAAAGAAAAAAGGCTAAAATCTCTTGAGATTAGGAATTTTTTGTTTTCGGAAAAGGTTAAAAAAAGGGGGCAAAAATGTGTGAAGATTCGGCGGAGAGATGCGAACGAAATTGGGAGGAAATTGGGTTTGAAATAATTGTTTTTTTTTAATGGAGGCAATGTCTGGCTAAAGATTAAGATAGAGTGCTGGGTCAGTTCAAAAGTGATCAGCTCGCAGAATTTTGATCCATAATCGTCACTCTCCAACTGAAAAAGATCGATCTGAAAGCGAGTCTGAGGAGTTCTGAAGGTGTTTTTCCACTTCCAACCGCACCTACCTTACTCCTCTTCTCAGATCCTCCCACTCTGTTTTGATTCTCTTCTCCGGAGGTATAATCTCTCTCTCTCTCTCTCTCTGTTCATTTATTCTTGCTTTGATTCTGAGTATGACTGTATATTTGTTTGGATGCACATGAAATCCTTACACTCCACTTGCTTTGTTTCTTTTTATGTATTTTTCTGTTTTTTCTGCTACTGTCTATGCATGATGTTTGGAAACTCGATCATGTAATGGTGAACTCAAGAGTTCGATTCATTTCCTTCCGATGTTGGTTTTCTGAGGATCAGCATTGAATTTAGATGTTGTCTTGTGCTCATTAGTTTCCAACACCTGCTTGGTCACTCCAGAAACTGATTCTAACATTACGGCATTGGTCTTCCTTTGCCGCTTGATTTTGTTTCCTCTCGCGTCTGGCTTACTTCCACGACTTATCTCCGTGGTTTGATTTTGCCTATCTGGTTTTATCAGCTCTACAGAAAGAGAACAAGCTTGATTGTGATTGTGTGTGTTGCTTTTTATGAAATATCAGCTTTGAAGATGGTGCCAGATCCAACTTTTTTTAGTAGGTTATGGAGTGTTCAATCCTACCATCATACACCAATTGCCTTCCTTACCAACTATGAATACTACCGTTCTCAAATCAGTCGTGAAAACTAGCGAATAAATAAAATTGCTCTCGTATGCTCTGTTTCTGTTCGTATTTTGATTTTATCCACAGGGAATAATAACTGATTTCATCATGCCCCCTAAACTCGTATTATTCTCTCGGTAGACTTTGTTTTGTATTCATGCTAACAAGTTTCTTGTTTCTGCAGATCAAAGGACGAAAGTTGGAGCCAACAATTTTCTTCCTGCAATAAACATTCTTTGTACGATATCCTGTCTGTCTTATAGCGGATGGGGTGCGTTGGAAATTAATATTTTATTAAGAAATTGACTCCTTTGGGCATTGTGCATGTCTGGCCCTGAGGCCATCGTTGAAAACGTGGAAGGGACACTTTCTTCTGCCGGAAGAACGAAATCACTCGATGCCATTTCAAGCAAATGCGTCACATCTGCGTTAACAAATGGTGAAACTGTTCTTAGCTCTGAGTCTGCTTGCTTCAGAGTTGCGGAGCTATTGCTTGTCAATGATGAGTTGTATTCTGGGTCTCTTCTTGATAACATCCCTGAGGGCGCGGGGAAATATGTCTGGTCAGATGGATGCATATATGAGGGTGAGTGGAGAAGAGGGAGGAGGCATGGGACTGGAAAACTTCGATTTCCTTCTGGAGCAGTTTACGAGGGTGAATTTTCTGGTGGTTTTATTTATGGTACAGGAACATACAAAGGTCCTGATAATTTGATTTATAAGGGACGATGGAAATTGAATTTGAAACATGGTTTAGGTTATCAAGTCTATCCAAATGGGGATACTTTTGAAGGATCTTGGATGCAGGGAACACCTGAAGGGCCCGGTAAGTATACATGGGCTAATGGAAATGTTTATTTGGGGAATATGAAAGCAGGGACGATGTCAGGGAAAGGAACCCTTACTTGGATAAATGGTGACTCATTTGAAGGAAACTGGTTGGGTGGCATGATGCATGGGTTCGGGGTATACATGTGGAGTGATGGAAGCTGCTATGTGGGGACGTGGACTAGGGGCCTGAAGGATGGAAAAGGGTCATTCTATCCAAAAGGAAGCCGCCTTCCAGCAGTTCAAGAAGTTTACTTGAAGGCTTTGCGAAAAAGAGGGTTGTTACCCGATTTAAAGAAGCAGAATCATGCACATATTCATCATGCTACTTCAGGGGATATGGGAAATTTCAAGGTTGGTGAGAACCAGCAATCCTCTGGAGTTTCATCTGATAAGATCTCAAAGGGCAGTCTGTTAAATCTGGAACATTATCGCACTAAAAATGTTTCCCTTGAAAGGCGCTGGAGTCTTGAGGTAGCAATTGAAAAAGTAATTGGACACGACCCTTCATCAGGATTATCAGAATATCAATTGGGTGGAAATGAAATAGATACAAAAATACCAATTTTGGAACGCGAGTATATGCAAGGTGTACTTATCAGTGAACTCGTTATAAATAATAGTTTTTCCTCCCCATCATCAAAAAAAGCAAAACGAAGACAGAGAAAGCTGGTCAAAGAGGTTAAGAAACCAGGTGAGATGATCATAAAAGGTCATAGGAGTTACGACTTGATGCTCAGTTTACAACTTGGAATCAGGTATGCTCATTTAACTACATTTAAACAAAACTCCCGAATTGTGTTTCTTTTAGAATATCACAGACTTATTTCTTTACCCACGATTTGTTGCTTGTGCCTGGATTTTGATAATTAGATCAATTACCGTCTTTCGTTGGCATGGAAGTTGTAAATTCATGAATATCATTTAACAACCTCTGTCCTAGAAATAATATTACCAGCGAAAATAGATTATTGAAGAAAATGACTAAATGAGAACGGGCATAAATCATAAATCGGTCACTTAGAGGACAGAGGGAATGATGCTTTCTTGTGTATTTTTTGATCTTGAACTCAAAATCTTGATTTACTTGCCAGTTACTACTGGTTATTTGCGACCGTAAAGATGAATTTATATGGTTTTATACCGTCAACAACTTTGAGAAGTTAGTATTGAACATACATTAGAATGTGATCAGATACACTGTGGGAAAAATTACACCCATACAAAGGCGGGAAGTCAGGAGTTCAGACTTTGGTCCTCGAGCAAGCTTTTGGATGAACTTCCCTAAAGAAGGTTCCCAGTTGACTCCACCTCATCATTCAGAAGATTTTAAGTGGAAAGATTATTGTCCGATGGTCTTCAGGTTAGATGCTGGGCTTTAACATTTAGGGTTGTTATGTACGCAGATCATTCATTTATATATGCATGCAGAGCCACAGGATGCAAAGTATTTTAGATACCTTCAATCGCCGATTCCTTCATATGCTGGGATGCTTTTTTTTTTCCCTTAAACTTTATACATGTGAAGTCTATCCGTATGCCGATATAGTTGTGTATGGTATATTGTCTTTCAGGGGCTTTTGTTCACTTTCCAGGGGCTTTTGTTCACTTTCCAGGGATGTAGACATTTATATGGTGATGCTTACCCTTATGATCGCTATGATTCAAGTGATTTAAATGTGCTACTTGTTTACCAATTTTCATGATGAAATATTTGGTCAGAAATGGAGCTGCTTAGATGATAGCCAAACAAATTATGGCTGGATGTCTTTGTCGGTCCTCATTCTTTTGTCTTGTTGTTTCTGATGCACAGCTTTATAAATACTACTTGAGAGAATTTTATAACGGTTTTCTTGTGGTCTATATGGAATGAAAGGTTTCAAGATCTTGAAGGATTAGAAGAAATCATTTAATAGCTTTTATGAATCACCATCCCTTTTGGCTTTTGGTGTAAAAACGCCCAACTTTGTGAAGATTTTAATATGAATTCAATTTCTTCCGATTGGAGATGTTTTTGGTAACCTGCCTTGGTGCAGGTCTGGGCTCTCCTCTCCTTGAAATGATTTCTTTTATATATATAAAAGAATTTTGCTTCCTTTTACAATTGACCTGGCAATGTGCTTCTACAAGCTCGATTATGTGGCAATCTGGGCATCTCTACCATGTACCTTGAGCATGGTTGAATCCTTCTGCTCGTGTTGTTTTCCTTACCAACACTATGTCAGCATCAATGAGAAGGAGAATATTCTTTTATCCTTATATTTTCCTAATCCAGGACAAATTGCAAATACATGATACAAAAGTTAAGGCAAAGGTCAACTGTCTATTAGTTACCGTCCTATCATTATACATGTGAAAATATTCATTCGTGATAGTTTTTCTAGAATATCTAGTTTTCCATGTTGCTTAATCTCTTTTCTTGTAATTATGAAATGGAGGATTAAATATGTTTAGTTATGAAACTGTATGCCGATGATTTATGAAATGCTCTTCTTTTTAGTCATTTCTGTCAAGTTTCAACATTATTTTTCTTAAATGTCTCTTAATGTAATTGTCTTGGAAAATTGGGTTTTTTCCACCCCAGGTGTCTTCTTTATGTAGAAAATCAAAGTTCTGTTAAGTTTCAAGATGGGAGAATGTACTCGATTAATCTCATAGTTTTGTTATGCATTCTAACTTGCATTTACTAGGGTTGCAAGTAAGAAGAAATGTAGTTCTCAAAAAAGAAGAGATGTGCACAAAGATGATGGAATTTATGCTTTCTCTGCATCCTCTTGATTCATATCTTTATAAAAATTCGTTATAGGAATCTGAGGGAGATGTTTAAGATTGATGCTGCTGACTACATGATGTCCATTTGTGGCAATGATGCTCTTAGAGAGCTATCTTCACCTGGGAAGAGTGGCAGTGTCTTCTTTCTGTCCCAAGATGATCATTTCATGATTAAAACACTCCGAAAATCTGAAGTTAAGGTGTGTTCATCTCTACTTGCAAGTTGCAATGAGCGTCCAAATTGTTGCACACCCCTACATGCAATGATTGTTTCATAGAAATTGTAAATTTTCCGGAGTAACTTCTGCATAGCACATAGATATTTTTCTTCTTGGAAATTATGCAACGGCTTAGAAAATGTAGCACCGTATTTTGATTGCATGATTCTCCAAGTAAAAACTAAATTCTGAGAGTTCAGATTGAATTATGATTTAGAAGTATTTATTGGGTTTAGAAAATGTAGCACCGTATTTTGATAACATAGGTGTTTCATTTTTCTGTTGGATGATACTGAGTTATTTTTTTTATGCATGTGTGTACATTTCATTTGATTGAAATGCATTTGTAAGATGCATACCAAGGACTAACATATCTGTACCGAGTAAAGTAGACTACTTGAGATTTGAGTTCGAAGAAGTACCGCAACTTTTTATCTCATGCTTTAAGAAAAAAGACAACCCATCATGCCGAATAACCCTCATAGTTCTCGAGTTGCCTTAACAAGTCCGCCGGATTAAACTGTCACTCATGAATTTTCCGTGTGTTTTATTCATTTATATGCAAATAACATCTACAAATGTTTTGCTGTAGGTTCTTCTGCGGATGCTTCCAGATTATCATCATCATGTGAGGTCATATGAGAATACACTGGTCACAAAATTTTTTGGCCTTCATAGAATCAAACCATCCAGCGGTCATAAGGTATTAAACTCCAAAACTTGGAGCTTTTGTCCTAGCCTGTGGCATTCTCCGGTTCTTCCACATATGAGGCGTTCTAGATGTACACAGACCCTAGCACATTGTTAAAAAATTAGAATTTAGGTTATCATATGTTATTTCTGACCTCATTGTGACCGCATGATTTTAAATGTTTCTTCAAACTTGCTTTGAAATTCAAGTTGTTAAATAATAACTTCAGACAACTAATATTTTATCAGCTAACATTTTGTTTTTGTGCAGTTTCGCTTTGTAGTAATGGGAAATATGTTCTGCACAGAGTTGAGAATTCATCGGAGATTTGATTTGAAGGGTTCGTCCCTTGGACGATCAGCAGACAAGGTTGAAATAGATGAAAACACCATACTCAAGGATTTAGATTTGAACTACTCGTTTTATTTGGAACCTACTTGGCGAGAGGCTTTATTAAAGTAAGTCGTACTTAAATTATTCTCTATTTCTGGGAAGGCTATACGTTAGTATGTCATAGAATTGATTTTTAATTCCAAGCATGCTATACGTTTGAGATAGAGCAGTACTTGATTGAAGGAACTCTAGCTCACCAAACAACTATTGCTGAACAAGCATTTTTCAACATTGAAAGGCGCGTGTGTGTGTGTCATTCTTAAATCACATGTTCTCTTCAATACAGGCAGATCGAGATTGACAGTAAATTCCTAGAAGTGCAGAATATCATGGACTATAGCCTTTTGTTGGGTGTACATTATCGTGCCCCACAGCGGCTACAATCCCACATATCTTACAATCGAAGCATGAGGGCTGATGGGTTGGAAATTCTTGCGGAGGATGGTGAGTATCAAATGAGAACATTTTTTTATCTTTTGTATTTCCGGTCAATATCTATAATCGCTCCGGCTTCAAATTTTTAAAATAGGATATAATACATACAGAATAGGCTAAATAACTTATACGGTAAAAATTACATGGATTGGAGAAATCACAAAATGAAGATCCCTTAATTTAAAGTGCTGCGAGCTTTTGATATTCTGAGATCCAAAATCAGGTATTTATTGGTTATGAATATGAAGCTGTACATTTTAGAATTTTATTATTCTGTTTGACAGTATAATGCTAGGCAAGCAAGGTTGGTGGACCTAGATAATATTCAAAGTTCGGCAGTACTTTTCATTTTCATATGAAATTATGAATATTAGAGTAATTTTCATTTGACAGTTCTTATGGACCTCTGGAAAATTATCTCCATTAGTTTTCCATATCCAACATAACGTTTACCAGTCTTATCTCCAGACGTTGGCTATTGATATGCTATGAGTATGACTTGATTTGAAACATTAGTTTGATATTGACGGATGCCAATTACCTTAGCTTGCTGATTGTCCAGCCTAAGATCCTATTCTGTTTTGCCATTGAGACTGAGCTTACAATTGGGAGAATTTTCGGATCTCGGTTTTTGTGGCCATCTAAATTTCATCTGTTATGCATTGGATTGAGTATAATTTTGTGTTTAGCCAGTCGCCCAGTTGATTTTCTGATTTGATTTGATGTACTTGACACAACTAGCTGCTAATATTAAATGGCAGATCCTTTCGAGGAAGACATATCGACCTACCCACAAGGCCTTGTCTTAGTACCTCGCACAGATGATAACAGTGTTGTTGTTGGCTCCCACATCAGAGGCAGCCGTTTGCGAGCATCATCTGCAGCTGGGGATGAGGAAGTGGATCTTCTGTTGCCTGGTACTGCAAGGTACTACTTTTCATCCCCACAAAATTCTCATTCTTCCAACTACTTATGTAATCATGAATACATAGTAAGAGCAAGATAGCTGACCTAATCAAGAATCAACCTGTCTGATCATTATTATAGCTTTAAGATTGAGACATATCTTCAAGCACGTCTCAGTGTTTGTTTGTCAACCACAGTAAAATCATGTTTAAAAAGTAGGTTATGGTTTATTAATCTTTACTCGCTACTCTTCTTGCAATTACTGGTATTTAACAATATCCATCAGAAAGAATTGCAATTGAGAAAATCGTTTCACACTCCGTCATGCAGGCTCCAAATCCAACTTGGAGTGAACATGCCAGCAAGAGCAGAGCAAATTCCAGGAGAAGAAGAAAATCAGATGTTTCACGAGGCTTATGATGTGGTTCTATATCTGGGTATCATCGACATTCTACAAGAGTACAATATGAGCAAGAAGATCGAACATGCATATAAATCTATTCAATTTGATTCATTGTCCATCTCTTCTGTGGATCCTACATTCTATTCCCAACGTTTTCTTGAGTTCATATTTCAGAAAGCATTCCCTCAAAATGCTCTCGCAAGCTGAGGAATGTTGCTCCACATGCATATCCTTACAATTCAATTTCTTCTCCAGAAGTTTTCCTGCTGCAGGCGATGCATATTACAACGATTGAAGATCGGAGAGCCTTCATTTTGGAATTTGTGGAGGGTTGTGGGTGACAAATGGCGGCGATGAGACCCAGGTTGTGCAAGTGCTTTAAAATTCTCAGCCGTTCGCTTGTAGATTATTTTTATACTCTTTTCCACGTCCTAACATAATCTTCTGCAGTTCCTCTCGTAGAGTCTTAATTTATACTTCCATTCATATTGAGCTTACGACATTTCTCTCTCCCCTTACTCTTCTATTGAAAAGGAAATAAGGGAAATCGCCCATGAAGATTCTATATTCAGTTGCTAAGGGGCTGCATCTTTTTTTTTATTTTCCCCTATGATACTTGTAAGTTAGTTGCAGAAACAAGTTCATCATAGCTCTACATTGTTGATCTCAAATTTTGGTCATTTCTTTCATAAATGTGTTTTTTTCTTTTCAAATTAAGCGTTTTGAGTATTGTTGTGAATTGTTCGTGCTAGAATCAGCGATTATGAGAAATATTAAAAATTATGGTTCTTTTTTTTAATTTTTGACAATAGTATGGTTCAAGCATCTTAGCTGTTATAGATACAACAATTTTCTTTCATTTTGCCTGAATAGATACAACAATAAAAAAATATGTTTAGTTTCTAAATGCCGAAATATGATCATACAATGGAAAGGTGCAAGAAAATTCACTAATGAGGCCAACAATTAAAGTCTACTGCACGTTCAGTACCAAATTTATCCTCAAGCCGCCCTAACTGATGCTATGTGGCCTATCCCATATTGGGTGGCGGTGGTGGCGGCTGCCGGACACCCTGGCCTGGGAAGCCCTGTGGAGGCGGCGGCATGGGTGGTCCATTCACCAGAGAACCAGGAGTGAAATTTGCCATTGTGTTATTACCAACTGGAGGCGGTGGGGGTATCGGCGGAGCTCCACCAGGAGGCATTGGCCTGGGAGGACCATTGGCCATTACAGATGGGGGAGGTGGCAAGGATCCAGGCATCGGAGGAGGAACTCTAGGTGGTACACCTTGCTGGGGTGGAGGTGGCGGTGGCGGTGGAGCTTGTGGTGGTGGCGGCACTGTTCCGTTGGCTGCAGGCACAGGTTGTGGCTTGGATTTGAAATACAACTGCAACTGCAAATTTTCATGTTGAATATAAAAAGTTAAAAGTTTGCTTGAAAGTTGGAAGCCATTTACTTTGTTGTTAACAAGATTAAACTAAAAAGATTAAAAACAAAAAGTACTCAATTCATAGAAAAGTTAAAGATCAGCTGTAAATCCAAAGATATAATCCCTTGAATGCAATTATCTCATATGACTATAATACCTTGAACAAATGCAATTATTTCATATGGTTCAGCTGCAAACAGAAGATATTGGTACTTTTTATCAAAAGGTTGCACCCGCTAATATCCAAGAAATCTCATCTTCAACAGATACCAAAGAGGTCGTATAAACTACAAAGCCATACCTGAAAAAGCCAAGATCTCTGTTTTGTCTCAGAATCAAATTGCTTTGTTACTCGATAACCAGGCCGACCAATTTTAACTGAAACAAATGGCAGAAAAGGAGCTAATTAACACAATCTCTGTTTTGTAGTATAAAAACAAACAATAAGGAACACATCCACCGAATTACTAACAACACTTCAAATTTTGAGGCTACTCGGAAAGACTGACCCTTTCCAATTACCAATTCTTACTTAACCTGGAGTCAATTGATGCACGTTAATGTTACGTAGTTAGAGTCCTAGCAAACTATTTGTGAGATCTCACATCAGTTGTGAAGGAGAATGAAACATTCTTTATAAGTAGTGGAGAATGTAACCTCTTCTTAGTAGAGGCGTTTTAAAAATCTTGAAGGAAAGCTCAAAGAGAACAATATCCGGTAGTAGTGGGGTTAGGCCGTTACACTATCAGGCTTAGATTATCAATGAACAAATGCAATAAATGGCCAAATGAAGAGTATAATCAATCCAATTGCAAAGAAGCAGCAAGATAATAACAATAAAAAATGAATAAAGCTTGCCTGTTTTGCGAATAGAGACCTTCCGCTTGTGGGGTTGAGGTTGAGCAGAAGCCTCCTTGGCTTCATGGGCAGCTCTCTTAGCCAAAATTAGTCTGATGCCGCTTCCCCTGCGTATGCGCCAAGTAATTACCCTCATTATTGTGCAGAGTCAAGCAAATCCTACACTCATAACTACCGAAAAACCCAAAAAAACAATATAACTCAACAAGAGAAAATAAGGGACCTTCCAAGACGATTGCGCATAAAGTAGGGATCCTAGGCGAGATCGATGGTCTCGAGAGCAAGCTGTCGAAGACGCACTCGACGATCGATAGCTTCATTCTGAGCAAAGGCCGCTCCTCCACTCCCCGGCTTCGACCCCCACTCTCTGTCCATCGCCGTCGAACTTCAGCGTTGCTTCTTCACCGGATCCGAATTTCCGACTGACAAAAGCTACTCCATCGTCGTCCCGGCGACATAAAAGGACCTAAAAGGCCCAAAATGAGAGAACCAATATGGGCTAAGGCCCATAATCATAATTATTGGGCCAAATTATAAATGGCCCATGGAGTTTAGAGCTAAAAAGTACACGATAATTTCGAAATATAACGGTCTCTCTAATTAAAAAATAAAAACCGAGTGAAAATGACGGAAAAGGTGAAGACCATCCATCCATGCATCCATCCATGCATCCATCCATCCATGCATCCATCCATCCATCCATCCATCCATCCATCCATCCATCATGATCTTTCTTGATGATGATTGAGATTCCCACTACGCCTAAAAAAAAGATTAAATAGAATATATCGACAATTATTGCATATAAACAGTTACTCCAAGGACAGAAAAATGTTAGCTTTATTTCAAAATTTGAATTTTTTTTTTTTTGTTTTTTTTGCAAGGAATATCTGATCATAAAAATCCCAGTTTGAATTTAAAAAAAATATATATAAATAAATAAATAGAAGGGCCGATTTGAAGTTTATTCCAAGAAAAAACTTGGTTTACAAGAAACAAGTTTGCTGAAACAGCGAGCCAAAGCAGTAGAGTTGGGACAAAAACATGGAATTCCCATAAAAGAAAGGGTATAATAGAGACAATAACATTACATTTCATCTAAGAAAAGAAAAAGGGGAAGGGCAAAGAACAAATACGTTGTCGTCTCACCTGGTGCTCACTTAGCCGTTTTCTTGGAACTTCTTCCTTCTTCCCTGTTTTCTTACATAAACAAACATGGCACCCAATAGAATTTTGTAATCCCATTTTTCTGTTCTTTCATTTGGATCATCAAAATGGGATCCTCTTCCGGCCAGAGCAGCAATTACGATCTGTCGTTTAAGGTTTTGTTGATCGGCGATTCGGGTGTCGGCAAAAGTAGTCTTCTTCTCAGCTTCATCTCTACTAATCTTGAAAATCTTGCCCCTACTATTGGTATGTTTTGTTTTGCCACAACAACCAAACCCCACTTTTTCTTTTACATACAAGAAGCGCATGAAGGAAAAAGATGAACAGGACATGCCCTTCTCATCTTCTTCTTCTTCTTCTTCTTCTTCCTCTTTGTGGTGCTTTGGTTTCTGCGTTTGGATCTGTTTTGTTCTTTTTTTTAACAGTTTGTTTGTTTTTAGGTGTGGATTTTAAGATCAAGCTGCTTAAGGTGGGTGGGAAGAGATTGAAGCTGACAATCTGGGACACTGGTAATGATTAAGCTTTAAAGGGTTCTTTTATCTGCCATTTTTGGTTCAAATTCTGGAGATTTTCACTTCGTTTTGTATCTGAACTTGTAAGAACTTAATTTGGACCTATACTCCAAATTTTATCTCTGCTCGAACAGTCTCTCTTTTGTTGTTCCTGTCTAAATGATTTGGGAAGAAGAAAGTTTGCCAAAGTCATTGGAATCTCAATTGTTTCACTGTTTCCAATAGCTTTTCACTTCAGATGGATTGATTTTGAACTTGTTTAAGCCTTGGTTTCTTGCAGCTGGACAAGAGAGATTCAGAACATTAACCAGCTCCTACTATAGAGGTGCCCAAGGGATCATTCTTGGTAAGGCCAATGCTGAAGGATGTTTCACTGACATTTTGTGTTGTCTTCTGAGCTAATGTTTCTCTGGGTTATGTGGTGTTCATTTATCCTGAAATGTTCATTATCTTGTTGTAGTCTATGATGTCACACGGAGAGAAACGTTCGAGAACTTATCCGACGTATGGGCTAAAGAAGTGGAACTCTACTCGACGAATAAGGACTGTGTCAAGATGCTTATTGGTAATAAGGTTGACAGAGTAAGTTTGCTTCTTTCTCTGGTGTTCTAGAGAACACTTCTAAGTTGAACACCTGCATTTTTGAACGATAATCGACAAACGCTCTTTACGAATAGCGATAATCGTTTAGGGAATGTTTCTAAGCTCTATGGTATTCAGCTTGAAAAATGATAGAAGTTCATGTGTGATGAACATAGGAATCTGAAAGGGCTGTGAGCAGAGAGGAGGGGGCTGCTCTAGCAAAAGAGCTTGGATCCCATTTCCTTGAATGCAGCGCTAAAACCAGAGAGAATGTGGAGAAATGCTTTGAAGAGTTGGCATTGAAGGTAGATATCTATCAAACCAATTTCGAGTACTAACCTCGAGAAATCAATCGCCTCGATCGATGTATGAACCTTTGTTTTTTGGTGGTACAGATCATGGAGGCTCCTAGTCTAATTGAACAGGGTTCCACTGTTGTCAAAAGAAACATTCTGAAGCAGCAGGAATTCCAGGCTGCATCAACAACAGGTTGCTGCCTCTGAAAACTCGAGCACCAAACATATAGAATGATTCTCCTTTATCCACAGTTTCTGTACATGTCTCCTACTGCTTCTCCTTGTCATTGAGTTGTTTGTTTGCTTGAATGACTGTAATTGGGAGTTGAAAAAGAAAGCCAAATACATCAAACCATCCACTTATGTAATTTTTCTTCTTCTTCCAGTTTCTCTTCCCATTCTTTGGATTGTTTGGCATGGTATTGTACCTATCTATACTAACAAATTCGGCTTGTATCATATGTTCAAACACATTATTCACTCGATGTATCACAATTCTACATCTAAATAACTAAATATTTACATCGAGTTTATGAGATCTCTATATTGGTTGGAGAGTGAAATGAAACATTAAAGGTGTAGAAACCTCTCTCTAGCATACACGTTTTAAAACCGTGAGGCTAACGTTGATATGTAATCGGTCAAAATGGACATCTACCATTGGTGGACTTGAGCTATTACAAATGGTTTAGAGTCAGTCATTGAGCGGTGTGCTAGCAAGGAAAGGATACCAGGGGTTGTTACAAATGGTATTAGAGCCAGTCATTGGAAAGTGTGCAAATGAGGACGGGTTGTTACAAATGGTATTAGAGCCAGTCATTGGAAAGTGTGCAAATGAGGATGTTGGGCTCCAAGAGGGTGGATTGTAAGATCTCACATCAGTTAGAAAATGGAACAAAACATTACCTTTAGGTGTGGAAACTTCACCCTAATAAATGCATTTTAAAACCATAAAGCAAACAACAATACCATAATAAGCCAAAGTGACAATAGTGACAAAGTTGTAAGGAAAGGTTTCCCCTTCACAATAATTTTCTGTCTTTTTGTATTGTGTTCAATGGACTCGTAGCATAAACAGTACTAGGCAACCAATGGCCCCTTCATGTTGGAAAGGCAATCACAGGAAACTCCTCCCCCAACCACAAGTTTGGTTCATAAAGAAAGGAAATATTCACCCCATCCTCTGTTTCTCATCGGTTTCACTACCAACCAGCAATGATCTATGTTTTTGATAAAATGGATCCCATCTGAATTCTTCTTGAATTTAATTTCTAACATATTACAAAAGGATATGAACTTAGTAATATTCACCATCATGTTTCCCAGTTACACTACCAACTAGCAATGATTATGCTGTTCATTTAGCCCCTGTTTATTAGGGGAATCCATCAGATTGTTCAACCTAATATTTTCAGTTCTTGACTATTTTTCATACAAAATTATGTTTTACAATACTCTCTACCTACAAAGGCTCTAAAAAAATCACTTGAATTACTCCAATGTTACTAAATAGAATGCATGCAACCAAAGATTCTAAAATAACACGTCTACCTCTCCAATATTATAAAACTTTCATATCTAGACATGAAAGCGTCTCTGTAGTAGTAGAATAAACTTAAGAAAAAAAAACTGAAACACTATCAACAAAGTTAGAGACAATAAACCTAAAACTGTGAAGCCCAAAAAGTTGCCTAAGTCATTTTAAGCACAGCTATCAGATGGAGCCTACTGACACCCCATCGCCATGTGGGCTGAGGCAGCTTCCAAAATCGTCCTGGCCTCTGTTCCCGGATCGGCAAGTTCAGTTGGGGCCTGTTAAACAGAAGCAATACTTTAGAAAATGGGCACCGCCAAATACAGGAAGATGAAGTTCCAATATTCAGTCAAAATACAAACCTTCCCGTATGTATTCTCCTTGGTGGGAGATGCCCCTGAAGCTAGTAGCAACCTTACAACTGCGGCATGCTCGCCTCTTGCAGCATGATGAAGAGGCTGTAAAAATAATGTTCACAATCAATTTGGTAGCAATGACATTATTGGAACTGATTACTACTCCATGACGGTTTTAAAAGTTTTCTAGAAGGTTATGCTACAAAGATATAGGTACTTATTATCTCTTTTCAACAAGAGCAGGCAGATAACATGCGCTAGCATGTGTGATGTGTAAGAGGATTTCTTAAACTTACAAAAGTCCATTATTCATATTGTTGAAGAAGCAAATGTAACCGTACCACAGCCAAAATTTCTAGAATAATGTTGCCCTGTGCTTTACAGTAAAGCCAAAAAAACTAGGTGTATTTTCTATATTTTATTGCATCAACAAGGAAGGTATAGTTTAACATGGTCGTTGCTACTAGCAAATATCTGCTACGGGCAATTGATAAAACTTAGCTATCTGTTAATCAAAAAGGAGAAAACTTTGGACATCCAAGATAAACCAGCAACTTACAGTGTCACCTTCTGCATCAACTGACTCTACCATCCTCTTCACACCGTCTGTGCCGTTAGCACTATTTATTAGGAATTGTACAATCTCTACATAACCTGCACAGATCATTGGAGGAGAACAAAAAAATGAGACCAGCAAGACTCGATTGGCTTACTCCACACTCCTTGATTGCGGAGCACCATACCGAAAAAGAAAAGAAGAAAAAGCCCATTCCGAAACCTTCACTATCAAGTTCAAGATAATGAAAGAAATTCCAATGGCAAATTTAGGAACCGGATGAAGATCAGATAAAAACAGCACTCAAACGCATAGCAACATTTTGAAGAGCTAAATCTTTTAGTACTGTGAGATCAAAAGTGGAAATTATTTATAACAGCCTACTCACCCCCAGCACAAGCATCATGCAAAGGAATGGCACCATCTTCATCTTGAACCTCCAAGTTTGCCCCTCTTTCCACCAGCAACTATATAAAGAATAATTTATTTAAAAATAAGCCACAAATCATAAAAAGTTCAAAATAAAATATGTTGAAGCTTGCATAGGGTAGCCAACCTGGACACATGGCAGATGGCCATATAGACAGGTAAGGTGTAGAACAGTGTCCCCATCTTCCACAGCGTCATTTATACTTCCCATCGTTAAGTTATCTGCAAGAAAGCCGACAAGGGAGGCAACATTAACATTAAACTCACAACGAGAAAAAGAGCTCCAGCAAAATTAAAACCAGAGTCCTCGATTCACATAGCTTACAGTAAAAAGAATGGATATGAAAGACACTAGTGGTATGAAAATAGAATATCATAAAATGCAAACCACTCAATGAAATGAATTACATGTAGTTTCCTCTTCATGCAACTGATTCTGCATCAACATAAACATAAAAGATACCCACAAAAACTTTCTGAGATTAAATTGTCATAAACCAAAAGAGGAGATCCCAGTAAGACCTCATCACAATTGAAATGAACAAGAAAACCAACATGCATTCATTAAAACTACCATCTTTTCAGAGAAGAGTAATTGAATGATGATCAGGTATTTAAGAAGACGAACGTTGTAAAATTAATCGAAAAAAAGATCATCCCGACATAATCAGGACAGTGAATAATCCAGTAAAATTAACAGAAAAGACTAGCAACAGAACTGGTAGAGAATCGCAGCGCGATTGGAAGGAATGAGTTGAACCTATAGCGTTACGAAGGCCATTAACGTCGCCGAGCTGTGCGGCGGTAGCTAGGGCGCGGAGGTGAGGTGGCGTATCGGAATCGAATTCAATGACACCATTCTCTTCAAAGAGGGCATTATCTTCCTCGTAATCGTCTTCGTCTACGACACCGTTGCGCCTGCCTGGAACCGCCATTAAAGTTCAAGCTTCCTCCGATGATCTCTAGGTCAGAGAAAGCCGAAGGGATTCACAAAACAAATGGCATGCTTATAGTTTCTTCATCTTCGCCAGCAAAAGCCGCCCGGCCCAGCTCTGAACGTTTGACTTCAAAGTTGGACACTTTTGGGCCCTCCGGCCCAACACATTATTTTAATGTAAAATTTGTTATAATTTGATTTTTTTTTAAAATAATATTATATTTTATAGAATATTTTAAATTTAAGGCTAAATTATGAAATATATATATTTATTAAAAGTCCAAATTTAAAATAGTTTACCTTTAACGATGTGTTTGTCGTAGTGATATAACTTCTTCGGATAATTTATTGAGGGAGAGGAAATAGAAACTGTTTTAGTTTTAAAGTGACGTTAAAGTGAGAGGAGAAACACGAGAACCTTACATAATCCACTACTTTCGGTTCGAGTTTTCTCGTTTTCTGTTCCCTTCTCTCTACTTCTACTTTTGGTTCGAGTTTTCTCGTTTCCTTTTCTTTTCTCTCTCTTTTGGCTCGAGTTTTCTCGTTTCCTTTTCCTTCCTCTCTACTTCTCTATCACATGCTTCTTACACGGCGAGAAACTAAATTTGTCGTTTTTTTTTTTTTTTTGTTTTTAATTAATGATCCCAAGAACATAACCAACATGCTAACAAGAAGAAACTAACGCCAACCCACCTTTTTGTTTTTCCTCCAAACAAAATATTCCCCAAAAAAACAAGACTTGTACCATCAACAATTGATGCAAAAATGGTGCCTTTGCGTCCAAATTAAAAAAGAAATCAATACAATTAACAACATTGAAGATTGGTGATCTTGAGTTAGAATTGAACTGAATTGAAGTTAGCCAAATTAATAGATACGCATTAGGAATCGAATTAATGAATTGTATACTCAAATCCAAACCCCAAGAAGGAATTAATTGAATCCCAATTGGGAGTTTTAATTTGCTGCAAATGATGCGATGTTTGAGACAACAGTAGGGGAAAAAAAAAAAAAAAAAAGATCAGTAATGGCAATCCACCAATGGCGATGCGCCGGAGAACACAGCTACCGGTGGCCGGTGCCGGTCTTCCTCCGGCGCCGGAAGGTTAAGATCCAACTCCAACATATTCCTCTTTTTCTTTGACATCAAATCCTGCAACTGCGGAGTTGTAGTAGTAGTAGCGCCTCTAGTCGGATTGGCGGTCAACGCTCTGTGTCTTCTCATATGGCCGCCGAGGGCCTGGCCGGAGGAGAATTCCGCTCCACAAATGGAACACTCGTGAACCTTGGGTTTGATGAGGTCATTAACGGCAGCGGGGGGCGGCGGAGGAGGAGGGCGGCTGGTGGTGGACAATTGCAAGGAGAGTTGGATTGAATCAGAGGGTGTAAAATGGGGTTGCGGAACAGAGGTATTAACAATGTTGTTGAATTTGGGCTTTTTATGGCTAGCTCTATGTCCACCCAAGGCTTGAAAAGAAGGAAAATAACGATCGCAAGTTTTGCACTGATAAAGAAACAACGATTGATTAGCAGCCAATTTTTGTCGAACCAAAACAGGGCTGCTGCTGCTGCTGCTACAAGCCCCTGTTCGAGTTCTCCCCTGCGCCAGAAGCATCAAACAATTAGCCAAATCCTGATCCTCTTCTCCTTCTCGGGCTAACCCAGCGGAGGAGCTAGAACAATCAGCAGCCGAGGATGCGGAAGAAGCAGAGGGCGGTCTCGAGCGTTTGGTTCGCTTGCCCTTCATGATTTGAGCCTGGTTTTCATCTGGGGTTTCAGCCATTTGTGTTGAGGGAATGTTAAGAATAGTGAATTGATTGATATGAAAAAGATGGGCGAAGAATGGAAGTTATATATAGAGAAGAAGAAGAAGAGGAAGCAATGTAAGTAAGAGGAGGCTAAGAAACGAGTGAGATTCGGTTGGCTTTGAAGCAAACCCCACCCATTACTTTTTACGCACGATTCCTTTCTGTAGGATTAGTTTGCAAGCCTGGAACCACAGAATTTGCGCTATTCCCTAACCCCCCCATCTCTCGCAATAACCACAAAGCCCCTCATTTAACTATTACTATTTTATGTGACACAGTCAGTAATTTATGTCATCACATAATGGAGGTTGACCAAAACAAGAACCCACCCACTTCAATCCCGCCGGCTACTATACTTTAACCCAATTATTAACTAAGCATCTTTTCATGGGCCACCCAATCATTGGGGTGTACTACTACACACTACTACAACGTGGGTTGGGTCATTTTAATTTTGCGTCAACCCCGGTTCATAATGCTTTAAAAAGACTTCAAATTTACCAAATTTAGGGTGGTTTGAGAAATGGGTTGTGGTTAAAACGTGGAAAAGTTGGGAAAGTTTGAGTCTTTTTTAGTTGGAAGAAAACGGAGAGAAGAGGGAGAGATAAGGATTATACTTGGCGTGAGGGTGTCGCGGTGGGCGGGCGGTGAGTGCCCGGGAGGCGATGGAACGTTAGGGTGTGTGGCGCACCAGCATCACCAAGTAAAGCATCATCCCATTCATTTTTTTGTTATATTTATTTATTTTAATTGACTTTGCTGTCTGCTACTACTACTACTTCTCCACTACCTTTCTCTTTCTCGACACTTCCAAAAAATAAATTGTTCTTTCAAGAAATTTATATAATATTGGATAAAAACAGATTGTATTATTTAAATTATTAGATTGATAATGATTTGGGTCTTCTATGATTGGCTAGTCGTGGATTATCTTTTCTTCCTGCGTTCTTGCGAGACAAAATATTTTTGACAAACTTTGGTAGGAGTAGCCCTACTCCCACCCGTGTCTTGTTGACTGGACTTGATATCATTAGTAACAGTTTAAGCCCACCACTAGTAAATATTATTTTTCTCTCTGACCGATGTCTATTAGGGAGAGATTCGCACGGTGTTTCCACAGGGTGGGTGTCGGCTGTGCATTTGGGCCGAATGGGCCAAAATATTGGTTCGGGAGTGAGGTTGAATGGGCCAAAATATTGGTTCGGGAGTGAGGTTGAATGGGCCATTCAATTCGAGATGGGCTTCCCTGTATATTTAATTTTTAACATACTTAGAACTTGGTCAAGGGTCAGGGAGTGTGGGTCCACGACACCAATGGAAAACAGAGAGGTCAGTGAGCAGAGCTGGCAGAAAGTACATAGGTCACCAATCATAACTGCCCAGTCACAATGCCAGCTGGTGCTCTATTTTGTATGATGATGTGTACCATCTCTCAGCCGGTGAGCCCCACCCACGTGGCTCCTCCTCATTTTTATTTTTCTTTTTCTTTTTTTCTTCCCTTCCTTTTAGCACACGAAATTTGGTTCCTGGTTCCTTACACTATTAATACACGTGCTAAATTCCTAAAACATACAAAATAGATGTCCTCTTAATTTTAGACATTAATCTTTTAATTTTAGACATTAATCTTTTAAAGCCATGTAAATAATCTTACAATCTACTATCTTGGAGTCCAACGTTGTTATTGCTACGTGTCTAGCTTTATAGCATTTGTAACATCTCAAACTCAAACTCGCCCTTAGTAGTTAAAAATAAAATAAAAATATCGTGAGATAAATATAAAATAAAAATAAATCTGCTGCATTCAGTTTTACCGGCAACCGGCAGTAGTCAGCTGTTCATGGTCCTGTCGATTTCAATATAAACCGTAGGAGGGATTCGGCATTGTCATCCCCCGGAGATATCACTTCCACTGTAACTCCTCTGTCTTATTTACTCCACCATGCCGTTCCAGAGGATAGTAATCGCTGTCGGCCGGCCGGAGGAGGCCACCCATCCCGCCGCCCTGAAGGCCGCCTTGGCCGAGTTCATTTCCACTCTTATCTTCGTATTCGCCGGCCAAGGTTCGGGTCTTGCTTTCTCTAAACTCACCCAGAATTCTCCCACCTCCCCTGCTGCCCTCATCATCGCTTCCTTAGCTCATGGCTTTGCCCTTTTCGTCGGAGTCTCCACCGGCGCCAACATCTCCGGCGGCCACCTCAACCCCGCCGTCACTTTCGGAGCCTTAGTAGGCGGAAACATCACCCTCCTCCGCGGCATTCTCTACTGGATAGCCCAGCTCCTCGGCGCTCTTGTCGCTAACTTGTTGCTTAAATTCGTCATCACGGACGTAGTGAGTCATTTAATTAACCTTCCTCATGGTTAATTTCACAATTAAATATTAAACATTTTCAATTTCAAGCTTCAAATTAAGAGTAATTTTTTGTAATGGTAAATGTTGGCAGGTAATTTCTGGATTCTCACTGTCAGCAGGGGTGGGAGTGTGGGAGGCGCTCGTATTCGAGATCGTAATGACATTCGGATTAGTGTACACAGTTTACGCCACCGCCATCGACCCGAAGAAGGGTGAGTTGGGAGTGATAGCACCCATCGCCATCGGGTTCATAGTGGCCGCCAACATTCTGGTGGGCGGCCCATTCACCGGCGCTTCCATGAACCCGGCCGTGGCCTTCGGACCCGCCGTCGTGGCTGGGTCTTGGGCCCAGCACTGGATCTACTGGGCCGGCCCACTGATTGGCGGCGGCTTGGCCGGCATTGTGTATGAGCTGTTCTTCATTGGGTTCACCCATGAGCCCCTCCCCGCCGCGGAGTACTAAAATTAGAACCACACCCGTGATTGTGGCCCTGTTCTGTAGTAATTAACCATATCTATTTCTTCTCCGTGTTGGTTGGTGTATGGTTGTGTTAATCTCATGTTGTTCTTGAACTTTCTCATCTCATTTTCCTTATGAATGTAATGATTTCAGTCCGTACTCTGTTCTAAACCCAATTTCTAAGTGTAAAAGGAAAAAATGGGGTTAAATTTTAGGGGGATGTGGGATGGGTGCGTGGGACACGTGATGTGTTGTTGACTGGAAATTGGACAAGGAGTGTTTGGATACAAGTAGAGTGTGGACCAGTGGCGCATCCAACGAGGATGAGGCTGACCCGGTGAAGGGGCGTGGCAGCTTTGCAGACACTAACGCTTGGGTTGTGATTCACGTGCTAGTAAATACCATAAGGTCCGGCCCCCTCCTACTCCGTAGAAACTTCTCTCTAATAGAATGTTTTACAATTGTGAGATTGACGGTGATTCGTAACAACATAAAATAGACAATATTTACTCACGGTGGGCTCGAATTTTTACCAATGATATTATCATCAAACACTGAGTGTGTGCCAACGAGGGTGTTGGCCTCCAACCGTGTCGAATTGTGAGATTCCACATTGATTGAAGTAGAGAATGAAATAATCCTTATAATGGGGATTGCAACTTCTCCTAACAGAGGCATTTTAAATACCATGACGCTGTCCAAGGGGGTCAACTATGAGATCGCACATCAGTTGCCCAGAATCATGAGATCTTACCTCAGTTGGAAAAGGGAATAAAACATGTTTAAAAACCGTGGCATGAATGGTAGATTGTAAGAACCCAAATCGATTAGGCAGAATTGTGAGATCCCATGTCGATTGAGGAGGGGAACAAAACATTCCTTATAAAAGTTGATTAAAACGAACAATATCTTTCAGAAAATTCAGTCTTTTAATTTCATTAATCGACAACGAGAACAATCACGAATGAAAATTAATCTCCAACCATATGAGTAAAGAACCAAAACAACCAAATAGAAAAAAACACTTTTGTTTGGAAGACAAAGTCACAATTATTGATTATTGAAATTTCAGAAACATTATCCAAAGCATTTAATAAACATAGGATTTGACAAAATCCCACGGTCTTTTATTCTAAGTAATACGTGGCAGTTAAGAATTGGGCAGAAACGTCTACTCAGCTGCTACACTTCCCACCCATGAGTATGGGTCAAAGTAGGAGACATTTCTACCGTTGATCTTTTGCAAAGGCCTCGCATTCTTCTCCTGCAACAAAAAATGACAAACCATTAATTTCAATTCTCATCCAAACTGTCACTAAATTCCACGACATTTTAATATGGTTGGAACAGAACTTACTTCAACCAAAGCTCGTTTAAGAAGCCGGACTTGATAAGGTGCCACAGTTTGTACCTGAAAAATGAGTATCAATATCAGCATCATCAACCCATGAAAGGGATGAATGAGTATCAAATGCAAAGAATGAACCTTGTCCATGACAGTCCAAGTGACACCTTCAGTACACGGAGGAGTGGTCAGAGATCCCATGTATCTAAAGTATTTCCTTCCTCCAAGCTTTACGTCTCTAGGATCCACTTGCCCAAGAAATTCCACACCTCCATCAATATCTAGATTTTGTATGTCCCTTTCTAACTGAAATCCAACAAGAACGTATGAATTTCAATGATTTTGTGTAATAATAAGGAATTTGTGGATGATTTTACCATATAGATGAATGGATCGAGTGGTCCGTATTCGTATAAAATGCCAATAACAGCTATGTTCTTTGTTACGTTGTTGATGTGGACCATGTGAAGCTCCAAAGGAAACGTTTTGCCATCTTGGGTATGCTCGGAAGGATGATGCCAATGATAATTTACAAGCTGGTAATCAATGTTCTTGATCTTGATTGATCCAGCATCATTTCCGTCCCAATCTACCTGCGTTTTACAGAAAGTTGTGAACTTTGGATTATAAAAACAATAAAAACACGTATTAAAGTAATGGGTAGTCAATTAATTAGAGAAATATTCAAAAAAACAGGTGCTTTTCTTGGTGGGTGGGAATGTTAAGAACCACGAATCTCGTATATATTGTCCACTTTGAACCTAAGCTCTCGTGCCTTTCATCTGGGTTTTTTTCAAAATGGTGCCAAGCCAATACCCTAAATTAGCCGACATGAGACTCCTTCCCAATCATCGTCAACAATCCTCTCCTCGAACAAAGTACACTATAGAGTCTCTTCAGCTCTGATACTATGAGTTTATAAGTAAGAAATAGATTTGTACTCATAAGACAGCTATGAGAGTTTATGCTCGATCCAAGTTAGGAGAAAAGCAATACTTACAACAATTTCATGGCCATCGTTCTTGAGATAGGCATTAGCAGGTCTATGTCTTCGTCTAAGATCACCCAAGCCCTGGTTTAAATGAGCAGTCCATTTTGACAAGGAAATAGGGGACTGGAGTTTGCCATTCTTACACATTCCCCAATCCATATTCAATTCTCCCCAATGCTTAGGCCCTCTGTCGCTACATGGATCATAGCTGAACTCCCCACCGACCTTCGCTGCTGATGCTGCTGCTGCTCCACTTGATAGCAATGATAAGCAACAGATAGCTACCATGAGAAGATGAGGGGCTTCCATTTCTTGAGAGCTATGCAAGCAAATGGAAATTGGTCACAAAAATGATGTGCCCATCCCACCCATTTATATACTATTTTCTTGTGCATGGATTCCAAGTCTGAATACTATCATATTCCATCAACCTTTTTCATACTCAAACCCTATTGGATGAGAGGTTGGGAGGAATATTATTCCACGTTTTTTTTCAAAAAATTCAATGCTTTATTGTTGCTTTTACAAAAATAATTACTAAAACATATGAAAAAAGAATCTAATGCTTTAATCCAATAATTGTATCATGTTTGTTTTGCTCGGTTACTCAGTTACGTATCAACACCAGTCTCATGCGTTTGCTAGGGAGAGGTTTTCACACTTTTACAAGAAATGTTTCCTTCCCTTATACAACCAATATGAGATCTCACAATCTACCCCCTTGAGACCCAACGTCCTCGCTAACACATCTTCGTCTTCCTCTCTAACCAACGTGGGATCTCACAATCCACCTCCTTGAAACTCAACGTTCTTACTAACACACTCCACCTCATTTGTAGCGATCCAAGCTCGTCCTTAATAGATATTGTCCGTTTTGACCTGTATCGTCGTCAGTTTCACAATTTTAAAACATGTTTGCTAAAAGAGAAGTTTTCAGACTTTTATAAAAAATGCTTCGTTCTCGTGTTTCCGACATACGTGGGAGCTCACATATCAGTAGGGAATTTTTTACTCTTCTATCGAGTAGAAGATTTAACTTTTCAAATTATGGATCCTATCATTAATAAATTATTGCATTATAAAATGGCATAAGCATGAAACGTGTGTGTTTGTAAATTTACATAAAAGTCCATCGATAAAGTGAAAATATAGGGGCAGGTGAACCAACTCCAACGCCAATATCAACTTTTGTTTAATACTTAAATAAAATAAAATACAAATATTTAGCCTTTAAAAAGATAATTTTAACATTTAAAACATTTAGAACGGAATTAGTAATAACCTAAATTAGATAATTATCAATTACTTGGAAACTAATTTTTCGTGTCAAACTTTTCTTTTTCCTTCAACAATCAAACCGTAACTCAATAATTGCATCTCATTCATGTTTTTTTTTCTGGAAAACAATAAATATAATAAAAATAAAAATAAAAACGTGTTCAACTTTAAAATAAATAAATTCAAAAAAAAGTTACTCATCATTTTAAATTATAACACTTTATGTTTTCTATTTATAGTTATTCAACTTTCCACGTGTTCATCATTTTTTAACCAAATATTTTAAGAGAATATATATACAGTAAACTGAATCATGTATATATTCATTGCGCTGTATTTTAAAATTATACAGTGCATTTTCTATATGGATCAATATAAATTTCTAGCATTCATTTTTGTGTTCATTTAGATCGTGTATGGTCGTGTCATCGTAACACTTTCTACATATTTATATTTTGATTTTTACAGCTAATTATTTTTTAATGAGAGGGCTGCCACGTTTCCTTGTTGGAAAGGAGATAAGTCTTGCAAACATTCCAATTTTCCCACGTGTCTAATTAAAAAAAAAGCTGAGTTGGAGATTAATTTTTTTAGAAGATAAATTATAATTTTAGTTTCTTACGACTCTTAAATTTTTAATTTTGTGGAAAATAAAAAAAAGAAAAAAAAGTATAGTATGAGTTGTATAAAAGGAAAAATTAAAATCATTGCGAATAATAATAATAATAATAAAAAAGAATAGCAACATTATTATTATTATTATTTGAGGATAAAAATGAGACAATAGGTGATAAATAAAGGAAATAATTAAATTCTCAAATATCCTAAAAGGAAAAAAAAATAATAAATATATATTTATATATAATTTCAATTGATTATGTGCGTTGGATTTGGATCATAAAGGTCGACGTGTCGTCCATTATGTGGTTGGATTGGTCTTGCATTCCTCTCTGCAGACTGCAATTCACAATAAATAATTAAATGGTTTTAATTAAAAAAAAAATTAAAAAGTTGATACTTACATCGTGAACCGCTGATCTGAGAAGGCTCACTTGTTCCCGTGAGACTGTTTGTACCTGATAACAATAATAATAATAATTATTATTTTTTATATCCTAATGTAATTTAATTTGAAACAAAAAATAATAATAATAATAATACCTTTTTGTTAATGTTCCAAATGACACCCTCAGTACAGGGAGGGACAGTGAGGGATCCCATGTATCTATAATACTTCTCCCCACCCATTTTGATTCCTCTTGGATCTATCCTTCCTGCATTTTTCTCCTTTGCTTCACCCAATTCCTTTATTTTTCTACTCATCTATCAACATTTCAATATATACTTCAATTTAAATTCCATCAAATTCAACACATTAGCATTAAATTTTATATGCTTTTCATTATTGGGTCACCTTGGCCAGGAACGGATCGGGACGACCAATCTTGTAGAACACGCCAACAACCGCAATCGGATATTTGGCGTCTGGGTTTGAGCTTTGGTGAACCAAATGAACTTCTAATTCGTAGCTTCTTCCATTAAGGGTGTGTTCAGAAAGCGAGTGCCAATGAGCTTGCTGAAGAACATAATTTGTTCCGTTGATCTCGATTGATCCTGCGTCTCCCTCCCACTTAATCTGTTGGATCAATTATTGTATTGTATTATATATTATAAAGTTGAAGGATGGATAGCTGTTAAGGATAGTTGACCGTTCAATATAAGATATTTGCCTTACATTACGGCTTATCATATTTGTATCTAGATATTTGTCTTGTAATGAACGGTCAACTATCCTTAATAATAGTAAATTTATGTAACGTTACCGTAATGTCGTGGCCTCGATTCTTGAGAATGGCCATGGAGGGTTTGTATTTCCTCTTTAGTTGACCTAAACTTTTGACAACTTTGACTCTTTTGCTTGACAAATCAATGGGAGATTGCATGTCGCCATTGTTGCATGTCGCCCATTCTTTTTTAATCTCGCCCCATCTCGTCGGCCCTTTCTTGCTCCCTTTTATGTAGTTAAACTCGCTCTCATCCTCTACAGATTTTCATTAGAGTGAGTCCTACGTTGACTAATTTAGAGAATGATCATGAGTTTATAAGTAAAGGAATACATGACCATTGGTATGAGACCTTTTAGGGAAGCCCAAAGTAAAGCGATGGGAGTTTATGCTTAAAGTGGACAATATCATACCATGGTGGAGATCACTGATTCCTATCATGATATTAGAGTCATGCCCTAAACTTAGCCACGACAATAGAATCCTCAACTATCAAACAAAGATCGTGAGTCTCGATTAAGGGGAGGCTATTCGAGAGCTCCATATGCGTCAGGGGAAGATTGTTGGGAGTGAGTCCCACATTGGCTAATTTAGGGAATGATTATGCCTTTATAGGTAAAGGAATACAAAGTGGACAATATCATACTATCGTAGAGAGTCGTGACTTCTAATAATCAGAATACACACCATTTGAAAAAAGACATGGATTATGATATAAGAACTTACCGACTTCCTGCGCGGTGGCACACGACCAGAGCAGGGCGGAGATTAGGCAGACGACAAAGGTCAACGCAGAAGCTCTTTGGATTAGCATCGCCATGGTAACAAAGTTGCAGAAGATTGTGAAGAGGGGAGAGGGGATTTATAGGCGGAAATGGGCTGTGTCTGCTTCGTGTTGGTTTCTTGGTGAAGGCGGCGGCCACGACGGAGGAGGAGGGCGTTAAACAATTATTTCATCAAGGTTTGAAATTTGAAATTATATTCAATGATTAATATTAGTTTATATGATCCTTCATATCTGTTTTTTGTCATCTTGTGTTTGTAACCCTGAATTTAAGAATGTTTATATTTATTGTGGTTTAAAAATTTAAATGTTGTATACACGTTCAATTAAAAACGATAATAAGTACAACCCCACATGTTTATATTTAATATATTTAATATATTTAATCACGTGGTTTTGATTTAAATTTGTCGTTTTATCCTATGATTGTTATACTAACTTTTACTACGTTCAATATAATTTCATTAAAATGCTAATGACGTTTATAATATAATTAGTTTAATCACATATATTATTTATTAAGATTTAAAAAAAAAATAATAAATAAGAGTGGTTGAGCGGCTATTTCCAATCGATTAATTAATTAATTAATTATAATTATTCTAGAAGGAGGGGAAAAAGATAAAAAAATAAATAATAATAAAATAGAATTTCCTTTTTTTTGGGAAGGCTGGGGCGGCTTTTGGGTGAAACAAAAGCGTGATATTTGGATTTAAAAATAATATAGAAAGCTTAACAATTTTGACTCTCTCTCTCTCTCTCTAGAGCTTAATTAAATTTTTGTGTTTCATCATAGCTTACACATAAAAATGTATGTTTTTTTTTTCTAACACATTAGCTTCCTCCTATTTATACGTCAAACTTGTCGACTGTTATGGAGTTGATCTAAAGAAAAGTTTTGGAACGGATTACTTTGATGATCAAGATCAAGAGTGAAGAAAACTCGTGATTTGAATCACTTCATAAGAGTTTGATCGATACCGCTTGAATGACTCTAACATGCAAGTTCTAAACGCAAAGTAAAAATTTAACTTTCAACGAGACTAAAATAAAACTCTATTCTTTTCAATTTCAAGATGTGATGTTCGGGAAGTCCTGATGAGATGAGTGACACGCGGCCCTGTTCTCGATGGTATGACTGAGCAAGATGTGATGGCTGACCCCAAGAATTGGGATGGCGTCAAGGCATATGAATCATGTCGATGGGGATCGAGATAACAAGATGAGATGCGATGTTGCACTGAGAGACCTTGGCCTCGAGCAGAGGCAAGGTCGGGCAGAATGATTTGGCCTGGTGTAAAGGCAAGTTAGATGTGTCGCAGACGATTGAACATACACGTGCAAACGGCGTGTGTGGTTGAACAAGCTTGGATTCCGCACAAGTGATGTTCGATTGACGAAGACAAACCTTGCCTAAGGTCCGATGCTACAAAGCCGGAGCAAAAAATATATATGGGCCCTTAAGGCTGGTCGAAAGGAAAGAACAATCCTTGTAATTAGACTTTGAAGTATGAAAATTCCTTGATCATAGTTCATATCACATCTGCTCACGATTAAACGTGTATAACAAAAAAAAAAAAAAAAAACATGATTATGATAATTAAAGAAAGGAATCATGTTTGAGAAAAACAAGGAATGAAGCAGACGTAATATAGGCCATTTCTCTCAAATCCTTCATTTGTTGGATTATCACAGTCTCTTTGACTAACTTGAATATTAATTACATATGTTTTTTAAACTTATATCATCCATGATTCTCCGGCCGGCCTTGTCTTATTGCCTTCTCTTTCTCTTCCCCTGTATCGCCATTGTCATATTATATATGTTATGATATCCATTATCCCAGAGAGTAGTATGATTCTGTGAGCTTCCTTTTGTTAAAGGGTTATCCATGGAACAACGGCTGAGTAACACAGAATCATTTCCTAACCAAAAACAAGACGATGTTATAATTGATTGTAGTAAAGAGGAGGCAGTGGCAGTGGCAGTTGCAGCGGCGGAAGAGCCGCCGGTGACACAGAAGCCCAAAAGGGTCGCCACTTTAGATGCTTTCAGAGGCCTTACTATTGTGGTTAGCACTTCACAAACCCCATCAAATAAACATTTCCAAATTAGTTACTATGTTTGTGTGTGTTATGTGCTGCAGTTAATGATATTGGTAGACGACGCTGGCGGAGCATACTCACGAATCGACCACTCGCCGTGGAATGGTTGCACGTTGGCGGACTTCGTGATGCCATTTTTCCTCTTCATAGTCGGAGTCGCCATTGCACTTGCTTTCAAGGTATTTCTTTATCGTCTTGTTTGATGACTATTTAGTTTTCATTGACTGAATTTGAAATGTGTTGCAGAAAATTCCGAGTATAAAACAAGCAGCGAAGAAGATATGTGTAAGGACTGTAAAGCTTGTGTTTTGGGGCCTAATTTTGCAGGGAGGATACTCTCATGCTCCTGATGATCTTCAATATGGTGTTGATATCAAACACATTCGATGGTGTGGCATTCTTCAAGTATTGTTCAACAAAACCGTTCTCCTGCATCTATTCTCACCTTTTATACTTACAAATGTTTGTGTTATTTAAAAATCATGGGATGATTTGCAGAGGATAGCGTTGGTTTACTTTGTGGTAGCCATGATTGAAGCTTTCGCCACCATAGGAAGGCCAAGGGTCATCTTGGACGATGGCCATATCTCCATTTTCACAGCATATCGTTGGCAATGGTGGGCTTCAGATCTCTCCCTCTCTGTGTTTTTCACTGTCTTTTCACATTACACATTGCTCTCTCTGCAGGATTGGAGGGTTTGCAGCCATGGTTATATACGTTATTACAACCTATGCGCTCTATGTTCCAGATTGGAGCTTCTCAGTGCTGGACGCCGACAAGCAGCTGCAGCATTACACAGTAAGCCTCCTTTGGCTCAAATTTTAAGCTCCACTGTGTATTTATCTTCTTAATTATGACTTAAAACTCGTGTTGGTTTTCAGGTAGTTTGTGGGGTTCGAGGCCACTTGGGTCCTGCCTGCAATGCCGTAGGCCATGTTGATCGCAGAGTTTGGGGCGTTAACCATCTCTATGCCTACCCTGTTTGGAGTCGCCTCAAGGTTTTATATGGGATGTTGATCAATAATAATGATAAAAGTTGTGATTTTTGTTTGTGAATCCAAGACTGTTGCATGGAACATACTATTGGATATAGTTTCTAAAGGCTTGTTGAATGTGTAACAAATGATTTAGGACTGTACGTTTAGCTCACCGAACGATGGCCCTCTTCGGAATGACGCTCCAAGTTGGTGTCTAGCTCCGTTTGAGCCTGAGGGATTGTTGAGGTTTGACAATTTTTTCTTCGGGTTCAAACTTTTGTCCTTTTAGTTGAAAATATAAGCTTAAACTAGTTGGACGATGCTCAAGCGAGCGAAATTTTGCACAATCTGAAGGAGACAAGGAAAAGTTGGATTAATTTGGCTTTCTTTTGTTGGTTTCAGTTCTGTTTCGGCCATTGTTTCTGGCACCATTGGCGTCCATTATGGCCATGTTCTGATTCATTTCAAGGTATAGAACAGACTCCAATTCAGTTGAATGTATGGATTTGCAGTCCTAGATTAAGAAAGTGGAGACTTTTTTGCAGGCGCACTCTCAACGGCTCAAGCAATGGATGGCAATGGGGCTTGGCTGCTTTGTGATTGGCATCATCCTTCATTTTACAAACGGTTTGCTTTCATGATCATACCAAGTTCAAAACACTTACCAAACAATCTCCACTGAATCTAAGTCAGTATTGTACTGAATTTGCAGCCATTCCTATAAACAAACAGCTTTACAGTCTTAGCTATGTCTGCTTCACAGCAGGAGCAGCAGGGATAGTTTTCTCAGGCTTCTACATTCTGGTAAAACTAAAATCCAAATCTCATTTAAACCCATTTTTCATCTCTGAATCTCTAGCATTTTAGTTTCATAGATGTCTCTTCCTCCATCGACACAGATCGACGTTTGGGGGTTCCGAAAGCCATTCTTATTTCTGGAATGGATAGGAATGAATGCAATGCTGGTATTTGTAATGGCAGCTCAGGGAATCTTTGCAGCTTTTATCAATGGATGGTACTATAAAGCTCCCGAAAACTCCCTAGTAAGTATCCTTTTCTCTCTGACACATGTCCTTCAAATGAATCAGATTAATGACGGATGATCAATAATATAAACAGGTTCATTGGATTCAAAAGCATGTGTTCATCAATGTTTGGCACTCAAGGAAACTGGGAACTCTGCTATATGTGATATTTGCTGAAATAGCATTCTGGGGAATAGTTGCAGGGATTTTGCACAAGCTGGGAGTGTACTGGAAACTGTGAAGAGTTAGCAAACCTTAAGGCAGACGCTATGGAAAAAGCATCAAATTTCTGTTCTTAGTTTTCTTTCACTCTCAGGTTGTTGTTTCATCTTATTTCCAGCACGTTTCTTTTCAAAATGGTAACGGGTGCTCTGTATAAAGTTGAGACCAATAGAGCTCTTAAGGCAGTTCTTTATAAAAAGAGTTGAATATATCCAATTTTACATCATAATTCACACGATCCTGTCCCATTAGAATACAGAGATGACATGTTACAAGCATCAATAAGATTAGGAGGAGGAGCCCATCCTAACCTGGAAAAGAGAGCTTTGTTTTCAGCTTTCGGATTTTCGTACTACGCCCATCCCATCAACATCTTTCGGACTCCGTCCTTGATCTTGTTTCTGGGAACCGAAGATCCAGCACCTTCATCAAGCATGACTCTGTACACTTCCCATTCTTGGTCTCCTATCAAGTAGCGTCTGATTTCTGCCTGAAAGACCAATCTCATTGTAGTTAAGCTTTGCCATCATATACACCAAAAGCAAAATATATACATATATCATGAAGGGAACATTCTCCAGATGAATTGCCAAAACTAAAATTTGAAGAGCTAAATCTCAAATCCGAGACTTCACCACATCAGAAGGCAAAGAGTACAAAGAATTTTGAGGAATATATCATAGGGGTGATATCCTTTTCATATGTTAATCTGGGAGAATACCAGAAAGATGCTATGGATGTATGAAAGAAATGAAATATTGCAAGGATGACATCGAATAGTTCCATAAATTATTGTAAGAAGACTGATGAGAATTACCAAAAAAATACCGATGTCGAGCAATTTTAGAGCAAGAGTGATGTTATAAAACACAAGAGGTCGACCCTTGCCAGATAACTCAGTCGGGTTTGCCACCAAGAGTTCTGTGTCGGGACCTCTGCTCAAAACAGTTACTCTGAGGGGATGAATCAGTTCCATCCGTAAGCGTGTTGACAAAACATTCTGCTTGCTTTGGTCTAGAATCTTCTTTCCATCAGCTTGCACGATGAACAAATCGATCTCACAGCTTCTTCTCTCCTTCTTATTGAAGCGTCCATAAGAGATCTGGCTACACAATTGAGTTTAAATATAGATAACAGAACCTGAACTATGCAGTGCAAGACAATAAAATAGTGGTAATAATCAGACACAATAGAATTGGGTGCCCATATTTCTGATAACTTCTGAAACAAATGTTACTTAGACATTGAAATGAATGAATGTTATATACCTGAATGTTGTAATCCTTAAGAGTTCTCATAATGTCATAAATAAGACCTTTGTGATCTTGACAGACAATTTGGACAAGGGTATGAGAAGGACTGAGCGAGTTGTCCAGGGTGACAGAGACATCTTTAGCACCTGATGATGTGGTAGGTGAATTTTCATTTAAATCAGGTTCTTTTGCTATTTCAGATGGAAGAGACGACGCCTGCGAGCATAACATAACCTCAGCGCCAATCATCTCTATTTCACAACTAATCATTGCATCCCCCAAGACATGCTTCAAGTGGTCACACGTGTCCCGCTGTCTCTTTGTTGTGTGCATAAGCTCCCTAATGGAAACACAAAAATGAAAATACGTTTTCTGAAACAAGGAAAAAGGAAACACCATACATTAGTATGTAGAAATTATATATATACATTCATGTCAAACACGAGTTGGGGTTTCTCTCTTCAAGGTCTGCAATTGTACATTCGACATTTACGGTTTCCCTTATTCTGCTACTATGTTGGCATCATCTCAGGAGCTGCCAAACCCAACCCTTCCCACCCCTCTGCTCACAGGTAAAGGAAAAAGAATGGAGACTGCGAAGTGGTAGAACGGAAAGCTCGTACTAGAAGTCTTGGCCACACAAGATTACTTACAATCTAACCTACAATGAAGGAACACCGTGCAAACACCACTGCCCAATCATACTACAATGTAACCTGAATTGAACTATTTATGCAAGCAATACTGTTCTAGCTCTCATGAAACCATGAATCCATCCCCCACACAAGCCAATCAAAATGAATTTAATCCTTGGGAAACACATAAGTTACACATTGCAGATAAATAAAGCTCGATGTAAACCTGGTGTCAATGATGAAAAACAAATCCATCACTTTTCCATCTGGGGTAGTCGACACTTTCACTTTCTCTATAAGAAGCTCAAGTTCGCAAAGAACGGATGTTACATCTACAAAGAAACCACTCTCTTCAGATTAGAGACAGATATGACAAGCAAGACAAATGGAAACAAACAGATGAGACAAGAAGAACAGTATTCTACAGTTTGCTCTCTTTTTCCTCGTACGGTTGTACTCATAGCACACGTTGAAGGGAGGAAATTACAAACCGTGCAAAAGCCCTCTTCTGTCATGGCAACAAAACTTCAAAAGAAACATATCGGAGGGCTTTGAAGACTGTGGCTCGGGGCGGAAATAAACAAGCGTAGCAGCTGAATAACAAGAAGGGCAAACCTCCACCAGCCTCTGTTTCAATAATCCCCACCTCGTCGACGAATTTCCAGTCACCCACAACACTATGTAGCACCATTTACCATCGGTTGTAACATCTTCATCATGGTATTGACAAATTCACAAGATTAGCAAGACCATCAAATCACTAATTGAAATAAATCAATCCAAAAAAGAAAAAAAAAGAAAAAAAAAAGACACCCAATCGCCCACTACCTGTTTGATTTGAATACCGAAAACGAAAACCTAACCACGACGTCTAAAATCAAAGAAAGAAACGATTTGATGATTCACTCACCGCCTCGGACAATGTTTAGACCAAAGAAGAGAATTACGCGGCACAAGTCGCAGCCCAACCCAGTCTTATCGGGGCAATTGACAGTGATGACGCTAGGCTCATCGTGTTTCTCCGACGGCCTGATAAGCACAACATCGTCAAGCAAAATACCCATATCTTTGTTTCTTGGTTTTTTCTCTTCTTCCTCGTCGGTTAGGCTCTGAGATTCAGAGTTCACCGATGGGGTCTCTAGCAGCAAAAAAACATAGAATCCATTAATCCATAAAATACATTTTAATTGACCAAAAAGCCCTTCACAATCCCAAATATTCCCTCTTCCTAACACAATCTAGAATAAACAAATGCTTTCCAAATAATATTTATAATCAATTCGGACTCTCCCTCTCTCGATAAATTCATAAAAAAATAATTCCAGTTTTTAGTAAAGATATTTTTTTTAAAAAAAAATCTTAGAAGAGGGGTGCAATTTCGTAAATAGAGAAAAAAGTGAGGGTTCATGTTCATGGCTTGAATGTATGATATTTGTAGAATTATTTTTTTGTGATGAACAGAGAAAAGTATAGAAGGTGACAAAAGGACAGAACAGCTAAAAGTTTCTTATTTTCTTTGTATTAATATTTTTCTAAATTAAACCCAAATTTTGTATTTTAATTTTTTTTAAAAAAATTAAATTGATGGTGAGGTGCTTACCGCTTACCAAATTGCTTTTTTTCAAGAAATGATAATAAAAAAATCGTCTAATATTGTCAATTGTCCTTTTCTTCATTTTGTAATTTTTAATGTCAATCCATTAACTATAAAATATATATTGATAAATTTTTAATACAAATTCAAGACCCATTTGTTGATTAAAGCCTATGGATTAATCTCAAACAGTGTTTTTCTTTTGCTTTTTATTTTTATTTTTCAATTTTCTTTATTTAAAGATTACTTTGTTTTCTTTTATTGGAAAAGGATGCATGCTTAGATTCCAACACGTTTTTTTTCCTTTTCTTTTTAGCTATTTTGGATTCAGATATTTTGAATCGAAGAAGAGAAAAGGAATATCCATTCTTAAAAAAATATAATGATTAAAACTTTTCAAAGTTTTATTCCTTAATATTCATATACTTTTCATATATTCATATATTACAAGGTGTGGCACTAAATATCATGTTTAATTAGGTAAACTATCGAGTTACCTAAAACATTATAATATCAAGGGATATAAATTTATTTTGAAAATAACTATAAAAAAAATGACACTTCAAAGTAAAATAAAACAAAACATTTGTGTTTAAACCGTATTGTTAAACACTAACAAATCCCATTGTTCATTAATCAATAAAATCAAACCTTTCAACAAAAAAAAAACCTCCAAAAGTGTGGATGAGAAAGAACAGGAATCACATCCAATTGACTTTGGATAAGAATCTGCTCACCACATGTGTCCTATTGTTGGATTCCACCAAAGCCCTCTCCACTCTCTCTCTCTGTCTTTAAAGCAAAGAATTTGATTGGCTTACCCAAAATTAATAGCATTATGTGAATAATGTGCTGAAACACTCTGTTTGGCATTATGGTGTAATGCACAATATTGGCTTCTTTCTATATACAATTGCACTATTCTTACTCTATATAATGTCTGTCACTATCTATACTAAAAAAAAAGTTGAATGGACAAAGCATTGATTTAACCTCCTTTAAGAGACGTATGCGGTAAGAACTTACCTTAAGAACGAAATAGAGAGTGAACAAAAAAAGAAATCTCCATTAGCTAAATGGTAATAGACCGACCTAATTGTTCTTCTTAGGCTAGAATTCCAGTCCTTTTGAAGCGATATATCATTGGTGAACTTGGAGGTTTTGAAAAGGATTCTTCTTCTTTACCCTCCAAAGAATCAGTATAAAATCCATTCGAGGGAACATGAAGCTTTATATACATGAACTATACAGAGGAGTTATGTACGTTTTGTCTTCTGGGTTATGGAGGATGGTTTAACAGGGTATGCAATCCAATCCAATCCACTCCACTGATAGAGATAGACCAACAAATTATGCCCTTTGTGGCTGTGATTTTTAATACAACAAGGTTGCTTTCCTTACACAGCCCACTTGCCTCCCCAGAAAGGTAAGTCAATAAAATAAATAATGCTATACGTACAAACACTGCCACTTTCATAGCCATAAATAAAGACTGACCCCTTCTACAGATGAGTTATAATTTATAGGTAAATAATTTAATTCAAGTTGAGCATAGAATAAGACTAAAGCTTCATGTCTCTATGTGAAGGAAAAAAAAGGAGAAAAAAGGAAGGGTTGGAATGAGTTTGAAACCACCCAAGATGTTGATATTGCTTTGCTTTTCCCTCTTTTTCTCACCACAACTCATTCTATCACTTAATTTCCAAAGCCAAACTCCCCAAGTGGCAAACACATCTTTATACCTTCAATAATACATTTGCTTTTAGTCTCCCATGCTATTATTGTCCAACTTTCTTCCTTTCCATCTCTATACACTTTTAAATCTTTCATTTCTGTCTCATATCCGTGTTCATATAACACGAAAAATCTTATTTGACATCTTATTTATAGTACAAAAAAGGACAACAAGCTTACCACCCCATCTAACATATAATATGTCATACTATGTACCAATAATAACATGAATCATTATAGATTAACCTAATAATCAATAAAGGCTAATATAAATAATAAAAAGCTTAGCAAGTCACAGTGACAATCGCCAACTACTTATATAACTCAAGTAGTTAAGATGTATACCCTCAATCAAAACAGATATCAAGGGGTCAATTCTCCCATCCCACATGTTAGTTTAATAAATAAATAAATAATCTACCTACAATTTGATATCCTTAAAGTATTCTTCACAACCAAATGTTTGTTGCACAGAAATTGGTCCATAAACACACAGATCAAAATAATAATAATAATATCTTAATATTATTTAACAACAAAATCAAAGATAAGAATGTATAAGCTGTGTTCTCTATTTCTCCTCTAGAAAGCGGTGTTCTCTATTCCTCCCCTAATATCTTTTCTTTTCTTTTCTTTTGCAATCTAATCCTTGTTCGACGCTGGTTTCAAATATAAGATCCTATTTTCTCTTATCATGATTTGTCATGCAGCTATGCTACCAACTTCGTTCAGTTTCTACTCTACAGCTGGCAAGAAGCTCAGTACAATATGCTATTCAAGTATTTGTCCCCACCATGGTTAAAACACTAATTTTCTATTTTGGAATTCAAAGGACATAATTCGCAATCTATACACTCAATGGGCCATATGTATATATAAAGGAGGGTAACAAACAACACTATCTTAGTCGTTAACATGAAGGCAGATAAGGCAGCCAAAATTTCTTTTGGGAACAAAAGAGTTAGTAGGCATCTGTTAGTTAAGCCTTTTTTTAGGCCTAATTTGTTTTGTTTTTTCTTCCCAGAGATTCCACGAACATTAATTAACTACCAAGTAAGGAAAACATATTCAAGCCAACCAGCTAAATTATTTAGAAAGCATACATACAATATCTGTATTGATGTTATTCAGAAAGCATGCACTGACAAATAACTGTATCGATGGTACTAGCGATGAGAGTTTAAAATATATTTTTTTGTCTGACCCGATTGGAAATCATAGCTTCCTAGAGTCGACAGCGTCCACAGCTTCTAGGGCCACAAAACATCTGTTGATCTTGCTGACAGGTATGTACATCAGAAATTTCCAGATTCAGTCTTGCTTATCATCCATGGCATCCACGACTTTTGGAGGTGGGAGTTGCTGACCAGCTGGAGGTTCTAACTCCGCCTATTAAGATTAAGAAAAAGCTTGCTTCAGCCAGCCAGAGGAGCAAACCTTAAGAATTAAACCACTAGACGATAGGTGCAGCGTAGAACACACACATATCCGCTGTCAGGAAGTCCGACAAAAAAAAGAACAGCAAAATACAAAATACAAACACAAGCAAAACAAAACGAAGGCACTTTCTCGTTTTACACAAGAAAATAAAAACACATATCGTTATGTGAACTTTCATCTTAGGGTAGTACAAATGTCTGATGTCTGCTGCAGCTCGAGTATATACATAAACTCAAAAGGATATGGTGCTCCCAAAATCATCCCGCTTAAGGTAGAGAAGAGAAAAATGGCGGGGGAGAAAAATCGAGGGATGTCATCCGATTCAAAAGAAGTCATCTTTAATTTATTCGTTTACAACTAACAAAAATTGATTATAGCAGGTCCTAAAACCATTAATAACAACGATTTAAAAGGCGGAAGGCATACTTGAGGGTTTTCCTCTTGGGGAGCTGAAGAGCAAGCAAGGAGACAACGTGAGGCATAACAAAGAGAAGAGTCTCTCTCAACTTCTGCTTCAGTGAAGTTTTCCTAAGTAAGGTAATTGCTCTTTTGACACTACCCTAGCATTCCAATACACTAGCTACACGTACTTAATCAACATTATGATTCATATTTAGTTGTCTCATGAAGTAAATATGCACAATCCTGGCAATCTCCTCAGTATGCCCATGCTATTAAAGTGGCTTCTTGAGAAAACAATTAACCAATATATCTCTAGAGTCAATAATTTTATATGAGGAACTGCTGAACTCAATCACCTGATGTCGTTACTCCTCCATTTTTTGTTGAGGTCTTATCATGTGGGGGTACTCAAAGTGGATCAGCGATCGATTTCTAGGTTTCATCATAAACCTAATTGGTTACTTCTAATTACGTAGTCAATAGTTCAAACTGCACTCAAAGGTAGGTATTTCCTATTTCTATTGGAACTTCTGTACCAAAAAATGGAATCTCCAATTATATCCCCTCCAGGATGCAATATATATCCTTTCTCACCGTCAACATAGTGTATGAGCCAGACATATGCACAAGAAGATTAATCCATCAAAGCTTAAACTTCTTCACGACATACGCTCCATTCATATCCAATTTCTCAACAAAAATTCATCCATTTCCCCAATATTCCGTGTGTTACTTCTTCAAAAGACCAATAGACAACACAAATAGAGTAAAAACGATAGCAGACCACTCACATTGCTATTTTGTTTGGCAGCAGGGCGATAGGGGCAAGCCGGCGGTACCCTCTGTGGTTTTCTGTATTCCCAGCCAAAAATTCCATAAATTTTGCCCTAAGAGAAAATTCAAGAAAAACAACAAAAGAAAAAGCAGAAAATTAGGACGAATATTATCAAAATTGCCTTCAACACCACAGAAAACCCGAAATCTTTGAGGCGATTTGATGAACAGGCGAAAAGATGAGATCCAAAAGAGAAATGAATCATATGGGCGTACCATAATTAAATCGAACAGAACAGGCAGCGCGTTGACGACTGGAATGAGAAACAGAGGCAACAAACACGCCAAGCAAACCTAATCCAACGAAAAACAAGCGTAAAAGAAAATTTCAAGCTACCAATCGCAAGAAATTGAGGGATTTACCATTTTCGAATCGATTAGCAAAAAGATAGAAGAAGACGATCGCAACTCCGACGAACTGGCGCCTTCGATGAATCTGACCCAATCTGAGTCAAGGAAATAAAGATCAAAACCGTCCAAATTGATTAAACGAAAAGGGTTAGAAAAAAAAAATTCAGAAAATGATCGGCGCCAGATTTGAACCTACCGACCTTTGAGTAGTAGTACGTACACCAACGCCCTAACTACCCAAGCTATTAAGTTACCCGGCAAATTAAAAATCTATTTTCTTTACTCGTTTTTATGAATTAAAATTATAATCTTAATATCTATTGCAATTTCATCCATAAATATCAAAAAAAGAATGTGTTCTTATTTTGAATTTCCCCATTCACAACTAAATTGGGTTAAAAATATCATCACAAGTTCAATAGGACAACTAAATTGTGTTAAAAACATCATCACAAGTTCAATAAGATTCAGATATTTAAACAGTAAACAGAGTGGAATAGTTGTTACACAGTGTTTTATAATCTCTTCTCAATTTGTATCGATAAAGAAAGGAGTTTTTCTCACAAAAAGTTGTGTTCAACAAATTGTTCTAAATTATCATGTGTCATGTAATGTTTTTTTAGGGAAATCATACGACTATTTGCATAAACGTGTAGTATCTTAGATTCGAGAGGTGAAATATGATAAAGGGTACCAAAGCTTAATATAATTCTCTCGCTAGTAGTCACCCTTTCCTTTTTTGTTGGTGTGAGCGACACGGTAGCCCATGAAAGCTTTGGGAAGCGATGATTGTTGAAGTTGAATGATTAAAAAATGACAAAATAAGAAAGCAAAATCCTTTATATAATGAGAGGGTTATGTTGAGTTCAGATGTAACAGGTGAAACTGAAAGCAAAGACAAGAGTGTGGTGATATACAATAATGGGGTATTCTTTTGCTCTGTGATGCACAGGAAGATGAGATTTCTGGCGTTTGGGCACATGGCTCTTCATATACCCTTATCCAAGTATGGGTATGGGCCCTTTGTGCCACCCCACCCAAATTATTTGACCCCTCACTGTCACTCAATTTGATATCATACTCATAAAATGCAATAGCTAAAGTTTTCATTGATCATTAAGCCTTTACTTCCATACTTGCACCATTTTTAGAGAACTCAAAGGTAAAGTTTCCAACTTTTTACATGACCCTTCCAGAGATATATGTACAAAAGTCGTGCTTCTGTTAGGCGTGTTCGACGTGTTTGAGTAGAAATGGAAAAGAGAAAAGGCTTCCATATCCACATGGGCGAGGTAGCTGGAAGCCCCTTAGCATTCTTTGCCATTCTAAGCTCCAACACCAAAAGATAGCTTCAAAGGGAAGGAATTGGGACAATCACGGTAAGATTTTATATCAATTTTGAGCACAAGCTTTCAATGGGTTTGTTTTGGGCTTCCCTAAAAGGCCAGATAGTATTATTTGATTATAAACTCATGATCATTCCCTAAATTAGTCGATGTGGGACTTTCATCATCCAACACTACGTAGTCGATGCCTTTTTAAAACTGTGAGACTGACGACAATATGGAATGGGCTAAAGCAGACAATATCTGTTAGCGGCACTGGGCGATGATGTGCCAGAACGCAAAGGGGTGGATTGTGAGATTGTGAGATCGCGAGATCCCAGATCAGTTGGAGAGGGGAACGAAACATTCAGGGGTGTGAAAACCTATTAATGGTAGACGTGTTCTAAAAACGTGAGGCTGACAGTAATACTAATGAGTCAAAGTGGACAATATCTGCTAACGGTAGGTTTACAAGGGTGAGATCTCATAAGCCAAAGCGAACAATACTTGTTAGCGATGAGTTTAAAGTAGTGGATTGTGAGATTTCACATCGATTGATAAGAGTATGAAAACTTCTCCCTATTATACACATTTTTTATAAGAGTATGAAAACATCACCCGAGTAGACATATTTTAAAATTGTGAGCCTGATGATACGTAACAGTCAAAACAGACAATATCTACTGGTAATGAGTTCGGGTTTTTCGACAATATCTAGGGTTGATTCTTATAATAAATAAAATTTTGTGACTTTGAACACTAAATTAAATTATTTTGGTAATCCCATTTTTCCTTGTCTCTTGTCTTTATGAGTTGCATTTAATAAAATTATTTTGGTAAACTCCTTTTTTCCTTGTCTTCCGTCTTTATGACAAATTCAATGAGTTGACAAGACGTTTGTGGTATGCTTTTATTTTATATAATAAACAAAACGCGGATAATATATTCCAATATGTCTTCATTCCGGATCTAGATAAATTAAATATTTTAACAATATTTCTAATTAATTACCTATAAACTTTATTATCAAATAATAATAATAATTCAAAATTATGAATCATAAGCTAAAAAGAATTTTGAACTTACCCAAAGTAATATCCAACTCAGAATCATTAAGAGTACGTGTCATTTTCTCATGAAATCACAACAAAAATGAACGGAAAATAAATAAATAAAATAAAATAAAACACCGCACAATATTAATTTATTATTATTATTTTTTTTTTTTTGTTGCTGTTCGGATCACAGGGGATTTCGGACGCTATAAGGTCAAAAAAATGCTTGCATCTGTTCCTTTTCTAGGCCATTTTTCCACGTGGGACCCCCCCATTTGTCAACATCTTTCCAAATATAATTTTTCAAACCAATAATAAAATCACCAAATCCAAAAAAAAAAAAAAAAAAAAAA